>NC_086112.1:47415670-47736357 GCF_963921235.1 Mobula hypostoma
GTGTTATGCAGCTCTACCCATATCGATCCCACATCCTCCCGGTTAATGTCCTTCCTTTCTATTACATTAATCTCCTCTCTAACCAGCAATGCTACCCCACCTCCTTTTCTTTCACGTCTATCCCTCCTGAATATTGAATATCCATGAATGTTGAGCTCCCATCCTTGATCACCCTGGAGCCATGTCTCTGTGATCCCAACTATATCATATTCATTAATAACTATCTGCACTTTCAATTCATCCACCTTGTTACAAATGCTCCTTGCATTGACACACAAAGCCTTCAGGCTTGCTTTTACAACACTTTTAGCCCTTGTACAATTATGTTGAAAAGTGGCCCTTTTTGAATTTTGCCCTGGATTTGCCTGCCTGCCACTTTTACTTTTCACCTTACTACTTTTTGCTCCTACCCTCATTTTACACCCCTCTGTCTCTCTGCACTTGTTCCCATCCCCCTGCCACATTAGTTTAAATCCTCCTGAACAACAGTAGCAAACGCTCCCCCTGGGACATTGGTTCCAGACCAGCCCAGGTGCAGACCGTCCTGTTTGTACCGGTCCCACCTCCTCCAGAACTGGTTCCAATGCCCCAGAAATTTGAATCCCTCCCCCTTGCACCATTTTTCAAGCCACGTATTAATCTGATATATCCTCCTATTTCTACTCTGACTGGCACGTGGCACTGGTCCAGAGACTACATTACAAGATTAAACAGTATGAAGAAGAGAACCAAAACAGCCCTTCAACCACTAATCTATCGATAACAAAAAGTTCTACACAGCTAGTCATGAATGGCAGTGAACAATTCAATTGCGTAGCTGTCCTAAGAACATCTTTACAGCCTGAAATCTAACTGAAGAAACTTCGGTCTACCTTTGGCAGGATATTTAACCAGATGTATCAGCGGATGTTCCATCCTTGCTATCTCCCACTTATCCCATTACCACAAAAGCCAGTCTTCAGCCAATTGATTTGTTCTATGTGATATAAAATTGGATACAGCCAAGGCCATGAAGTCTGACAGCTCTATAAATGAAGACTTTAGTACCAGTATTAACCTCCTGTCTCACTATGATATTCCAATAATTTCAACATTGGCATCCACCAAACGCTGAAAATTAACCAAGTATATATATTCAGTGACACTTTATTAGGTATACCTGTAAATGGTTCATTAATGCAAATATCTAATCAGCCAATTATGTGGCAGCAACTCAATGAATAAAAGCATGTTAACATGGTCAAGAGGTTCAGAATGGGGAAGAAATGTGATCTAAGTGACTGACTGTGGAATGATTGTTAGTACCAGACAAGATGATTTGAGTATCTCAGAAACTACTGATCTTCTGGGACTTCTACGCACAATAGTCTCTGGAGTTTACAAAGAATGGTGTGAGAAATAAAAAACATCCAATGAGTAACAGTTTTTTGGGTGAAAATACCTTGTTAACAAGAGAGGTCAGAAAAGGGTCAGAGTGGTTCAAGCTGACAGGAAAATGACAATAACTCAAATAACTACATGTTACAATAGTGGTGTGTAGAAGAGTATAGCACGTCAAATCTTGGAAGTACATGGGCTACAACAGCAGAAGACCACACTGGGTTCCACTCCTGTACCTTATAAAGTGACCACTGAGTGTATATCCTGTCAATAATTAAGAAATACAGGATAAAGTTAATTCAGATAATCACTGTCTAATCTCATTACTTTTAGTGAAAAAGATAATATCTCTAACAATGCCATCCACTAAGTTAGTGTTTTTTCCAGGATCATTCAAATTCAGATTTTAGCTCAAACATGGCATAAGGTGCTGAATTTAATAGGTATGGTTAATGTCACAGAGTGTATACAAAATACATCCTGAAATGCCTTTTCTTCGCAAACATCCACGAAAGCCTTCCAGAGATGAAGTGAAAATTATTGCACATGAAGTATGGCAAAAAGGCATACATTAATGACTGTCCAAGAGCCCTCATCTAAAATGTAGAACCCTTCCCAAAATTACGGTGGGAATATCCTCTCCTGAAGGATGGCAGCAGTTAAGTAAGATAGTTCACCAACACCCCCTCTACTACTACTACTACGACATTGACTCAGGCCTAGGGAGCCGGCGTTGGGCACGATGACGGACTCTCCGCTTCTCCCTCTCCCTCATCAGTGTGTTCAGTTCATCTACATTAGCCGCACCACTGTCTTCGGGAGCATGTTGACCATAGTCTTGGGAGGGCGCCCAGGGTTCATCCTCCCATGGTTAGGCTCCCATATGATGACTAGGCTGGCAGGAAGCTCGGGGTGGTGTAGGCAGTGCCCCGCTAGTTGCGGTCTTCTCCCTCGATTTTAGTGGTAACACTTCTTCAGTGGTAATTAAAGACAGGAAAATAGATTCTAACTTTATTAGTGATATCCACAGCGCGATAAGTGAATTTAAAATAAAGGCAAGTTTAGAACTCCTCAGATTCCATAGTTTGAGACAGAGGAAACAAAGATTTCTACAATGGTTAGGCAAGCAGTTACGGGAATATCACCTCTGACACAATGCTTCACACCCTTAGTGTAAAAAGAACAATGAAAGAGCAATGACACTTATGATTCAGACACAAAATGTTGCATATTAATAAATCTTGGACTCTCAGATTAATAATCAATACAAATGAATCAATAAGATAATACTAAATATATACAAATTGTTAGCCCTTGGTAATGCTCCCTTAGGTAGACATATGAAATCCAAAGCCATTATTTTGATGAAAATTGGAACTTACCCAATAATTTTGGTCAATCTCTCAATCAACTGTGGAAAAGATGATCCAATCATTTATTAAAATCAAAGTTTCAAAGTGTGTGACATGCAAATAAAGCCAAGGATCAGATTAGCCTTTCTCTAGTTGAATGGAGGAGCCAATGGAGCTTATTCTTTTTATTTTGCCTCTGTGAGTTCACTGTTGTTTGCAGATATTGCTGTGTACAAATTGGCAATGCGTTTTTTCCTTCTATGCTATAATAGTACACTTCAAAAGATACTACTTTATCTGTAAAGTGCTTTGATGCATTCTATTATTGTGAATGGGCTTTAGAAGTACATCTTTTATTTTAGAAAGTAGATCAAACCCAGTGCTGAGATACAAAGGGCTAATTTAGTAACCAGAGATCATGAGCAAGGCTATAAAAAAAATTAATGTCATCAAAATATATTAAGCGAGGGACCTGATGGGTTGGATTTATGCACAAGCATGAACTGAGCAGCTACATTCTACAAAAGCTTTTGAATATTTTACATTTAAGTAATTTTTCAAAGGGTACATGGAGATGAGACTGAGAATATTAGAGGATGACTTAAATTACTTCGTTGTAAAATCTATTATTCCAAATCAATTGGAAAAATTTTTGCCCATTGAATGCAACACAGAATGTTACATATATGATATTAAGCTCACACTTGCATGGAATCATTCAATCTTATTCATCAATCTCCAAAAAGTTATTCACTGTAAAGGACCATACTAAATTGCATAAGAACTGTCTTTTTTTGTTCTATGGAGAAAGTTCACCTTGATATCTACTATAAACAACAAACGGGATAACAATAAGATAAGCATACTTTTAAATCCACAGCACAGAAAATAAACAAAAAGCTGCTTACAAGGCTGTATTGTGGCATGGTTTAGTAGACATTTTATATATATTGAGGCCTTTACCTTTGCACTTTACTAAATCTGATCTCATTACCACATAGTAAAAAGAACTTGCCACCTGCTCAAAAATAATCAATATTATTCAATCCCCTTTCACACTTTGAAGCTTATAAAATGACACTTTGCTGTTTTGTGACTCATTCAAACCAAACAGGAAGGGGTGTAAAGATGAAGAATATAATATCCTTAAGGGTGGAAAAAATTACATAGAAATAGAATCATGGAGTTGCACAGCACAGAATCCCCTCAACCCACTACATTGATGCTGACCTTCCCCTCCCCACACCACAATTTTACATTAATCCTGGTTGCCTGCAATATGTTAATAACCTTCTTGACTATTTAAGTGCATGTCTCAGTGTTTCAAAACTAATAATTATTTCATTCCGCCACTTACTCTGGCAGCGCATTCTCTGTATAATAAAAACAATCCTATCAAATTCCCTTTAAATATCTTTCTCTTGCCTTAAACCTCTTGTTATTGTACACTTACCATGGGAAAAAGATTGCCATCTATCTTATTAGGACCTCTTATAATTTTATAAACTTCTCTCAAATCACCTCTTAGCCTCTTTTCTTCCAGGGAAAACAAGCCTAGCCTACCCAATCTTTCCCCATAACTAAAGCTCTCTAATTTAGGCAAAATCCTGGTGAATCCCCTCTGTATTTCCTGTAGTGCAACCACATACTTCCTACGGTGTGATGACCAGAACTACACACAGTACTCCTAAGTACGGTCTAACCACTGTTTTGTAAAGCTGCAACACAACATCCTAACTTTTATATTCTATGCCTCAACCTATGAAACCAAGCATGCCATCTCACTACCCTATCTACCTGTATTGCACTTTCAGGACTTATATCCCATGGTCCCTCTCTTGTTCCCCACAACACCATCAACTTTTCTGTCACCTGCCAATTTGCTAATTAGAAACCTGACATTCACATCCAAGTCATTAATATAAAACAGAACAATAAAGCACAGGAACAAGCCCTTTAGCCCAAATGTCTGCTGAAAGCACAACGGTCAATTAAACCAAACACAAGGAAATCTGCAGATGCTGGAATTTCAAGCAACACACATAAAAGTTGCTGGTCAATACAGCAGGCTAGGCAGCATCTCTAGGAAGAGGTACAGTCGACGTTTCGGGCCGAGACTCTTCGTCAGGACTAACTGAAAGAAGAGATAGTAAGAGATTTGAAAGTGGGAGGGGGAGATCCAAAATGATAGGAGAAGACAGGAGGGGGAGGGATGACATTTTTAAAAAAGTCTATCGGTACTCAGAATCGGTGAACCAGAGACTGCAGACTTGGGTCTCAAATGCAGTTCCCCTTCAAAAAAGAACAGTAATGGGGATAGTGCGCCAGTTTACAGTTATCCCCACTCCCAACTATCCTGCTAACAAATGTACAAACTGCAAAACCTGGGCTCTGTACCTCCTCTGCAACTGGATCCTTAATTTCCTCATTGGGAGACCACAGTCAGTGTGGATTGGAAATAACATCTCCTTGCTGACAATCAACACTGGCATAGCTCAAGAATACGTGCTTAGCCCACTGATCTATTCTCTCTACTCCCACAACTGTGTGGCCGGGCACAGCTCAAACGCAATGACACAGCTCTTGTTGGTAGCATTTCAGATGGTGACAAGGAGACATACAGATCAGCTGATTGAGTGATGTCACAACAACAATCTTGCATTCAACATCAATAAGACCAAGGAAACGACTGTGGACTTCAGGAGGGGAAGTCGAGGGAACAGAGGGAACACATATCAGTCCTCATCGAGTGATCAGCAGTGGAAAGGGTGAGCGGTTTCAAGTTCCTGGCCTTCAGTATCTCTGAAGATCTATCCTGGGCTCAACATATTGATGCAATTACAAAGAAGGCACAACAGCAGTTAAATGTCATTAGTTTGAGGATACTTGGTACGTCAACAAAGACACTCAAATTTCTACAGATGTACTAAGGAGAGCATTCTGACTTGTTGCATCACCATCTGGTATAGAGGGGTCAATGCACAGGACTGGAAAAAGTGGCAGAAGGTACCCCTGCATCATGGACACCTTCAAAAGGCTATGCATTGAAAGGCAGCATCCATCATCAAGCACCCCCATCACCTACGATATGCTGTCTTCTCATTGCTACCATTTGGGAGGAGGTACAGGAAGACACACACAATGTTTCAAGAACAGCTTCTTCCCTTCTGTCATCCGATTTCTGAATGGACAATGAATCTATGAACATTATCTCACTATTTTTTCTCTTTTTGCACTACTTATTTACAAACGATTGTAATTTGATTCTTTTATATATACTTTTTGTAATTCATAGTTTATGTATTGCAATGTACTGCTGATGCAAAACAAAGTTCACAACATATGCCAGTGATATTAAACTTTATTCTAATTCTGATTCTGAAATATCGAACAATTCTTTCATAAAGTCTGCTAAGCATCTTGTAAAGCAGTTTAATACTGAAAACTAATCAACTTTAGGGTGTTTGTGTACTTTACTAACCCCTTAACTAGTTTGAAGATAGGGGTACAAATCAAAGCTGTCAGACCAAAAATGCCACTTGACATAACCCTACTTTTTAAAATCTGAAACCAATGTCAATACTAAAATACTGGCCCTATGACACAGCCAAAGTCCATTGAGTACAACCACACAGTTGAGTGCTTGTTTTCCAGTGCATCAACTCCAGCTGCAATATATAATTTTCTGCTTCTCAATTCACAATGATTTCTTGCACATATTTAGAATGAGCATGTTACTGACTCATCTGTACTATTGCAATAAATATATTATTTATTTTCTGTAAAAGATAGGAAAAAAAGTCAATTTCATTGACAAGAGAAAATCTCACCTGCCCTTCTCCTGCTATCTTTCCCAGTTCTGACCATACACCCCTGACCCAGAATGTTAACTGTTTCTCCTCCCACACGTGCTGCCTGACCTGCTCACTATTATCAATATTTTTGTGTTTTTGGACCAGGTAATATTCCAGCTTTAATCAACAAGCCATTTCAATTTAAGCCCCATAATAATAAAGGTCAATGTTATCCAGCTATGTGTTGTCCATACAAAATAGGATATATCCAAATAAGCACCAACTATCCCATCAGCTTAGTGATGCAAGAAATTGCTGACAATCCTATCAAGCAGCTCTTAGTCACCAACAGTTTATTCATTGAAGCAGCATGGGTTTTGCCTGAGTCACTATCTCTGAAATTATTAAATCCTCAGTCTACCATTAGAACTGGTGAATTCCAGAAGTGGTGCAGGAAACAGTAAAGCAACATTTGACTAAGCATTGGATTACAGTCTTGGTTAAAAAAAATACAGGAAGACTCCACAGGCTGGAATGAGAGCTTGTACCAAAGAACAATTACACGAGGAATTCTGCAGATGCTGGAAATTCAAGCAACACACAAAGTTGCTGGTGAACACAGCAGGCCAGGCAGCATCTCCCTGGCCTGCCTGGTCTGCTGCGTTCACCAGCAACTTTGATGTGTGTTACCAAAGAACCATTTACTGGATACCAGTCATCTCACCTACATGTTTTGCAGGATAGTGTTCTAGACTAACATCTTCTTGTGTTACAACAATGACTTTGCTTCTCTAAAAATTGTCAGAACCATAGCTAGTCAAATATTAGATACCCTGCAGAAAATAACTAATTTCATAATTCCCTAAAGCCTTTCCATCATACACAAATCAGCAGTGTTGAGGCCTGAATAAGTGTAATTCTAACAATACCAAAGGAACTCAAAATCATTCATGGCAAAGCAGCTTACTTGAACAGCACCCTATGCACTCCAACACCACACACCATGGTTGCAATATACTGTGATTTTGATTTTTTCCTGTTTCTAATCTTTGGTTCAGAAAATTACTCTTGTACAGTATCTCGAGGGGAATTGGGAAAGGGCAATAAATGTCATATGAACAATTCCAAACATCTATTTCGGAAAGTTAATATTATTTTCATGCACAACTTAGCTGGTACAGTGTGCAGGTGCAACATAAAAACAAAAGTGCTTTCAGGAACAGATGCCAGTACTCAATTCTAATAAGAACCCACTTTATTCCAGTGCAATGAGCCTCTTAATTATCATGGTATTTATACCAAGGAGAAAATACGTATAAGCAGATATAGATTCACTGGATAGGTATTTGATATAAAGTAGTAGTTAAGGGCATAGAATATCCTTGCTTGTGGCAAAGTGAGTTGAATAAAATCTGTATTACCATAACAGTCATGATTAATTGTGTCCTCTTTTCATGCTCCATATTGTTGTCCTGTACTTGCGTTCATCTGTGTGACAATTTAATGTAAGTACATGGCAACAACATTGATCAAGAATAGTTGTTATGGTCCCTTCTTTATATGTTCTTGCCATGCATTAAATGGTCACATTAATACAAGTGTATAGTATTCTAAGGCATGTCAAAAAGGATAGCCTAAACTCTCTTCCAGTCCACTGTACTGGAATATGACATTACAACTAGAATTTATTCCAGATGCTTTCTGTTCCCTGTCATTAAAAAGAATACTTCACTGGAAACAATAATTGCAGTCATAGTCAGAAGCTGAATTATTCCTGCACTTCCCTCTTCTCCTCCTATGTGAAATAAAATATAAAAAACTGGAAACACTGTGCAGGTCAGGAAGCTTCTGTGTTAATGTTTCAAATCTAAGACTCTACCTCTCCTGACGAAGGATCTCAAATGTCAAATCTATTTCTCTGTCCACAGATGCTGCCTGTGCTGCTGAGTGTTTCCAGCATTTGTTGTTTCTATTTCAGATTTCCAGCACTTGCAGACCCCTACCCTTCCCAATTCCCTATATTATCAGCATGTGCAGTGCACTAGCTGCCATTCGGCAGAAATAGAGATACAAGAGGCTACAAGTGCTGGGATCTGGAGCAAAGAAACAAACTGCTGAAGAAGGGTCTCAGTCCGAAATGTCGACTGCTATTTCCATACGTGCTGCCTGACCTGCGGCATTCCTCCAGCATTTTGTATGTGTTAAACTGCTGTAGAAGCTCAGCAGGTCAGGCAGTGCCTGTGGAAGCAGAGGCTTTGTGTTGAGATCCTGCCTCAGGAATGAGAATGCCCAGCATTAAGAAGTGAGGTATTAAGTGTGGTAGGTGAGAGATGGACCCAGATGAATAAGGAAATAATGGACATATGGAGCAAGTTGGGGGACGGAGAAATGGAGATGGGGACGGAGAAATGGAGATAGTGACAGACAGGGTCTGGGGGTGATGAGTGGAGACAAGGGCTACTAATTATGGAATCTGATAGGAAAGAAAAGTGATGAGTAGGACCAGATAAGGGAGAGATGTTGGGCAAACGGGAGAAGGCACTGGAACCAGATAGAGCTGGGGGAAAGCGGTGATACCTCAGACACAGGAGAGCCCACACTCACATTTTGTACTGATCCTCCCAGGGTAGTGCCAGCCAGTCTCCGTGCATCGCTACCATGTAGTTCTCCATGTCGGCTTGGCTCTTATCCGAAGACACGAAGACGATCTCGAACTGCGGCGCCGGCTCCGACTCCTCCATCAGCTCGGTGTAGAACTCGCACAGGCGCGGCGTGAAATCGCGGCAGGGAGGGCACCAGCCCCCCGAAAAGTAGATGCCCACAACTTTATTCTTCAGCGCCTCCTCGGGGTCCACCGCCTCGCCGTCCTTATTGACCAGCATGTGCCCGGCGAACACGTCCACCATCTCCCCTCGCGCTCCTGCTGACAGAGAGCGGGCGGCTCCAGGCGAGATCACGGCCTCCCCCCGGGACCCCCGCGCCGAGCTCGCGACCAACAGCGAAACTCCTCACTCACCGTACGCAGGCATTTCCAACCGGCCTTTTCACAAGTCCCGCCCCCTCTCCAGCTGGAACGCTGCAGAGAGCGCTCGTCACACGCTGGAACGAACGCGCGTGGCCCATTCAAAAAAACCGTCCTCGCGAGGAGCTCGTGAACCAGCGCCTTCTCATTCTGGAGATGTGTAATGTAACCTACAATGGCAGAAGGCGCTCGGGTAAGCAACGCCCGCCAAACTTGTCTAGCACTTACACAAGTGAAAGAGTAATAAGACTACGTTCGTGAGGGAGTTCATCTTCTTCTTCATATTCACTGGTCTTGTGATATGCATTAAAGACTTGGGTGTGAATGTAGATGGTATGAATGTACAGAATCATTGGTGGTGTTATAAGTAATAAGGAGGGCTTGCTTCGGCTACAGTATGATCTAGGTCAGCTGTGAAGTTGAGCAGACCAAATGGCAGAGGGAATTTAATTCTGCCAAGTGCAAGGTGCAGCATTTTGATGGAGGGGTAAGACATACACAATAAATGATCAGGTGCTTGGGAGTGTTGACAAACAGAAGAACCCTTCAGCAAAAGTTTGTGAAGCTCTGCTAGTGGCAGCATAGATGGAGAGGGTGGTGAAAAGGTTATATAGGATGTTCACCTTCATTGGCTATAGTACAGGACATTAGAACTGGCATGTCATGTTACAAATTCAAAGAACAGAGGTTAGGCCACACTTGGAGTATTATGCACATTTCTGGTTGCCACACTATAGGAAGATTGAGATTACACATGACATTCATCAGTATGTAGCCTTGGAGAATTTTGGTTATAATGAGATTGAATAGATTGGGTTTGTGTTCCCCAGAATAGGGGAAGCTGAGGAGTGACTTGACAGACATATAGAAAATCATGAGGGGGATAGATAGATTGATAGTAAGAATCTGCTTTTCCTTGTTAGAGTTGGTTTAAGACAAGAGGAGATAGATTTGTGGGAGGTAAAATGTTTAGAAGGAATCTGAGTAGAAACTTTTTCACACAGTAGTTGGAACGTGGAATCCAATGTTTGATCTGGTGGTGATGCCAGATAATTTCACAACAGTTAACAAGCATCTAAACAAGCACTGAGATATAGAAGGCTATTATCCTAATGTAGGCAAATGGGTTTAATATAAATAGGTGCAATGGACAGAGTGGAAGTGATGGGCTAAAAGATCTCTTTCTAGGCTTCACAACTCCATGATTCTGAATTTTTATTTTCAAATTTCAATCCTCTGAAGCATTTTGTTTTTGGATCTACATGCTGTATTCCAGAAATGTGTACCTACTTATTAGTTGTGGTTCACCGAACTGCCTCCTTCTTTTGCTTGACATATTCTCCAGATTTCTTTCTCTCCCAGTTAGTATTTCATCATGAAGTTCTGCTGAGATCACTTAAGTCAACAGGCAAAAACAAAGGTTTCATATGCTGTGGTACTGAAATAGTCCCATTACTATTATATCTTGATTCACTGCATTTTCAGACATTACATTCTACGCCACAAAAAAAAACTTATTAGTCCCACTTTTATAAACTCTACATTAAGAACTGACTGGTCTTCCTCAGTACTGTATGATTAGCCAAATAACCAACACAAAATTTGGAAGAGCAGATGCTGGAAGTATTCAGTAGTCAGGCAGAGTTAACACTAAGGTTGCTCCAGGTTTACAGCTTCCCTGATCCTAGGAGGCATCATACCATCCGTGCATCTCATTTTCATCCACAGAACCTTCTGGCTGTTCCCCTAACCAAGGAGTCTTCTATTGCTATTACTCACCTTATCTGCCTCCTTCCCTTCTGAGTCACAGAGCCAGACTCAGTGCCAGAGATCTAACTGACGTGGCTTTCCTCTGCTAGGTTGTACCCTCCAATAGTATCGAAAACAATATACTTATTATTGAGGGCAACAGCCACAGGGGTACCCTGCACTGACTGCCTGTCCCCTTTCCCTCAGTCACCTAGTTAATTGTGTCCTGCATCTTGGATCTAACTACCTCCTTGTATCTCCTGTCAATCAACTCCTCCATATCCCAAATGATCTGAAGCTCAACCAGGTCCAACTCCAGATCCCCAACACAGTCTAAAAGAGGCTTCAGTTGGTTGTACTTCTTGCAGGTGTAGTCCTCAGGGATACTGGATCCCTGTCTTCTCACATCCTGCAAGAGAAGTACTCCAGTGCCCTGACTGTCATTCCCATTATGAAGAAAGAATGGGGGAAAGAAGGAAAGAAAGAAAGAAACTCACTTTAGCCTTCACTTCCTGAGCCAAAGCCTCAGCTCCCCACTCTAACACCGGCTCACTTACACTATAGATACTCTACTTAAACATGATGTCTATCTCTTGGCTCTTGCCAAGTTCTTAATCACCCATGCAATATCAGGTTTTGCAGAAAGTACCTACAGGCCCTGCTGTTTTTTAAAATCTGGCACTTTTTAGTCACGGTTGCCAAAACTTATGTTTTAAATTTCTGTGCCTCTGAATTCATCAGATGTTTCAGTTGCATAATTATAATATATTAAAAAAACAGCACTTCACCCCATAAGCATAGGTTCCTAGGTTTAAAATAAGTTAAAAGAAAATTGTTTTACCTTTACTTGCAATATAAATGCAACCAGCAAAATAAATTATTAGTTGCTCTGGGTATGTTGTGGAGAGTCTTCTGCATGAGTTTCTTTAGTAATGATGCTCCCAGCAGTCATTATTAAAGAATTCCTGAATATTGCCCAGGTAACGATGATGGAAACTCTGCTGCATCTGACCTCAAGGGAGCATCAATTTATCTAAGGGATGAGGCTTGGGAGACACTAGAAACTGCAGATGCTAGAAATCTGGAGCAACACACAACTTAGCAGATTAGGCAGCATCTATGGAGGAAAATAGTCAACATTTTGGGTCGAGACCCTTCGTCTGGATGGAGTCAAGTTATCTAATTGATTTTAGTGTGCTGATTTTTCTTAGTGACTGAAATCCCAGCATAGAGATGCACTGCTGAAATAAAAGCAAAGAGTTGCTGCAGTGCACTTGTAGGAAGTAAGAATTGCAACACGAGCATGTTATTACCAGACGGCATTGTCATGAATGGTGCTAAGTTTCTTGTGAGTTATGGTGTATACAACTAGTAGCACTACATTGCACACTTGACTCTAGATTTGTCAATTGTGGAAAAGTTCATTGTAGCATGCAGAGCTTCTGCCCTCTTATTTGTAGCCAGTGATAATGTAACTGGTGCCATTTCTCTGATATTAAATAGAACTATTAAACTATTAAGGTTCTGAGTTTTAGCTGTACCATTAATAACCTTTTGTATTCCAAAGACAGGAGTAAGGCTCCATGTACAACATTTTACAGTTGTACAGTTGTAATAAATAAAAGCAGGAGCATGCCATTCAGCCCCTTGTGTTCACTTTGTGATTCAATCAGATTCTAGTCCATCTTTTAACTGCATGAATCGTATATCTCTTGATTCTATTGTTATCCAAGACTCGTGAATATTCTTGGTAGTTGATCCTCCACAATCCTGTTTTGTAGGGAATCTCAAAGATATATCACCCTCTAGGTGAAGAAAATTTCCCGAATATCTGTCTTGATTTTAAGACTGTAGTCTCTGATTCCAGGAGTACATCATCCCTGCTCAGTTCCCTTATGAATTTTGTTTGTTTCTACAAGATCACTATTCATTCTTCAAAATTCAGTTGAATACAAGACTATTCTACTGAATATCTCTCAGAACAAGCCGTCCATCTCTGAAGTCAATCTGATGAAGTCCTCTCATTACAACAATATTATTCTTTGGATAGTAAGTCCTGACATGTACACAATATTCTAGGTGCTTTTTCTTTAAGACCTTATATGATTGTAGTTTGACATCTTTACTGTTGCATCCAAATCTTTTTGCAACAGAGGACTGCGTATATTTGACTTTCTAGCTGCACCTTCTACCTGCATAGTGAATTTTATTGATATATACCCTATATAGAACAGTCAGGCCCTCTCTGCACAACAGCATCTTTCAATCTCTCAACATTTAGTAAATAACATGCCTCTCTATTTTTTCTAAGACCTCATATTTTTTTACATTATATTCCATTTGCAATGTCCTTGCTCATTAACTGAGTAAATCTCTGTCCTCACAAAGACTTTCCACACCATTCTCTACATATCATCAGCAAGCTTGCATATATTAAACTTGATTCCTTCATCCGAACTCATTAATATGGATTTTAAAGCACTTGGAGCCCAGCCTACTGCTCTGTTTCTAATGAGAGGCCTACACGAGGTTGGTAAGGACCTAAGTGCTGGAGTACCTGAAACTATAATCGAGACACGATTTCGAGATTGAGAGGAAAACAGGGTTCTTGACAAGATGCTAGATGAGAACCTGATGAGACTAGATGAGAATCCATACAAGATAAAAATCCTAAATGGAGTTGCAGACGGAACCAAAGTTGAGCTGATCATTGAACCTGAACTCAGGTGCCCTTTAAATATCCAAATCTTGGCGCTAACCCATGGCTGCCAATTAGTGGAGCAGGCCAGGGTCTTTAAAGGGACTATCCATACTCTGGAGAATCGGAGAAACGAAACCCCAGAGGCTACTGCAGCTGAGTGTGTATCGTATCACCATTGCTAATAAATAATACTGATTTCTTTCAGTTCTTCTTACTCTGTTGTTTTTGGAAGGTTTTCTTCAATGAAGAGAGACACCACATGTTTGTTTAATTTCCATGCTCTTTCCTGTTGTATCTTTATTCCCCATTATATTTTATCCAATTCACTTGAGAGGTAAAACATTTTTTCATAAATGTAAGGAATTTATTTTCAATGCCTTTATCAATGAGTTTATCTGTGAGATCTAACATGATCCCGTCATGCAAACAGTGACTATCATAAAAGGCTTACAGAGGATGTCCTTACTGAATAAAGGTCAACTCTGTCTGTTAAAAATAAAGATGTTAAGCTGAAGATCTGATTATCAGCTAATGCTACTGTCTGGTCTGCTTTTTTGTTGACAGCTAATTTTTTTCCCCTAAAAGGATTGATGCAGTTGAATGTTTTGATAAGTAATAATGACACTTTTTGTTTTAACATTGCTATTTATTTTCATACACCACTGTTTCCTTTCTGACATTGTTTTGTGCGATTGTTAATGAGCATCTCTGTTTCCAAAACATTAGTTCCTGGTTTGAAAACAGATTGCTCATTATTGGGAGACATTCATAAATGTGACATTTGCAAGGCAGTAGTAAAGATTTATTTAATAGTACTGTGATATTTATAGATATATAATATATTAAATTATGTTCCTCTTAACAGGAATAATGACAGGAGAATTGAAAGTTGGTTTTGATGAAAGTCATAGGCAAATTCAAAATGCTCATTGCCTCCCACTTCATTATGCAAATATTCGCTGCCACCAGTTAGCTGAAGACTGGATGTTGTTTAGGTCTTGTTTCATCGAATACTTCATTATCAAAAGATCTATGGTGAAAGAAAACTCCAGATATGTGAGGTGAGAATTGGCTGTGGTTTGGTTTTACGTTCACAACATTGCAAATTATGAAAGTACACTTAGTGGCCATTTTATTAGATACGCTTGTACACCTGCTTGTTAATGCAAATATCTATTCATCCAATCATGTGGTAGCAACCCAATGCATAAAAGATGCAGACATGGGCAAGTGGTTCAGTTGTTGTTCAGACCATATACCAGAATGACGAGGAAATGTGATCGAAATAACTTTGATCATGGAATAAGACCATAAGACATAGGAGCAGAATTAGGCCTCTCAGCCTACAGAATCTGCTCTGTCATTCCATCATGGTTGATTTATTATCCCTCTCAACCCCATTCTCCTGCCTTCTCCCTATAACCTTTTACACACTGACTAACCAAGAACCTTTAAATGTACTCAAGGACTTGGCTTTCACTGCCATTTGTGGTAATAAATTGCACAAATTTACCACCCTCTGGCTAGGGAAATTCCTTCTCACTTCTGTTCTAAATGGATGTCTCTCTATTCTGAGGCCATACCCTCTGGTCCTAGATTCACCCACTATAGGAAATGTTATCCCCACATTCACTCTATCAAGGCTTTCAATATTCTATAAGTTTCAATGAGATTCCCCCTCCTTCTTCTGAACTCCAGCGAGTACAGGCCCACAGCTATCAAATGCTTCTCATACTTAACCTTTTCATTTCTGGAATCATTCCCATGAGCCTCCTCTGTACCTTCTCCAATACCAGCACATCTTTTCTCAGATAAGAGGCCCAAAAATACTCACAATATTTCAAGTGTGGTCTGACCAATGTTTTAAAAAAGCCTCATCATTACATCCCTGCTCCTATATTCCAGTCCTATTGAAATGAATGCAAACATTGCATTTGCCTTCCTTATCATTGACTTAACCTGCAAGTTAACCTTTACAGAACCCTGCACAAGGACTTCCAAGTCACTTTAGATCTCAGATTTTTCAATTTTCTCTCCATTTAGAAAATAGTCTACACCATTATTCCTTCTATCAAAGTGCTTGGCCATACACTTCCCCACACTATATTCCATCTGCCACTTCTTTGCCAATTCTCTCTATCTGTCCAAGTCCTTCTGCAGACTCCAAGCTTCCTCAACATTACCTCCACCTATCTTTGTGTCATCTGCAAACTTGGCCACAAAGCCATCAATTCCATTATCCAAACAGTTGAGATATAACATGAAAAGAAGCAGTCCCAATATCAACCCCTGTGGAACTCCACTTATCACCAGCAGCCAACTAGAATAGGCCCCCTTTATTCTGACTCTTTGCTTCCTGCCTGTCAGCCAATCTTCTATCCTTGCTAGTATCTTTCTTTTAATGCCACAGGCTCTTAACTTGTTAAGCAGCCACATGTGTGGCACCTTGACAAAGGCATTCTGAAAATCCAAGTAAACCACATTCAGTGACTCTCCTTTGTCTATCCTGCCTGTTATTTCTTCAAAGAATTCAAACAGATTTGTCTGGCAAGATTTCCCATTAAGGAAAGCATGCTGACTTTGGCCTGCTTTATCATGTGTCTCCAAATACCCTGCAACATCATCCTCAATAATGGATTCCAACATCTTCCCAACCACTGAAGTCAGACTATCTGGTCTATAACTTCCTTTCTTCTGCCTCCTTCCTTCTTGAAGAGTGGAGTAACAGTTGCAATTTTCCAGTCCTCTGGAACCATTCGAGAATCTAGTGATTCTTGAATGATCATTAATAATGCCTCTACAATCTTTTCAGATACCTCTTTTAGAACTGTGTGGTGTAGTCCATCTGCAGGTGACTTATCTACCTTCAGACCTTTCAGTTTCACAAGCACCTTCTTAGTATTAGCAACTACACTCACTTCTGTCCCCTAACACTCTCAAAATTCTGGCAGACTGCTAGTGTCTTCCACAGTGAAGACTGATGCAAAATACTTATTGAGCTCATCTGCCATTTCCTTGATCCCCATTACTACCTCTCCTGCATCATTTTCCAGCAGTCCAATATCCATTCTTGCCTCTCTTTTACTCTTTATAAATCTGAAAAGAAAACTTTTGGTATCCTCTTTAATCTTATTGGCTAGCTTACCTTCATATATTATCTTTTCATTCCTTATGGTTTTTCTAACTTCCTACTAACTTTTGCTCCATTATATGGCCCCTCTTTTGCTTTTATGCTGTCTTTGACTTCCTTTAACAGCCACGGTTACCTCGTCCTCCCTTCAGAATACTTCTTCATCTTTGGGCTGTATTTATCCTGCACTTTCTGAATTTCGTCCAGAAATTCCAGCCTCTGCTGTTCTGCCGTTGTCCCTGCTAGTGTCCTCTTCCAATCAATCAGAATCAGGTTTATTATCAACAGCAGGTGTCGTGAAATTTGTTAACTTAGCAGCAGCAGTTCAATGCAATAGATAATATAGAAGAGAAAAAGTAAAATAATAATAATAAATAAGTAAATCAATTACAGTATGTGTATATTGAACAGATCAAAAGCAGAAATAATATTTATTAAAAAAGTGAGGTAGTGTTCAAGGGTTCAATGTCCATTTAGGAATCGGATGGCAGAGGGGAAGAAGCTATTCCTGAATTGCTGAGTGTGTGCTTTCAGGCTTCTGTATCTCCTACCTGATGGTAACAGTGTGAAAAGGGCATGCCCTGGGTGCTGGAAGTCCTTAATAATGGAAGCTGCCTTTCTGAGACACCGCTCCTTGAAGATGTCCTGGGTGCTTTGTAGGGTGGTACCCAAGATGGAGCCGACTATATTTACAACCCTCTGCAGCTTCTTTTGGTCCTGTGCAGTAGCCCCCACCCCCCCACCCATACTAGACAGTGATGCAGCCTGTCAGAATGCTCTCCACAGTACATCTATAGAAGTTTTTGAGTGTATTTGTTGACATACCGAATTTCTTCAAACTTAATGAAATATAGTCACTGTCTTACCTTCTGTATAACTGCATCGATATGTTGGGACCAGGTTAGGTCCTTAGAAATCTTGACACTGAGGAAATTGAAACTGCTTACTCTATCCACTTCTGATCTCAACTTTGTCTAACTCCTCTCTCATGCCTCTGTAATTCCCTTTACTCCACTGTGAAACATCTGGCTTTATCTTCTCCCTCTCAATTTGCAGGGTGATTTCTATCATAATATGATCACTGCCTCCTAAAGGTTCCTTTACATTAAACTCCCTAATCAAATCTGGTTCATTACACAACACCCAATTCAAAATAACCTTTCCTGAAGTGGACTCAGCCACAAGCTGCTCTAAAAAACCATCTCATAGGCATTCAATAAATTCCTTCTCTTGGGATCCAGCAACAACCTGATTTCCCAAATCTATCTGCAAATTGAAATCCCCTATGACTATTGTAACATTGCCTTTATTACCTGCCTTTTTAATTTCCTGTTGAAATTATATCCCGCATCCTAGCTACTGTTCAGGGGCCTGTATATAATTCCCCATCAGGCTCCATAAGTCCCCAAGGTATAGGAGCAGAATTAGGCCATTCAGCCCATCAATTCTCCTCCACCATTCTATCATGGCTGATCCAGGATCCCACTCAACCCCATATACATGCCTTCTTGCCATATCCTGACCGATCAGAAAACTATCAACTTCCACTCTAAATGTACCCACGGACTTGGCCTCCACCGCAGTCCGTGGCAAAGCATTCCATAGATTCACTACTCTGGGTAAAAAAAAATTGCTTTACCTTTGTTCTAAAAGGTCACCCCTCAATTTTGAGGCTGTGCCCTAAAGTTCTGGATACCCCCACCATAGGAAACATCCTCTCCACATCCACCCTATCCAGTCCTTTCAACATTGGGTAGGTTTCAATGAGATTCCCCCTGCATTCTTCTAAATTCTAGTGAGTACAGGCCCAAAGCTGCCAAACACACCTCATATGATAATCCCTTCATTTCCGTAAGCATCCTCATGAACCTCCCCTGGACTCTCTCCAATATCAATACATTCTTTCTGAGATATGGAGCCCAAAACTGTTGACAATACTCCAAGTGTGGCCTGACTAGTGTCTTATAAAGGCTCAGCATTATCTCCTTGCTTTTATATTCTATTCCCTCTGAAATAAATGCCAATATTGTACTTGCCTTCTTTATACAGACTAAACCTGTAAATTAACCTTCTTGGTATCTTGCATGAGGACTCCTAAGTCCCTGTTCACCTCTGACGATTGAGGCTTCTCCCCATTTAGATAATAGTCTGTACCATTGTTCCTTTTATTAAAATGCATTATTGTACCTTTCCCAACATTGTATTCCATCTGCCACTTTTTTGTCCATTCTTCCAATTTGTCTAAGTCCAGCTGCAATCGCATTGCTTCGTCAGCACTACCTACCCCTCGACCTATCTTCGTATCATCTGCAAACCTTGCCACAAAGCAATCAATTCCATTATCTAAATCACTGATGAACAGTGTGAAAAGTAGTGGACCCATTACTGACCCCTGAGGAATACCACTAGTCACCAGCAGCCAACCAGAAAAGGCCCTCTTTATTCCCGCTCGTTGCCTCCTGCCTATCAGCCATTCCTCTATCCATGCCAGTATCTTTCCTGTAATGCCACAGGATTTTATCTTGTTAAGCAGCCTTGTGTGTGGCACCATATCAAATGCCAAGTAAATGACATCCACTGCCCCTCCTTTGTCCACCCTGCTTGTTACTTCCTTGAAGAATTCTAGCAGATTTGTCAGGCAAAATTTCCCTTTACAGAAACCATGCTGACTTTGATTTATTTTACCGTGAGTCTCCAAGTACCCCGAAAACTCATCTTTAATAATAGACTCCCAACAGTTTCCCAACCACTGAAGTTAGCCTAACTGGCCTAGAATTTCCTTTCTTTTGCCATCCTCCCTTCTTAAAGAGTGCAAATGACATTTGCAATCATCCATTCCTCTGGGACCATGCCAGAATCAATTGATCCATAAAAGATCATGACCAATGCATCCGTTACTTCTTCAGCAATCTGTCTCAGGACTGTGGGATGTAGTCCATCTGGTTCAGGTAACTTATCCACCTTAAGACCTTTGAATTTGCCTAACACTTTTTCCTTTGTAATAGTAATGACACTCACTCCTGCTCCCTGACACTCACAGATCTCTGGCACATTGCCATTGTCTTCCACAGTGAAGACTGATGCAAAATACCCATTAAGTTCATCTGCCATTTCATTGTCCCTCATTACTACCTCACCAGCAACATTTTCCAGTGGTCCATTATCAACCCTCCTCCCCTTTACTCTTTTTATAACTGGAAAAAAAACTTTTGGTATCCTGTTTTATATCATTGCTACTTCACCCTCACATCTCATCTTTTCCCTTCTTCTTGCTTTTTAGTACCTTTTGTTGGATTTTAAAAGCTTCCCAATCATCCAACTTCCCACACACTTTTGCTACCTTATATGCCCTTTCCTTGGCTTATCTTGTGCCTTGTGAACTATTCTATTCTATTCCTGCTCTTCAGTTTCTTCCCTAACTCCCCGTACTCTCTATGCAGGACTGCTTCCCCTGTCTACCTGTGTCATTGGTGCCAATGAGCATCATGACCTCCGACTGCTTACCCTTCTTCTTGAGAATCTTCTGCAGCCGATCTGAGACATCCTGGATTCTAGCATTTGGGAGGCAACACACCATTCTGGCTTCTCTTTTGTGGTCACAGAATCTGCTGACCTTCACCTAACTATTGTCACTGTCGCTCTGCCCGACTTTACTCTTCCCTGCTGAGCCTCATAGCCAGCCACAGTGCCATTGGCCTGGCTGCTACTGCTACTGTGCCCTTATAGGTCATCCTCCCAGTGGTATCCAAAGGAGTATACTTGTTGCTGAGGGAAATGGCCACAGGGGAATCCTGCACTGACTTTTTGCTTCCCTTGCTTCTCCTGGTGGTCAATCACCTACTATCTAAAACCTGCACTCTGTGTGACCACCTCAGTAAAAGTCTCAGTTACGAAGTTATCAGCCTCCAGAGATGGTCCTGAGAGCATCACCTACAGCTCTAGTTCCTTGACCTTGTCAGTCAGGAGCTGAGGTTGGATGCACTTCCTGCAGATGTAGTCATCAGGGATACCTTTAGGTATCTTGAAATCCCGCATCTCACAAGAGGAGCATTCTGGTGCATGAGCTACCATCCTGCCTACACTTGTTATACCTCTGACTTCTCAAACATAAATTCTAGCATGCCCCTGTTCTTGCCCAAGCCTGTTGAGCCAAAGGTTGTCCATTTTAACACTGTTCACTCTAATAATGGCTGTTCCATTGATTGATTGTTGATGCCAGACTGGGTGGTTTAAGCATCTCAAAACCACTGATCTGGGATTTTCACACAGGACATTCTCTAGAGTTAACAGAGATGGGTGTGCAAAACAAAACAAAAAAAAATCCAGTGAGCGGCAGGCAGTTCTGTGGGAAAAAACACCTTGTTAATGAGAGGGGTCAGAGGAGAAAGGCCAGACCAGATCAAGCTGACAGAAAGGTGGCAGTAACACAAATAACCATGCATTACAACAAATAAAAAAAAATAAAGCTCATGGTATGGAAGGGAGAGTTGTAAATGGATCCAAACCTGGTTTAATGGTAGGATGCAAGGGGTAATAGTTGATGTGTTTTTTCTGGTATCTCCTAAGTCATCTTTCCAATAGTGTGATAATGTCACTTATCAATATTTCTGGCTCTGCTCATTTTTCACACATCCTTGTCCTTTTTAAAATACACTGTGAACAGTAATATTTAATTTCCACATGACTTAAGAATTGCAAATCAGGTGTGAGCCCAAGATTTGCCAATGGTGCTGATAGAGATTATGCACTACATGTTTTGAATGTGCCTCAATTTTTTACGTGTTTTTCTAATATTCTGCCAATATACTGTATAAGTGGAAGCTAGAACAGAAGCCCCAGATAAATAATATAAATGGCTAAGAACAGATATTTGCTCTGTCTTTCAAGGGATTCTAACAATCTTCTATCAGTTATTTTGGAGGAGAAGAGTCCTGATCTGGAAGATGTGGAGCTTCCTCTTACATACGTGCAGCTTGACCACTGCAGAATTCTTAAAAGAATTATGGCCTAGAAATGAGTATTTTCTTGGGAGAAGTGAAGTGGGGCAGGGAAGAGGGTGAAGCAAGAGTCAATTGCAGACTTCACCAGTTAGGTGTGAGCCTGTGAGAGTTAAATTCATTATAGTAGCCAATTCTAGGCTCTCTATATGCATTCGCTTGGACTCTAACATAATATGCTTTTTTTCCATGATTTCCCATCATAGCAGAATGTGGTGAATGTGGTGGAGTAAGGTCGTGGGATGGAGCATGTTTAGGAAGTGATGATTAGAGCAGTGGGGAGGAGATGGCAAGGAGAGGTTAGTGGGAAGATCAAGGGCAAGAGAAAATTGGAGGCCGAGATGGAGATAAGACCAGAGTGAGATGTTAAGGAGATTGGGTGGGCTAGGTAAAAAAAATTGCTGGAAACTGGGAGATGATTGGGAAGTAAGATGGGGAAATTTTGGAGAGGTCAAGGGCAGGATTGATGGTATGGAGACTGGTCAAAAATTGGCACAACTTTGGGGGACTGTTCAAAGTGATCATGAAGGAGAGTGCTGCCTAAATTCATGGAATGTGGAGTCATAGAATCGTGGAGTAGTACAGCATCAAAACAGGCCCTTAGGCCCAACTGGTTTAAGCCAACCACAGCATCCTTGCTGCTTATCCTAATAGCTGTTATTCAGACCATAAACCAACAAGGGACAGGTTGATTTCTAGGCAAAGGTGTACTTGGTAAGTGGGAAGCCTTCAAAAGTGAAATTTTGAGACGACAGAGAAAAAGAAGGAGGTGAGTAACAGGTATAGGCAGGTAGGAACAAATGAGTACTTGAGGAGTATAAGAAATGCAAGAGAACACTTAAGAAGGAAATCAGGACAGTTAAAAGAAGACATGAGGTTGCTCTAACAGACAAGGTGAAGGAGAATCCTCAGGACTTCTACAAATATATTAAGAACAAAAGGATAGCAAGAGACAAAATTGGTCCTCTGGAAGATCAGAGTGGTAATCTAGGTATGGAGCCAAAAGAAATGGGGGAGATCTTCAATGCATTTTTTGCATCTGTATTTACTCTGGAGACAGAAACAGTGTCCACAGATGGCAATGCAACAGCAAGGTTATGGACCATATACAGATTACAGTGGAGCAGGTGTTTGCTGTCTTGAGGCAAATAAGTGTGAGTAAAATCTCTGGGCCTGACAAGGTGTTCCCTTGGACCCTGTGAGAGGCTAGTGCAGAAATTGCAGGGGCCCTAACAGGGATATTTAAAACATCCTTAGTGACATGCGAGTTGCCAGAAGACTGCAGGATAGCTAATGTTGTTCAGTTGTTTAAGAAAGGCTCAAAGAATAAGCCAGGAAATTATCCGCAGGTGAGTCTGAGATCAGTAGTGGGAAAGTTCTTGAAAGATATTCTAAGAACCAGATATATAAGTATTTAGATAGCCAGGGACTAATTAGGGATAGTTAACATGGCTTTGTGTATGGTAGATCATGTCTAACCAATCTTATTGAGTTTTTTGAGTAAGTTACCAGGAAATTTGATAAAAGCAAGACAGTGTATATTGTCTACGTGGACTTTAGCAAGGCCTTTGACAGGATCCTGCATGGGAGGTTGGTCAGGAAGGTTCAGTTGCTCAGCATTCTAGATGAGGTAGCAAATTGGATTAGACATTGGCTTCGCGGGAGACACTAGAGAGTTATAGTAGATGGCTGCGTGTTTGGCTGGAAGTCTGTTATAGTGGTGTCCCAGAAGGACTAATGCTTGGTCTGTTGTTGTTTGTCATCTACATCAACAATTTGGATGATAATGTGGTAAATTGTATTGACAAATTTGCAGATGACACCAAGATTGGAGGTGTAGTGGACAGCGAGGAAGATTATCAACGCTGAGTGGTATCTAGACCAGCTGGAAAAATGGGCTGCAAAATGGCAAATGGAATTTAATGCAGACAAGTAAAAGGTGTTCCATTTTGGGAGGACCAACCAGGGTAGGTCCTACATGGTGAGCAATAGGGTACTTGGAGTGTGATAGTACAGAGGTATCTGGGAATACAGATCCATAATTCTTTGAAAGTGGCATCACAGATAGATAGGGTGGTAAAGAAAAGTTTTGGCACTCTGGACTTCATAAATCAATGTTATACTGAAGTTGCATAAGATGTTGGTGAGGTCTAATTTGGAGTATTTTGTCTAGTTTTGGTCACCTACCTACAGAAAAATGTAAATAAGATTGAAAGAATGCAGAGAAAGTTTACAAGAATGTTGCCAGGACTTGAAGACCAAAGTTATAGGGAAAGGTTGAATACTTTGGGGCTTTATTCCGTAGAATGTAGAGGAGTGAGGAGAGATTTGACAGAGGTGTACAAAATTATGAGGAGTATAGATAGGGTAAATGCAAGCAGACTTTTTTCACTGGGGTTGGGTGAGACTACAACTAGAGGTCATGGATTAAGGGTGTGTGATGAGAATACACATAAAATTAAGATGTTTGCTGGCCTGGGCTAGCATCAGTGGCATCAGCAGTTGGTCTGCCACCTGCCCTCAGGGGAAGGAGAGATAAGGAACAATGGAGCAGCGTCTGGAGATGTGTAATGAAGGGACGTGGGAGAGAGAGAGCTGTCTGGAGCGGCTCCCCCCTTTGAACCCTGAACTGTTTGAAGTGATGGACAGGCGATACCCCAGCAGGGGGATAAAAAGGGACAGGTTCGCTAAGACAGACACACACGCCACCCGAGGTAACGAGACCCTGGAAGCGGTGCGCCTCTCACGAGTGGGTGAGAAGTATCAGACAACGACCAGGGTGGAAAGGTACGATCAGCGGGAACCCGGTGTGTGTCCGCCCTTGCCTGGGTGCCGGGTTCACTGCAGAGGATCGACCGCATCTGGAGGAGGGGTCACAGTCGGTGACCTCAGGTGACATCACCAAGGACCCGCCCAAAAGTTGCTTGTGAGCCATCTCGCCGGTCTGTGAGTGAAGCCGTTCTGAATGATCAGTTGTTCCTGTTCTATCTCTCTCTTCCCCCACGTTGTCCATCGCCATGGCAACGATTACTGCGAACTGAACTTTGAGTCACTTTGAAATTTGGTCATTTACCCCTAGACAACGATAGAGCTTGATTGATGCTGTTATCTTAATTCTGTGCACATGTGTGTTTATCATCGCTGAACTGTTGCATTTATTATCCTTTCGATTACTGTGTTGCTTGTTTCTTTAATAAAACTTTCTTAGTTCTAGTACTCCAGACTCCAACTGAGTGATCCATTTCTGCTGGTTTGGCAACCCAGTTACGGGGTACGTAACAGGTGAAAGGTGAAATGTTTCAGGGGAACATCAGGGGGAACTTCTTCCCTCAGAGGGTGGTGAGAGTGTGGAACAAGCCTCCAGCATAAGTGGTGGATGCAGGGTCAATTTCAACATTTAAGAGAAATTTGGATGGGATGGGTATGGAGGTCTATGATCCGTGTGCAGGCCGATGAGACTAGGCAGATTAATCGTTCGGCATGGACTAGATGGGCCGAAGGGCCTGTTTCTGTACTGTAGTGTTCTATGACTCTATAACAATAAATCTCTCCCCTTTTACCTTGTATCTGTGCCCTGTAGTGTTGGAATCCCTGACCCAGGGATTATTCATACCCTTCATGATTTTATAAATGTCTGTGAGTTCACCTCTCATTCTCCTATGCTCCAAGGAATAAAGATCCAGTGTAGCCAAACTCTCCTTATAACTCAGATCCTCTACTCCAGGCAGCATCCTCATAAACCTCTGCATTCTCTCTAACTTGAGAATGTCTTTCCCATAACCACCAAACCAAAACTGTGCATAATACACCAAGTGCGATCTCATAACTGCAACATAATGTCCCTGGACTCCTAAACTTGATGCCCTGACTGTTGAAGAGCAATATGCTAGATGCCCCCTTCATCACGTTGTCTACATGTGTTGCCCCTTTCAGCAAACTAAGCACTTGTGATCTCCAGGTCCCTCTTTCCCACAACACTCATCAATTCCCTGCCATTCTCTGTATAGTTCCTACCCTGGTCTGATTGTCCAAAATACATCACCTCACACTTAACTAAGTTTAATCCATTTCCATTCCTCAACCCATTTCTCTAACGGATCAGGATCTCTTTACAATTCATTGTAATTTGCTTCATAATCAGCAAGACCCCCTAATTTAGAATCATCAACAAACTTGCTAATTGTACCATAAACATTCAAATCCAAATCATTTACATAAATAATGAATAAGGAAGTCCCAACACTGATCCCTGGGGTACCCACTAGTCACCAGTTGGAGAATTAACCATCACCCTCAGTCTCATATCATCGAGGTCATTCTGAATTCACCTCGCTCCCTCAGAATCCCATGCAAGCTAATCTTCCCAATCAGCCTGCCATGCAGAACCTTATTAAAGTCCATATAGACACCATCCACTGCTCTATCTTCATCTATTTCCTTAGTTACCTCTTCAAAAATTCCAAAATATTCATCAATCATGACCTCCCATATGTAAAATGAAACTGACTATTCCTTATTAGGTCTTGACTATCTAAGTGATGGTGGATCTTGTTCCTTAGAATTCCCTCCAGTAACATCCCTACAGGTGAAGTAAAGTTCACAGACCTATAGTTACCTGGTCTGTCCTTGCCAACTTCTTAAACAATGGAACAACTTTAGCCACCCTACAATCTTCTTGAATATCATACTGGCTATTGACAAAGCAAAGGACAAGGGCCTCCATGATTTCTTCCTTGGTCTCCCATAAGGTCCAGGGGTGAACTGGTTCAGGCCCTGGGGATTTGCCTACCATAATGTACTTTAAGCTTGCATATGCCTCATTTTTCATAATCCTACCTCACTACTTATCAACAATATTCTCCGTAGTAAACATAGTGGAGAAATAGATGTTAAAAATCTCAGCCACCTCCTGCACTTCACACACAGACAGTGTGATGGGCTTTAAGAGGACCTAATCTCTCCCAACTCACCCTCTTACTGTTAATATAACTGAAGAACCTCTTTGGATTATCTTTAACACTGCCTTCCAAATCCATCTCAAATACTATTTTTTCCCCTTCTGAGTTAACTCATGAGCCTGCTCTTGAACTTCTAATATTCATCAAGGGATTCATTCATACCCTGCTGCTTAAATGTGATACGCACTTCGTTCTTTTTTATCCTTACTAGAGCCTAGACAGAACTTTAGTATCCCTACCCTTCACACCAATAGGAACATGCGATCCCTGAACTCTCGATATGACCCTTTTAAAAGACTCCCACTTGCCAGCTAGTCCCTTGCCTTTAAATTACACAATCACACAGTCAACTCCAGCTGAATCCTGCCCAATGGCCTCAAAGATGGCTCTGGTCCAGTTCAGGGCTTTAATCTGTGGACCTGTTCTATCTTTGTCGAGAGCTCTTTTAGAACTAATGGAATTGTGATCACTAGCCCCATCGTGGTCCCCAGTTGCCACTCAGCCCATCTCATTCCCTAAGAGGTGGTCCAGTATTGGTCTTCCCAGGTAGAATTTTCTATATATTGTATGAGGAAATTGTCTTGGATGCATTACACAAATTCTGCTCCATCCAAGCCTTTTATACTCTGGGTAGCCCAGCTGATATGAGGAAAGTTAAAATTTTCCACCAGCAGTACCCTTCTATTCTCAATGCAATTTCTCAACAAATTTACTGATAATTGCTGGGCCTATGATATAACTCTACTAAGTTGACCCCACTCTTCTTATTTCTAAGTTCTACCCAAATGGCTTGATTAAATGACCTCACAGGAATATTTCCTCTAAGCACTGTTGTTATGTCCTCTCTTATCAAAAAGCAGTGCTCCCTCTAGTCCTACCCATACCCCTGTCACATGTACAGCATCAATATCCCAGAGCATTGCGCTGCAGTCCTGCCCTTCTCTCAGCCACGTTTTTGTTATGGCTGCAACACGCCAGTCCCTAGAGGCAATCCATGCCCTCAGTTCATCTACCTTACCTGTTAAGTTACGTGGAATGTGATTATCGGTGATTAAAGAAAATAGAAGTTATTTTACAGAAGAACAGCCCATCCTGTGGCATCTTTTCACTACAGTATTTCCCAGAAACTATCAAGGTACACATAGGTCCTTAAAGTAATATAGATGCATGCTTTAATCCTCAGGTTAAAAACTTTATGGGCAGTCACAACCTGTTCTATTTGTCAGTCATATTTATGTGATTGTAAATCATGGAAGAGATAATGACAGGTTGATGTCACTGTCCATTTCCAATAGTCCCATGTGTATGAATATCTGTGCATGGGGGACCACACCACAACTTAAGGATCTTGTTTCTTTAATATAAATTTTTAAAATTCTTGTTATATGGGATACGTGAAATGATTTTTGATCTAATGCTATAATATCTTATTTCCCTATAAATTGGTACTTCACTGGTTTCCTTAGAAATAAAAGCACAAAATCGTTTTCACCATCAGTGCTCTGCTGGCCTCCTACCACCAAAACCAAAGTAATGAAGGATGTATGAAATTCAGAAGCTGCATTAATATACTTCAAAATGCCAGGCATTATGTATCAAAGTGCAGACACGAAGTACTCATCAATAATAATTTATAGTCAACTAGATGTTAGTGAAATAATGAGAGTTGTAATAGGTCACTTCCAAAATTATTGATAAATATATATTAAAAACAGAATAAGCAATAAAATTTATCCAGCTCAGACTTACTGTTAATCCTATAATTAACTACTTAGTTACACCAGTGTCAACCTTTATGTTTGTCTGCAAAATGCAGAAACACTGGGAGTGGACAGAGAATTGAATTTACAGAATCTAATTACCCAATGAAAAACTGCCAACTTCCAACTTTAATCCCAGTTCATTACAATGAGGTTAGGAAGCCCCCATGGGTGGGCTAAATTGACTATGTGTTAATTTGAGATTCCCAAACTTAATTCAGGATTCCCAGTGAATCACATGGAGAACACAATATCGCTGGACAGGATCTGAGGAGCTGATAGACAAACCAGTCTGTTAAAATCAGAGCCTCATGGTACTGAGACACATCCTAGGATGTGCTGGGACACATCACCAGTGATGTAACCTGGGGTCATCGGGTATTTTGGGTCTTTCAACATCAGACACCCTCGCCCAGGCTACCGAGCCAGGGTTGGTCAGGCCCTGGCTTGTGTCCCACCTGCATTTGTCCACTGGTCGTACCTCTTGATCAATAGCTATCTAGCAGCTCACTTACCAGAGCACCTATCTTGAGTCAATCTGTAAAAGCCCTTTCTTTTCAGGAGCTGATTTAAGGGTGAAGGCAACATGGCCAACGTAAAACAGAAATGTTTTAATTTAAATTATTTGAAAATATCGTAACACATATGATCAATTGCTATTTCCTGCACAAAATGATAAAAGGTATGGAAGAGTATGTAGTGAGAAACATTCCCCAATGGTAGAGGTTTCCATGACCAGAAGACATTGGTTTAACATGATGAGACATAATAGGTTTAGAGGGGATCTGCGGAAGAGTTTTTCACCCAAAGGATGGTTGCAATCTGGAATGTACTGCCAGAGGTGCAGAGGTAGGTAGGTACAAGCACGAAATTTAGGAAGCATCTGAATGAGCCTTGAATCAACAAGACATCGTAGGCGATGGACAAAGTGTCGGTAAATGGGATTTGTTTAAATATGTACTTGATGGTGGACATAGATAGGGTGCACTGAAGGACTCATTTCAGTTTCGCTTGACTATGACATTAAGAGATTAAAATAGAAACTGCTGCATATTAAGGATTAGCTGCAAAACTATATCAGCTGATATATTTTTCTAATTTTAAAGCAATGATAAGAAGATAATGACTCTACTTGCAAAGTTTTAGCAAGCTCTAGGGCACAACATCTCTGTTTCCGATGTACCTTGCTCTATGGCTCCTCCTAGGTCATTTCTCAGGTAAGGACATGTTCGGCACAGCTTTGTGGGCTGAAGGGCCTGTATTGTGCTGTAGGTTTTCTATGTTTCTGCAGGGGGCTTGTGGCATCCAGAAACATTGACATATCCTGGTTGCTGAGCAACCAATCAATCTATAGAGTTCTGAAAACACCTTTTCTAAAAAGCTGTAATTTTCATAACCCATTAAAAATGTCCATCGAGCAAAATATACATTGTGATAACATTAATTAAGATACTATTATCTTTTATTTTAAAATCCATGAATGTTGAAATAATTTCTCTGAGGGAATTGGACTCCAGGGAAGGAAAGTTAGTTTTTCAGGATGGATAAGGTTATTCAGAGCAATAATGGCTCTATGTGCCTCAGACAAGCCCATTCAGCAGTATAAACTTCCTTGCTTTTCACAAGAACAATCAGTGAAGTGTTGAATTTTGCACTATTTCATTGATTCTGTGCTGATTGAAAAAGCAAAGGTTTTAACAGTATATCATGTGGAAAAGGATATAACCGATAGCTTCTTCTGAATTTAACTACAAATGGTATAAGTTGCTGTCAGTTTCAGAAAATAATGATAGCAAATACTGACAGCTCATTGTCATGACAACTAAAATGAATGGCCAATATTGATTTGGTACAATGATTTTTCACTACAGGGATGTTTTCAGTATTTCTGAATTATTCAGCAATGTTTACTTTAAAACTCAGCTGTTCCATAAAATCATACCTAGGATATTTTAATGACATGGAAACAATCTGATAAGTGGAAGAATGTCAACGATATTTTGTGCGTCTTTAAAAAGCTATTATTTGTACATCACATCAATTAAGCAATATGATCTAATCTCTGTAACATAATGTACATCTGAGAGGGTATACCAGCTTCCAACAACTGATGATCTCACTAATGCTAAACGAATTGGCAGGATTTTGTATGCATTATACTCCTGTTCTAGCACTTAAAATTATGGACAAATGTATGCATAAATAAATAGCTGTGTAATGTATATCAATAAAGTAGTCAATACATTTTAAACTATAGATTATAATAGGAATCATTTTTTTAATCTATCACGGTATGTCATCAATGGTAATGAGCAGGACTTAATACTCAACTTTAATTTGACCTCGAGAAATTGGTGGTGGGAGACTTATTGAACTGCTGAAGACCTTGTGATGAAGATACACCAATTGTATGACTAGCTATGGAGTCAAACCACGACAAGGATGGTATCTATTACTCGTAATTTATGTCACCCAAAAAGCTGACTGAAAGTTTTCTTATTTATTCCAGAAGGGGGAGACATATGGCTGAAATTCAAATACAAAACAGTGTCTTAAACAGCAATACTGTACACAAGTATTTTTCTTTGTTTTGAAATATACATTCAATATTTCTTCATCCTTTGACCTCAGTCAGGTTAAATTCAGCTGAACAATTTCAGGCAGAGGGGCACCTGGAATGAAATGATTCTCTATAAAATATTTGTCCATAGCTCCTGACGAAGGGTCTCGGCCTGAAACGTCGACTGTACCTCTTCCTAGAGATGCTGCCTGGCCTGCTGCGTTCACCAGCAACTTTGATGTGTGTTGTTTATCTATAGCTTTTGTAATTCAGCCATGTTGACTTGGCATGTACTCTTTCCAATAAAACTGGTAAGTTATCTATATTTATTTTTATCCTTGGGAGTACACACTTCTTTGCCTTAAACTCCTCTTTACCACCCTCCTCACCCTCATTCCAAACACTTCCACCTCCATCTGCCTTATTGGAAGAACTGATCCCAATTCTCATGTTATGAGTTTATGGCCCTTAATACCAATTCTCCCAGTCTGGTTCTGATCCCACCCCTTATCACACCCATCACCACCACCATTATCACCAATGGCTGGTCTGCTAATTCTAGTCTCTCTCCCAATTTCCCAAACGTTGTACTTCAAGGCAATCTTTCCCACTCCCTGCTCAACCACTGCACAGGCCTGTTTGGCCCGTAGCCACTGACCACTGGCTCCTTGCCTTTAATATGAGGGCTGGCAGGCATGTTTGTGGTTTCACATATGCTCATCACTTAGTCACTTGCATCAGAAGTTTGGTTTTCAGCCTGTGCATTTTCATCAGAGGGCCCATGTAGCCGGTAATCACTTATTTAACACTGTGATCCATTAGAGTACAGTAGAATTTCTAGACAAGAATTCATTTAAAAATGGATAAAATTAGATCAGTTAATTACAGCTATTTGAATTTATTTTCTGATAAAAAAAATTGAAAATTGCAAGCAATGTTTAATGATACAACATAAAGCAGCCTATCTTTGCTCTAGTTGCATTATCTAGTAGTAAAACAAAAAGGTACTTTGATTTCATGGTTTCAGGACTTAGCAATGCACTTCATAACAAATACATTTGAAATGTGGTCATTATTAAATAGTAGGAAACCATTGGCATGGTGTACCACAAACAGCAATGAACATCTAACAGTTCAGGGCGTCCTGTTGAGTGACTCTTTAGTTGAACTTAATCTCTCAACCTTCAGTTTAAGGTTCTATAGTGGGTCTGCAAGCTGATAAACTGTGAGGAACCAGGGAATATGATATCACAGAGAATGCTAGAGTTTATAATCTGAAGCCAAGTTATTTTTTGGTCCTAGAAAGATGCATTAGATGAGGTTGTGCATTGAGCTAACCGAGGTCCTCAGGGCTGCAAAATTTTATTATTCACAAGGCTCAAGGCATTGCCCTTCCAGACCTAATTCTTGGAAGGGCATTACTTTGTGGTTCCATGACCTGGGTTCTGGTTGTTGGGGGATGGATGTGGGCCATAACAATGGAGTGAGTCAGAGTGTCATACAGCTATTCAGAACCTCAAGATTCAGACTGGGGGTAATTAAGTTGTTGGGGGAGGGATACTGGGAAATTTGGTGATTACCTGCTGAGAGATGGTTCATGTTTTAGGGTATCATATTGGGAAGGATTGGGTTTTGGGTTATAAAGAAAAGCTGTTGAGATGCATGTTTATAACAAAGAGAACTCAAGCGAGTACTGATAATCACAGCCTGTGACCTGGTCTTCATCCCATATAAATTATGCTGAAGTAGGTCTCAGATTTGTTCAGAAGGTTTGCCTTTGCTACAATGTATGCAGAACCAAAATTATGGAAGTTATGCCATAATTATCATAATAGTAATAGTGTTCTAACTTTCTGTGATGAATTTAATTCATAATTCACTCATAAGTGCACTAATGTGTTAAAATTCACAAGGACATTAACAGAATAAAATGAATTTCCCAGCAATTTGTGGCCATCTAAAACTCATAAGGTATCTCTTCTTCTACAAACATTGCTGAATAATTTACATGTTAATAGCGTACTTGCCAGATAGGCTGCGTCTGTTTGATTTGTTGGTTAAAGGACCATTATTGAGTGGACTCCTAGTACTTGGAAACTGTCCTGAGGGATCTTCCATATTCATCTGAGAGATAATGGGGAGATAGAGCTGCTGTTTAATATCTGTGTAAAAGATATCAGTGCCAATAAGTTAGCATTCCTTCAGTAGAGCAGTCTTGATTATGTGCTCAAACCTTCAGAGTGGTATTTATTTCACAATGTCATGAATCAGTCAGTAACATTACCCATTGAACCAGCACTGATAGATTATAGCAAATGACAAATTCCTTCTCCACAAGAGAATTCTTAGTCTTAATACTTAGTTTAACTATCAGAAAGTATTAAACACATTTCTTCTCCTTCTTAACCAGTTCGTTGGGATTGAAACCAAAACAGAACATGCTGGAAAAGAAATAGCAGGGCAAGCAGCATCTGGAGAGAAAAAAATGAACTGTCTGTATTTTGGATCTGTGACCTTTGATTAGAACTGAGAAAGAGAGAGAAATAAGTGTCTGGATTGAAGATGAATTACTTCCACTCTATTTTTATGATTCTGAGTTAACTGATGAGGTCAGTTTATAGTTTGTGAGGTAGTCTGTTCCTGCTACTTACCCAGGGCCTCTTTGTGCTCCCAATGCATGGCTACTGGTTCTCAATGTCATTTTGACTGGCCTTTCTCCATATTGAGTGTGCATGGACCAGATATTACCAGGAGTCAATGGAGATATGGCATTTCTTTAAGTGGTGTATCTTTTTCTGTGTCCAATTCAATTGCACCTCTACTGAGTCATAGAGCCATGCCTGGCCAACCTCTCCCTATAATTCAGGCCCTCTAGACCTAGCAACATTCTCATAGATGTTTTCAAGTCAAGTCAAGTTGCTTTCATTGTCATTTCAACCATAACTGTTGGTACAGTACACAGTAAAAACGAAACAATGTTCTTCCAGGATTATGGTGCTACATGAAACAACACAAAACTACATTAGACTTCAGACCTACACGGGACTACAGAAAGTGCACAAAACAGTGCAAGACAGAACAATAATTAATAAACAAGACAATAGGCACAGTAAAGGACAAATTTACAATATAATAATAAATGATGTAAATGTAAACAATGCTTTAGCAGGAATTGAGAAAGAAATGAGCAAAAATTGCAAAGGGAGTGGAGTGGTGTTGAGTTGAGTGTGTGTGTGTGTAGGTTGGTGTCAGACTAGACTCTGGGAATTGAGGAGTCTAATGGCTTGAGGGAAGAAATTGTTACACAGTCTGGTCGTGAGAGCCCGAATGCTTTGGTACCTTTTGCCAGATGGCAGGAGGGAGAAGAGTTTGTGTGAGGGGTGCATGGAGTCCTTCACAATGCTGTTAGCTTTGCAGATGCAGCGCGTGGTGTAAATGTCTGTAATAGCGGGAAGAGGGACCCCGATAATCCCTTCAGCTGACCTCACTATCCACTCCAGGGTCTTGCGATCTGAGACGGTTCAATTTCCGAAGCAGGCAGTAATGCAGCTGCTCAGGATACTCTCGATACACCCTCTGTAGAATGTGGTGAGGATGGGGAGTTGGAAGATGGACTTTTCTCAGCCTTCGCAGAAAGTAGAGACACTGCTGGGCTTTCTTGGCTATGGAGCTGGTGTTGAGGGACCAGGTGAGAGTCTCAGCGGGTGAACACCAAGAAACTTGGTGCACTTAACGATCTCTACAGAGGAGCTGTCGATGTTCAGTGGAGAGTGGTCGTTCCGTGTTCCATATTCTCTCCAGTTTAACCACCTCTTTTCTTTGCACTCAGTCAGGTCCTGAGGATTAATCCACCCTAATGTGCAGAAACCTGCAAATACCTGCTTTTTGGTAATACCAAATATCCTCACCACTTGTTTCCTTTATCCCTTGATCAACTGTGATTTTCTCCTCCATAAATACTGAGGAGAAATATTCATCAAGGATCCCACCTATCCCCTGCAGTTTGAAATACTGGCAGGTCTGCTGATGGAAACATTTATTTGGCTGCTAGAGAATAAAAAACTTGTTCACAAAAATATCAATTGTATGAAAATACTATCACCTTTAAAAACATATGCCTTTGTAAGATTTTTTGAAGAAATTTCTTTTTCAGATTTGAGAGAAATATTGAACAGCTTGGAAAATTTTATAAGAAAATTGTTAATTCTCTAACATATGTATTTTAAAAGAACCCTCTGTGCAAATGTAATCGAGGCACATTAAAGTTGGAAAGATACATGTCATGGGGTAATCTTGCATTGTATATTGTATTTGATATGATCAGCAGCAACTGGAGGTAGATAAAACATACTGCATGAAATCATCATTGGCGATCAACTAGAGCTCAGGAAAAGCAGCTATGATCTGCACAAAGCTATCAAGGCTGCAAAACAATATAGGGACAACATTCACAATGAATAGCACATGTGACTTGTGGCGAGGGCTGCATACCATCGTAGACTTCAAAGCCAAACGTTGTGATGCCACCAACATCGCGGCCTCTCTCCCAGATGAGCTCAATCACTTTTATGCTTGGTTTGATGTTGCTAACTCTGAGCCTCCGAGGAAAGCCACTGCTACAACCTCCAACCTGGTCATCTCTGAGGCTGCAGTACGCAGATGTTTCCAACAAGTGGACAGTTGCAAGGTTGCGGGACTGGGCGGTATCCCAGCGTGAGTACTCAGGACGTGAGTAGCAGGTGTGTTTACTGACATTTTTAATCTCTCCCTCTCCCAGTGTAATCCCTCCTGCTTCAAATTATCCACCATTGTCCCTGTACCAAAAAAGACCAAGGTAACATACCTGAACAACTGGCGTCCTGTCACACTCACCTCAATAATAAGCAAATGCTTTGAGAGGCTGGTCAAGGATTACATCTGTAGCTTGCTACCACCCACACTGAACCTCCTACAGTTCGCCTACCAACACAACTGATCGATCGACAGACAACACAATAGCCACTGCTCTACATGCCGTCCTTACACATCTGGAGAAGAAGGATGCTTATGTGAGAATGCTGTTCTTGGACTACAGTTCAGCATTCAACACCATAATTCCCCCCAGACTCAACAAAAAGCTCAGAGACCTTGGCCTTGACCCTGCCTTGTGCAGCTGGATCCTGGACTTCCTGTCAGATCACCAGCAGATAGTAAAAGTGGGCTCCCTCACTTCCACCCCTCTGACTCTCAATACAGGAGCCCCTCAGGGCTGTGTACTGAGTCTCCTTCTTTACTCCCTGTATACCCATGACTGTGTCACCACCCACTGCTCTAATCTGCTAATTAAATTTGCCGATGACACTACATTAATTGGCCTTATCTCAAACAATAACGAGGTGGCCTACAGGGAAGAAGTCATCTCTCTGACACACGAAATCAACCTCTCTCTCAATGTCGCAAAAACAAAGGAGCTGGTTGTGGATTACAGGAGGAATGGAGACAGGTTAACCCCTATTGACATCAATGGATCTGGGGTTGAGCGGGTAAACAGTTTTAAGTTCCTCAGCATCCACATCACAGAGGACCTCATGTGGTCTGTACACACCAAATGTGTGGTGAAAAAGGCATAACAGCGCTTCTTTCACCTCAGATGGTTGAGGAAGTTTGGTATGGGTCCCCAAATCCTAAGAACTTTCTACAGGGGCACAACTGAGAGCACCCTGACTGGCTGCATCACTGCCTGGTATGGGAACTGTACCGCCCTTAATCGCAGAACTCTGCTGAGAGTGGTACAGACAGCCCAGCGCATCTGTAGTTGTGAACTTCCCATGATTCAGGACATTTACAAGGACAGGTGTGTAAACAGGGCTTGTAGGATCATTGGGGACCCAAGTCACCCCTACTGCAATCTATTCCAGCTGCTACCATTCGGGAAATGGTACTGCAGCATAAAAGCCAGGACCAACAGGCTCCGGGACAGCTTCTTCCACCAGACCATCAGACTCATTAACTCACACTATATTACAGTGACTATTCTATTTATTATAAATTATTATAAATTACTATGATTGTACATTGCACATTTAGACAGAGAGGTAACATAAAGATTTTTACTCCTCATGTATGTGAAGGATGTAAGAAATAAAGTCAATTCAATTCAATTGCAACCTGATTAGTGTCTTATAAAGGCTCAGCATTACTTCCTTGCTTTTATATTCTACTCCCCTTGAAATAAATGTCAATATTGCATTTGCCTTCTTTACCATAGACTAAATCTGTAAATTAGCCTTCTTGGTGTCTTGCACAAAGACTCCTAAGTCCCTGTGCACCTCTGATGTTTGAATCTTCTCCCCACTTAGATAATAGTCCGCACTATTGTTCCTTTTACCAAAATGCATTATCATATATTTCCCAATACTGTATTCCATCTGTCACTTTTTTATCCATTCTACCAATTTGTCTAAGTCCTGCTGCAATTGCATGCTTCCTCAGCACTACCTACCCCTCGACCTATCTTCGTATCATCCACAAACTTTGCCACAGAGCCATCAATTCCATTATCCAAATCATTGACAAGCAATGTGAAAAGCAGAGGTTCCTATAGTGACTGGCAGCCAGCCAGGAAAAGACCCTTTCATTCCCTCTTACTGCCTCCTGCCTGTCAGCTATTCCTCTATCCATGCCAGTATCTTTTCTGTAATGCCACAGGCTTTTATCTTGTTAAGCAGCCTCGTGTGTGGCACCTTATCAAATGCCTTCAGGAAGTCCAAGTAAATGACATCCAATGCCTCTCTTTTGTCCACCCTGCTTGTTACTTCCTGAAAGAATGCCAGCAGATTTGTCAGGCAAGATCTCCCTTTACAGAAGCCATGCTGACTTTGACTTAGTTTATCATTAGTCTCCAAGTACCCCAAAACCGCATCCTTAATAATAGACTCCAACACTTTCCCAACCACTGAGGTTAGGCTAACTGGTCTAAAATTTCCTTTCTTTTGCCTTCCTCACTTCTTAAAGAGAGGTGTGACATTTGCAATCTTCCATTCCTCTGAGACCATGCCAGAATTCAGTGATTCCTGAAAGATCACGACCAATGCATTTGTTATCTCTTCAGCAACCTTCTTCAGGACCCTGAGATGTAGTCCATCTGGTCCAGGTGACTTATCCACCTTAAGACCTTTGACTTTGCCTAGCACTTTTTTCTTTGTAATAGCAATGACAATCACTCCTGCTCCCTGACACTCGCCGACCTCTGGTGACACTGCTGGTGTCCTCCACAATGAAAACAGATGTGAAGTACCCATTAAGTTCATCTGCCATTTCTTTGTCTACCTCACCAGCATTATTTTCCAGCGGTCCAATATCAACTCTCACCTCCCTTTTACTCTTTATATAACTTAAAAATCATCTGGTATCCTGCCTTATACTATTGGTTAGTTTGCCCTTGTATTTCATTTTTTCCCTTCTTATAGCTTTCTAAAATTCCCTATGATGGATTCTAAAAGCTTCCCAATCATCCAACTTCCCACTCACTCTTGCTACCTTATATGCCCTTTCCTTGGCTTTTATGCAGTTCTTAACTTCCCTTGTCAGCCACAGTTGCCTACCCCTGCCATTTGAGAACTTCCTCTCCTGTGGGACATATCTATCCTGCGCCTTGTGAACTATTCCCAGAAACTTCAGCCCTCTGCTCTGCCGTCAATCCCACCAGTATCTTCCTTCAATCCATCTGGGCAAGCTTTCTCATGCCTCTGTAATTCCCTTTATTCCATTGCAATACTGATACTGTGACTTATGCTTCTCCCTCTCAAATTGCAGTATGAATTCAATCATATTATGATAACTGTCTCCTAAGGGTTCCTCTACATTGCTCCCTAATAAGATCTGGGTTATTACACAACACCCAATCTAAGATAGCCTCTCCCAGAGTTGGCTCAAGCACAAGCTGCTCTAAAAAGCCATCTTGCAGGCATTCAACAAATTCCCTCTCTTGCGATCCAAAACCAACCTGATTTTTCCAATCCCCTTTCATATTGATAAGGAGTACAATTATGTCATTACCCTTACTACATGCCTTTTCCAGCTCCCTTTGCAATCTCAACCTCACATTTTGGCTACTATTTGAAGGCCTATATATGATTCCTGTAATGGTTTGTTTTACCCTTGCAGTTTCTTAACTCCACCCACAAAGATTCAACATTCTCTCACTTTATGTCACCACTTTCTAAAGATGTAATTCCATCTCTTACCAATAGAGCCACACCACTGCCCATGCCTTCCTGCCTGTCCTTTTGATACAAATTATATTCTTTGATGTTAAGCTCCCAGCTGTGGTAGTCTTTCAGCCACGACTTAGTGATGTCCACAACATCATACCGACCAATCTCTAATTATGCCACAACTTCATCCACCTTATTCCGAATGCTGCAAGCATTTAGATACAGCACCCTCCGTCCTGCATTCTTCGCCCTTTTGAATTTTGCTTCTGTGGTACAATTCTTTGCTCTGTCTGCATTTGTACCCAATCATCGGCTTGTCCTTCCCTACATTCATGTTATACTCACCATCCTCATCATCAGCTTGTAAACAAGCTGGGTCATCCTCAGCTCTATAATACTGGTTCCCATCCCCCCGCCATATTAGTTTAAACCACTTCCAACAGTTGCAGTAAACCTGCCTGGAAGAATATTGGTCTCCCTCGGATTCAGGTGCAACCCGTCCCTTTTGTACAGGTCCCATCTGCCCCCGGAAAGGTGTCAATTATCCAGAAATCTGAATCCCTGCCCCCTGCTCCAATTCTTCAGCCATGCATTTACCTGCCACCTCATTCTATTTCTGTCCTTACTATCGCATGGTACAGGTAGCAATCCAGAGGTTACTAACCTTGAGGTCCTGCTCTTGAGATCTTAAGATCTTAATCCAGAGGGACTGATTATGGAGAAACAAAAGATATGTGTCATGTACAAGAATTTAAAATCCAATGCAAAGAAGTGTTATGTTTTCTCTATTCTCAACACATAGTACAAACGTACATGGTACTACATGATAATACTGCATTCCAACTTATAGGAACATGGGATCCATCTGTGGGAGTGATTTGTGATATTGAACCTGAGGATACTTGATGTAGACTTGAAATCTGCACCTTCAGTTTTAACCCACAAACCAGAGAAAGCTAACAAGAAGGTCACCATCACTCATTGGAATATTCCACCTTCCGACAACTGCAATCAATTTGATTGGAAGTTATGCGTATGTAACACAATTAAAGATGTAATTAAAAGAGTAAAGCACTCTCAATATGTTTTATTTAATCCAAACGATACACTGAGAGTTGCTTTTGCGCTATCCATTCTTTTATTTTCAGTTCTCCTTTCTAAGATCTATTATTAACTTGACTTTCCATGTTAGCATGTTAGAAGTCGTACCTATCTTTTATTTTTAAAAACAGTGAGGACGAAGTGCTTCAAGCAATACACATTAATATTCTACTTATACATGAAGAAGAAAGCCCTTAACTCCGAGTGGAGTCATCGGGATGCCGTCATGATGGCGTTATTTTAGCAGACTTTCTTATTTTAATGAGGCCGAGTTGCGAGCTCAACACTCAACCCAGCACGGATGGAAAGCGTGCAAGGGAGCTGGCTGGATTTGACTTAATAAGTCTGAGTAAAAAGTGATTAGAAATATTAGAAAATATTCATTTCTGTTACTTACAGAATTAATATGTCTTTTTTTGGTCTAATGCCTAGTTTCAATAATAGCCATGAGGGTCATCAGAAAGGGAAACATGATGTAACAATTAAACTCGGCTAGCCAATTCAGTATTTTGCCAGCAATTGGAGAGCTGGGGGAGGAGGTGAATCTTCCGGGATGCTATTCAGCAACGAAGCAGACACAAATTCCCAGAGTACTTTCTTTTTATTATTTTCTTTCTTTTATTAGGAGCAGAAAATGTTATACACCAACACTGGGAACTGGCTGTAATTCTGAGAAACCCTGCAAATGAGCAGGAATCCTGTCTCGCTAGAATCAGAAGTGTAGGAGACCTGCCATGCAGTATTTACAAGTACGGCAATAAGCAACTTTTAAATTGCATGGTTGTTCATCTTAAGTTGTTTCATAATGATTACTATAAAATATACAATATTGCTGAATTTCTTTCCTGCATTTTGACCATTTGCTGTCCAGAAGTCAAATAGTGATGTGCTGCTGGCAAGAAAAAATTATATTTATTTTTGTGATCTCAGGAACTATATAGTTGTTACTTCTTCATATATAGAAAACTGTGAGAACGACAAATCCAAGATACAATGGGGTCCCTGATGGGACACATCCACCACCACTAATATCCTGGCTATTATGCATTTTGTGTATAATAGCCTGCCTCAGGCATATTAAACAATTTTTATATGATGGTCAAAGTTCTGTGCATGCCTTGTCATCCTTGACCTTCAGAACATAAATACAGGATATGCAAATATGAAATAATTAAAACATTTAAGATCATGCAGAAACAGATCCCTTTTATTCATAATGCTCCTGGCAGAACTTCGGACCCCACCTATGTTTATCTTGCCTTCACATGTGCAGGAAGCGTAATATGGGTATTTTGAACATCATAATGGATTTTGCCACTGTTCAATGCCTGCTAGGATTGAAGAGGATCTGTCTAGGGATGGAGGAATCCAGTATGAAAATACACAATCAATGCAATTTCAGCACGGGGTTGTTAATTCAAAGTTCAATGTTAATTTATTGTCAAAGTACATATAGGTCACCATATAAAACCCTGAGATTTGTTTTCTCATGCGTGTACCCAGTAAATCCAAAGACCATAATAAAATCAATGTAAGACCGCACCCAACAAGGCGAATAAACAACCAATCTGCAAAATACAACAAACTGTGCAAATAGAATAGAGTAAAATAATAATAATACTAAATAAATAAGCAATAAATATCGAGAATTATTGATATGACGAGTCCTTGAAAGTGAGTCCATAGGTTGTGCAAACAGTTCGGTGATGGGGCAAGTGAAGTTGAATGAAGTTATCCATACTAGTTCAAGAGTTGATGTCTGAAGGATAATAACTGTTTCTGAATCTGGTAATGTGAGTCCTGAGGTTCCTGTACTTTTTTCCCAATGGCAGCAGAGAGAAGAGAGCATGACCAGGGTGATGTGGAATCCTGATGATGGATGCTGCTTTCCCGTGGCAGTGCTCCATGTAGACGTGCTCAATGGAGTGGACGGCTTTATCCACGATGGACTGAGTCGTATCCACTACTTTTTGTAGGATTTTCCATAAAAGGGCATTGGCTGTGATGCAACCAATCAGTATACTCTCTAGCACACTCAAAGATGATTCCATCCCACTTGAGTTAATTGACGGAGCGTGCAGAACTGGCTACGTGGATTAACACAGCTCAGCTTCCACTTGATGGTTGATAATAGTGTTACTGCTCTTCCTGAAAACTCCCCATTTCTTTCCAAAAGTAGGTTTGGGAGGCAGCAGGAAGTAGGTGAGAACCAAAATAAAGTTCCACTTGTGATCCAGAGACCTAACATGTGGCTTCTTATCAAAGGCTTTGCTGAAGTCGTAGACACTTGTAGACACCGGTAGACACTTGCCTTCTGTGTCAGGATATTGAGTACAGGAGATGGGACATCATGTTACAACAGTACAAGACATTGGTAAGGCCACATTTGGTCTCTCATCACAGCACAATTGAGTGATACCCCAGCAGAGTACCAGAGTCTCTCGTCCGCTGTAGCTAGCCACACTGAGAGGATTTCTAGACAGCCTGGAGATACGTGACCTCCAGGTCAACATGGGCCAACTTTAGCAAGGGGGAAGCCAAAGTCACCCAGGTGAAGCTGTTGGTTACTCTGCAAAGCAAGTACATCTTCCAACCCCGGAGAGATTCGATGGTGACCTGGGTTTTTGCCGTAGCTTCCTCACTCAATGCTCATTTGTGTTTGAACTCCAGTCATCCCAGTTCCCTTCAGAGTGCAGAAAGGTGGCCACTGTGCATTGCAAACAAAAGGTGGAGATTTGCTTGGATTCGGAGGAAGTCATGGCCAATTTGAGGAAACTGCTCCATCATCCCGCTGGAGTAAGCTGAGCCTCAGACCATCTGATGAAGGTGCGAAGGGTGACGGCCAGTGGCCAACTATGCTATTGAGTTTAAGAGTTTGGCTTAAGAGAGTGGCTGGAATGGGGAGGCTTTGGCCACTCTATACCACCACGGACTCCAAGATCAACTAAAGGAAGCCCTCACCTTGGGAGAACAGCAGAGGACCTAGAGGTTCTGATGAACCAATCCATTCACCTCAATAATTGTCTGGTGGAGCAAAAGTGCGAGTACTGCAAAAGGTTGAAGAGGGCTAGCCCAAGACCGGCCTTAACGCATCGCAGTTCCACTCCCCGATCTCAGACAATGACCGAGCCATCTCTTGCCCAAGATCCTGTTGAGCCGATGCAATTCGGCTGCACCAGACTCTCTGCCGATGAGAGGTCCAGGCCTCATAGTTGAGGAGCCTGCTATTACTGCAGGGAAGCAGGTCTTCTGCAGGCTGAATGTCTGAGGTTGCAGATGTCAAAGGAACTGCTAAGATCATCTAGTGTCAGGAGGACTGTGACGGTAACAGCTACTACTCCCAACCCCATGGATTCTGATGTCACACTGAAGGTGGAAATCTTCTGAGGTAAGAACCAAAGAAAGGTGAGTGCTTTTGTGGACTCTAGGGAAGCTGATAATTTCTTGGACTTGGAACGCCCTTTGGCCGCAGGAGTAGAGCCAGTCCATTACAGCAACTGTCCTGGATGGCTGTCCACTAGGTTCTGGGCAGACTTTGGTTTTGAAGACGAGGATTGAAGATCATGTGGAGGACATCAATTTCTATATCATTGATTCACCTCTCATACCCCTGAACCTCAGCACCTTTGATGTCTCAGCATAATCCTTCCATGAACTGGAAGGAAGGGAGAAACATTGCTTGGTCCAGAGATGGCAAGTCATTACGTTTTTAATGTGGTGTTCCAACTTCCAGACTCTCCCGAGACCAATGACTGACGAGGGGGCTGACTTCCTTTTGGGGTAACCTGAAGCCTTCTGAAGACCCAGTGCTGCCCTCAAGCACAGACAAGTCAGCTCCAGCCAACAGGACTGTGCGAGTCCTGACCTTGTCTAGTCGGGAGTGCACTGCAAACCAAGGAGGTGCCCAAGCAGTCTGGAACTCTGCAGCTAAGCCTAAGGGATCCAGCCACGAGGTCCAAACTAAAAACAGACAGAACCTGGTCCCCGGAGTGCAAGGGCCATTTGAAACGCCTCATTGTCGTCATCAGAAGATACAGACGAGGATTTAGTGAGTTGTCCACTGTTTCAGTGAAAGAATCTAGTAAAACTATGGAGGAGATTCTGAGGTCTGTTGAATCACCCCTGCCACCTAAGGAGCCTCAGGAGTCATCCTTGAAGGAAGGTTCAGAGGAAATTGCAACATCCAAACTGGTCGAAATCCCTTCCGTCTACAAGGATTTGGAAGAGGTCTTTAGCAAGGGAAAGGCCTCGACTCTTCCACCATACTGACCCTGTGACTGCACTATAGATCTACTGCCTAGTACTTGTTCTCCACAGATTCAATTGTGCATGCTCTCAGGCCTGGAGAGAAGTGCTCTGGAGGACTACATAAAAGAGGCTCTTGCCATGGGGTTCATTTGGTCCTCCATCTCACTAGCTGGCACAGGTTTCTTTGTACAGAAAAAGGAAAGGAGCCTGCGGCCATGCATTGGTTACAGAGGGTTGGACCGTATAACAGACAAGAATCGTGATCCCCTTCCACTCATGAACACTGCCTTCAAGATTCTCCAAGGGGCAAGCATATTCACAAAGCTAGACTTGCAAAATGCGAACAAATTGGTCCTCATGAAGGAGGGAGATGAGTGGAAAACTTCATTCAACACACCAACAGGACATTATGGTGGGGTCATGCCCTTCAGCCTCACAAATGCTCCGGCAGTTTTCCAGACCTTCATAAACAATGTGTTCTGGAATACTCTCCATAAGTATGCCTTCGTCTACTTGGATGATACCTTAATCTTCTCGAAGTCCATAGAAGAGCATGTCACTCACGTCAGTACATTTTTAAAGAGACTTCTAGACAATGGACCTTATGTCAAGCTGGAGAAGTCTGAATTTCACGTGACCACGCATTCATTTTTGGGTTTTGGCACTCTCAAGATGGACCCTACTAAGACGTAGGTAGTCAGAGATTGGCCACAACCAACCAACATGAAACAAGTCCAATGATTCCTGGGATTTGCCAGCCTTTACTGGAAGTTCATCACGAACTTCAGCTCAGTGGCAGCTCTGCTGACAACTCTAAGAAATCCACAGGCCCTTTTGTTTGGACTACTGAAGAGGAGGCTGTCTTTGCAGAGTTCCAACAACGGTTCACGACAGCTCCCATTTTGGTTTCTCCTAACCCAGACATTCTCTTCATCATAGAGGTGGATACCTCAGACATTGGGTAGGTGCAGTGTCGTCTCGATGTAAACTGCACCTGTGTGCATTTTTCTCCAGGTAGCTATCCCTGACAGAGGTGAACTCTGACACTGGATATAAAGAGCTGCTTGCGGTTAAGTTGGCTTTGGAAGAATGATGTCACTGGCTTGAGGGGGCTAAGAACTCTTTTATTGTATGGACAGACCACAAAAACTGGCTTATATTCAGGAGGCCAAGAGATTGAATTCCAGGCAGGCCAGATGGTCTCTTTAATTTTGTCCTGACTTACCAACCGGAGTCAAAAAAACCATCCAATGAACCCGAACGAGAGGAGCAGCCTACCACCATTTTTCCCCATCAAGATGATAGTGCCAATTCATTGGGGAATTGACACTATTGTTCAAAAGGCCCAGGCACAAGGGGAGATTACTGAGAACAATCCTCTGGGTCAGCTGTTTGTCCCAAGTTCCGTCTGGTCTCAGGTACTTCAATGCGGACATGTATTAAGAATGACCCCTACCCAGGGATTGCCAGGACCTTAGAGCTCATCAAGAGAAAATACTGGTGGCCTGGAATGCTGAGAGAGGTCTAACAATTCCTGCAAACATGCTAGTTGTGCACCCGGAACACAGAGCCCTGTACCCAACCTCAAGGGTTCCTTCACCCCTCATCTTTTCCGGACAGACCGTGGGCTTACACCTCCATGGATTTTGTCAGCAGTCTTCCACCTTCCAAGGGGAAGACCATCATCATGGTAATTGCTGAAACACACACAAAATGCTGGAGGAACTCAGCAGGCCAGGCAGAATCTATGGAAACTAGTGAACAGTTGACATTTTGGGCCAAGAACCTTCACACGGCCAGGTGAAGTGTCTCGGCCCAAAACATTCACTGTTTACTCTTTTCCATAGATGCTGTCTGGCCTGCTAAGTTTCTCCAGCATCTAGTGTGTGTTGCTTGGATTTCCAGCATCTGCAGATTTTTTTGTGTTTGTCATTGTAATTGCTGATCATTTTTAGAAAGCCTGCAGATTCATCTCCTTGGGCAGACTACCACCTGTGGTGGAGACAGCTGGAATTATTTTGCACCAGGTCTTCAGGATCCACGATTTTCTGGTGGGCATTGTGTTGGGTTATGGTCCGCAATTTGCGTCACATTTTTGGAGAGTATTCTGTCAACTAATTAGGGCAATGGCGAGTCTTTCCTCTGGGTTTCACCCACAGTCAAATGGCCAGACAGAGCAGGTGAACCAAGATTTGGAACAAGCCTCAAGACGCCTGGCCTCAGAAGGACCAGACAAATGGTGTGACCATTTGATGTGGGCAGATGTTGCCCAACAACACTGTACAACACTCTGCGCATGGGATGTCTCCGTTTGAATGTCAATTTGGGTATTCTCCACCACTCTTCCCTGAGCTGAAGGCAGAGTTTGGGGTTCCTGCAGTCGAAGATCTCATCTGATGCCACAAGGAGAAATGGACTAGGGCAAGGGAGATTTTGTTGGCCTGGAAGGCTGAAGTAAGGCTAACCACAAGAGAAGACAGGGTCCAGCTTTGCAGCCTGGGCAATAGGTTTGGCTGTCTACTCTGGATTTGCCTCTCTGGTGGAGTCTAGGAAATTGGTGCCCAAGTTCCTTGGACCCTTCAGTGTTCTCAAAGAAGTAAACCCAGTGGCTTACACCTTGCAAAAGACCCTCAAAATCAATCCCACTTTCCACATTTCCAAATTAAACCTGTGAACACCAGCCCTTCAGCCCTTTAGCCCTACTGCCATCAGTCCCGCCGCAACGCAGATTTGTCGATGGTGAACAGGTCTTAAATGCGGGAACGATTTTGGATTCACAAACTGTTTGGGGTGTTCGGCAGTTCCTCTTGGACTGGGAAGGATCAGACCTGAGGAACGGTGCTGGGTTCCTGAAAGGGACATCTTGGATCCAGCTCTCATCACTGTCTCTCTGAGCATCCAGGGCCATCAGGAGTTGGTTGCAGGGTAGGGGTCCCGTTAAGATACGCACCCAACCACACTAGTTTCTGGGGTTTAGATGCTCTAATTCTCCAGAATATGGATAACAGGCACGGGCCCTTTAAGGATCCAGGACTGTCCCGCTAATTGGTAGCCATGTTTTGGTGCCAGGATTTCAATATTTAAGGAGAACCTGAATAGTGGTTCAGTGCTCAGTTGTCAGTGCTACATGGATTATCGTGTAGCACAAGGATTCCCAACCAGGCGTCTAGGGACTTGCTTAATGGTATAGGTCCATGGCATAAAGAAATTCCTCCTCATCTCTATCCTAAAAGGATGTCCCTCTATTTTGATGCTGTGTACTCTGGTCTTAGACTCCCCCACCATGAGAAACATCCTCTTCACGTCCACTCTATTGATGCCTTTCAACATTCGATAAGTTTCAGTGAGGACACCCCTCATTCCTCTGAAGTCTAGTGTTCTGAAACATCTTGGATGTTTGTGAAAGTCAAAAATAATTACAAGAATTCAATGGCAAGTCATCTTTGCTAGCTGGTAAACTTGGTTTAGGATTTTGTGGGCTTTCCAAGCCATTCTGTCTGCCTGGCGAACCTCTTATGTTGAGAGAGGAGCTCCAGCGCATATGCTGCATTGTGTTTTGGTGATAAGCTTGAAACTGAGCACACAGGAGGGAACTGCAGCCGCGATCATGATAAAGAAAAACAGAACGGCCCAGGAGCAAGTGACCAGCGATCTCAAGGCAATAGAAAATTTGCTTAAGCAACACACATAAAAGTTGCTGGTGAACGCAGCAGGCCAGGCAGCATCTCTAGGAAGAGGTACAGTCGACATTTCAGGCCGAGACCCTTCGTCAGGACTAACTGAAGGAAGAGTGAGTAAGGGATTTGAAAGTTGGAGGGGGAGGGGGAGATCCAAAATGATAGGAGAAGACAGGAGGGGGAGGGATGGAGCCAAGAGCTGGACAGGTGATAGGCAAAAGGGATACGAGAGGATCATGGGACAGGAGGTCCGGGAAGAAAGATAAGGGGGGGGACCCAGAGGATGGGCAAGTGGTATATTCAGAGGGACAGAGGGAGAAAAAGGAGAGTGAGAGAAAGAATGTGTGTATAAAAATAAGTAACAGATGGGGTACGAGGGGGAGGTGGGGCATTAGCGGAAGTTAGAGAAGTCGATGTTCATGCCATCAGGTTGGAGGCTACCCAGACGGAATATAAGGTGTTGTTCCTCCAACCTGAGTGTGGCTTCATCTTTACAGTAGAGGAGGCCATGGATAGACATGTCAGAATGGGAATGGGATGTGGAATTAAAATGTGTGGCCACTGGGAGATCCTGCTTTCTCTGGCGGACAGAGCGTAGATGTTCAGCAAAGCGGTCTCCCAGACTGCGTCGGGTCTCGCCAATATATAAAAGGCCACATCGGGAGCACCGGACGCAGTATATCACCCCAGCCGACTCACAGGTGAAGTGTTGCCTCACCTGGAAGGAGTGTTTGGGGCCCTGAATGGTGGTAAGGGAGGAAGTGTAAGGGCATGTGTAGCACTTGTTCTGCTTACAAGGATAAGTGCCAGGAGGGAGATCAGTGGGGAGGGATGGGGGGGACGAATGGACAAGGGAGTTGCATAGGGAGCGATCCCTGTGGAATGCAGAGAGGGGGGGAGGGAAGGATGTGCTTAGTGGTGGGATCCCGTTGGAGGTGGCGGAAGTTACGGAGAATAATATGTTGGACCTGGAGGCTGGTGGGGTGGTAGGTGAGGACCAGGGGAACCCTATTCCTAGTGGGGTGGCGGGAGGATGGAGTGAAAGCAGATGTACGTGAAATGGGGGAGATGCGTTTAAGAGCAGAGTTGATAGTGGAGGAAGGGAAGCCCCTTTCTTTAAAAAAGGAAGACATCTCCCTCGTCCTAGAATGAAAAGCCTCATCCTGAGAGCAGATGCGGCGGAGACGGAGGAATTGCGAGAAGGGGATGGCGTTTTTGCAAGAGACAGGGTGAGAAGAGGAATAGTCCAGATAGCTGTGAGAGTCAGTAGGCTTATAGTAGACATCAGTGGATAAGCTGTCTCCAGAGACAGAGACAGAAAGATCTAGAAAGGGGAGGGAGGTGTCGGAAATGGACCAGGTAAACTGAGGGCAGGGTGAAAGTTGGAGGCAAAGTTAATAAAGTCAACGAGCTCTGCATACGTGCAGGAAGCAGCGCCAATGCAGTCGTCGATGTAGCGAAGGAAAAGTGGGGGACAGATACCAGAATAGGCACGGAACATAGATTGTTCCACAAAGCCAACAAAAAGGCAGGCATAGCTAGGACCCATACGGGTGCCCATAGCTACACCTTTAGTTTGGAGGAAGTGGGAGGAGCCAAAGGAGAAATTATTAAGAGTAAGGACTAATTCCGCTAGACGGAGCAGAGTGGTGGTAGAGGGCAACTGATTAGGTCTGGAAAATTTGCTTGATTACATCAGTAGGTGTTCTGCTAAGAGCAAATGCATTAGGAAATTCACATTAGTTTCTCATAGTTTTTAAAATGTCACAATTCAGACTCTTCCAAGATATTCCTTTCATGGGCTGAATCATGCTTACAGATGTTCTTTTTTTTCTGCCAGGTTAGGTCTCTATTCAACTAAATAGCCTGTCAGGACAAATGGAAAGATGTGAGGTGTATCAAGTGCCAGAATGTTTTGTACTCTTCACATGGACACAGTGCTGAGACCTGCAACAGAGTGGAAGTCAGATGGGCTTGCATTAAACTACAGAACATTTTACACTTTTGTGCTGTATTGTGATTTACGCTCACCCAGGAAGAGCACCTCACTAGGGTTTTCTTGTGAATTGTTACAGCAGCCAAGGATAGATTAGATTAGATTCGATTATTTTATTTCATATCCACCAGGGTGCAATGAAATTCCCTGTGTGCATGAAGCGCATAGAGGAAATAATAAACTTGGTAATAATAAACACAATAAATACGGCAAAGCAGCAGAATGTTACAAAGATTGTAATGCAGTCTGAGTTGTGTAAACGCATTGGAATAACTGAGAGAGGTCAAATTAAGAGTACAAGAACGTAGTACCACTGGGAAGGGGATGTGAAAGAGTTGATTGGTTCAGGAATCTAACAGCAGTGGAGAAGAAGCTGTTCTTGAATCTGATGTCCAGGCTTTCAAGCTCCTGACTGTTGAAGTGAGAAAAGGAAATAGCTGGAATGGCTGGCATCCTTGGTGATACTGTTAGCCTTCCTGATGCAAAGCACCTTGAAGATTGACTGATTGGAAGGAAGTGTCTAATCTGTGATGGACTGGGCTGTGTTTACCACTGTCTGCAGGTTTGGGCAGTCAAGAGTAGAGTAGTTATTACATCAGGCTAAGATGCAATCAGTGAGGATACTTTCTATAACACGTCTGGAGAGATTTTGAAGAATCACGAATATGTTAAGTTTTCTTAGATGCATAAGGAAGTACATACATTGATTCAACACTCCACAATGCTGGAGGAACTCAGCAAGTCAGGCAACTTCTACGGAGGAAAAGAAGGCCAGGTCCCTTCATCAGGACTGGAAAGGAAGGGGACAGAAGCCAAAATAAGAAGATGGAGGAGTGGAGCAATGCAAGATGGCATGTGTTAGGTGAGACTGGATGAGGGGGAAGGTGGATGGGTGGCGAAAGGGGTATGATGAAAGAAGTTGGGAGGTGATAGATGGAAACATAGAAACATAGAAACATAGAAAATAGGTGCAGGAGTAGGTCATTCGGCCCTTCGAGCCTGCACCGCCATTTATTATGATCATGGCTGATCATCCAACTCAGAACCCCGCCCCAGCCTTCCCTCCATACCCCCTGACCCCTGTAGCCACAAGGGCCATATTTAACTCCCTCTTAAACATAGCCAATGAACTAGCCTCAACAGTTTCCTGTGGCAGAGAATTCCACAGATTCACCACTCTCTGTGTGAAGAAGTTTTTCCTAATCTCGGTCCTATAAGGCTTCCCCTCTATCCTCAATCTGTGACCCCTCGTTCTGGACTTCCCCAACATCGGGAACAATCTTCCTGCATCTAGCCTGTCCAATCCCATTAGGATCTTATACGTTTCAATCAGATCCCCCCTCAATCTTCTAAATTCCAACGAGTACAAGCCCAGTTCATCCAGTCTTTCTTCATATGAAAGTCCTGCCATCCCAGGAATCAATCTGGTGAACCTTCTTTGTACTCCCTCTATGGCAAAGATGTCTTTCCTCAGATTAGGGGACCAAAACTGCACACAATACTCCAGGTGTGGTCTCACCAAGGCCTTGTACAACTGCAGTAGTACCTCCCTGCTCCTGTACTCGAATCCTCTGGCTATAAATGCCAGCATACCATTCGCCTTTTTCACCGCCTGCTGTACCTGCATGCCCACTTTCAATGACTGGTGTATAATGACACCCAGGTCTCGTTGCACCTCCCCTTTTCCTAATCGGCCACCATTCAGATAATAATCTGTTTTCCTATTTTTGCCACCAAAGTGGATAACTTCACATTTATCCACATTAAATTGCATCTGCCATGAGTTTGCCCACTCACCCAACCTATCCAAGTCACCCTGCATCCTCTTAGCATCCTCCTCACTGCTAACACTGCCACCCAGCTTCATGTCATCCGCAAACTTGGAGATGCTGCATTTAATTCCCTCATCCAAGTCATTAATATATATTGTAAACAACTGGGGTCCCAGCACTGAGCCTTGTGGTACCCCACTAGTCACCGCCTGCCATTCTGAAAAGGTCCCGTTTATTCCCACTCTTTGCTTCCTGTCTGCTAACCAATTCTCCACCCACACCAATACTTTACCCCCAATACCGTGTGCTTTAAGTTTGCACACTAATCTCCTGTGTGGGACCTTGTCAAAAGCCTTTTGAAAATCCAAATATACCACATCCACTGGTTCTCCCCTATCCACTCTACTAGTTACATCCTCAAAAAATTCTATGAGATTCGTCAGACATGATTTTCCTTTCACAAATCCATGCTGACTTTGTCCGATCATTTCACCGCTTTCCAAACGTGCTGTTATCACATCCTTGATAACTGACTCCAGCAGTTTCCCCACCACCGACGTTAGGCTAACCGGCCTATAATTCCCCAGTTTCTCTCTCCCTCCTTTTTTAAAAAGTGGGGTTACATTAGCCACCCTCCAATCCTCAGGAACTAGTCCAGAATCTAACGAGCTTTGAAAAATTATCACTAATGCATCCACTATTTCTTGGGCTACTTCCTTAAGCACTCTAGGATGCAGACCATCTGGCCCTGGGGATTTATCTGCCTTCAATCCCTTCAATTTACCTAACACCACTTCCCTACTAACATGTATTTCACTCAAGAGTTACAAGGCTGAAGAAGAAATAATCTAATAGGGGAGCACAGTGGACCATGGAAGAAAGGGAAGGAAAAGGGAAACCAGAGGAAGGCGATGGACAGATGAGGAGACGAGAAAGAGTGGAAGTGTAGCCAAAATGGGGAATGAGAAAAAAGAGAAGAAGGGAGGCAGGGAAATTACTGGAAGTTAGCAAAATTGATGTTAATGCCATATGGCTGAAGGCTACCCAGAGGGAATATGAGGTGTTGCTCCTCCAGCCTAAGTGTGGGCTCATCATGGCAGTGGAGGTTCTGATGGCACCAAGCTGCGAACTCTGTCGATGTCATGGCTCAGATTTTGTTGTTGGGGTTTTGGGGACAGCATGGGGAGTTAGGGGTCAAGTTAGGGTTTAGGGACAGGGAAGAGACAGTTAGAGGTCAAGGGCAGTAAATGAGGAGTCAGCAACAGGAACCAGTGTATGGAGTCAAGCTGGCATTTATTGTGATGTCCAATTTTATGGCTGAGACTTAGTTATTTTTTATTAGGTACGTAGAGGTGGGTTGGGGGATAGCACAGTACGTTAGAGGTCAGGCTAGCATATAGGGTCAAAGATGAGGGAGAAGGAAGAGTTAGTGACAGGAGGGAGCCTGTGATTGGAGTCCGTAAGACTATAGCACTATAAGAGCAGAATTAGGCCATTTGGCCCATCAACTCTGCTTCATTATTTCATCATGGTTGATCCATTTCTCTCTCAGTCCCAATCTCCTGCCTTCTCCCTGTATCCTTTCATTTCCTCACTAATCAAGAATCTATCAACATTTGTCTTAAATATACCCAATGACATGGCCTCCACAGTCCAGGTCAGACACATTCCGCAGTTGAACATCAGCGATGAAAGTCAGTGAGCCAGGAGGTAGAGGGAGAGTCTGGGCCAGAGACTCGGGGTTGGCAGTCCTATGTCTTCAAGTGAGGGAGGCCCAGCCAGAGGCCCAATGCCTGCGAGTTTGAGAGTCCAGGGACAAGGCAGCCTGTCTTGGGGTAGGAGGCCAGTGTGTGTGTGAGGGGGTGAGAGGGTAGGAAAGGGGTTTGTTTTTCTGTTGTTGTCTTGTTTTGTTCTATTGTTGCTGGTTGTGTGTTGTGTTGAACATTGTGGGTATGCTATGTTGGCACCAGAATATGTGGTGAAACTTGCAGACTGCCCCCAGCACCTCCTTGGGCGTGCTGGTTGCTAATATAAATGACTTATTTCACTGTATGTTTCAATGTCATAAATGAATCTGAATCTATAAAAGGCCATGGAATGGGAATGGGAGGTCAAACTGAGATTGGTAGCCACAGGGAGGCCCTGCTTTCTGTGGTGGACAGAGTGAGGGTGTACGACAAAGTGGTCCTTCAGTCTGTGTCAGGTCACACCAATGTAGAGGAGTCGGCACCGGGATGCACTTTCCTGATCGCTGTATTGGCATGGAGAGAGCAGGAGAGATTGCTGGCTGCAGGTGTCAATATCCTCAAATCTGTCAACTAACCCTCCAGCAGTTCTATTGATGAGGACAGGGTTGTATTCCCCTCTGCCCACTTATTCTCCCCCCAGTTCCAACCTCACTCAGTTCCTCAGGTCTATACAATCAGTCCTTTCATCTTGCTGATGTTAAGGTTTAGGTTTTTGTTCTGATGCCATGACGTAAGTTTCACAATTTCTTTCCTGTCTCATCATTGTTGTTGATCCAGTCTATAAAGTGGTGACATCAGCGAACCTAAAGGTCAAGTTCATGCTGCATGAATATACAGGGAGTGGAGCAAGGGACTGACCGCATAACCCTAAAGACCACTGGTGTTGAAAGTCAGGATGGATAAAATTCTAGCTGACTGAGATCTGCCAGTCACGGTGTCTGGGAGCTTGTTACAGAGGGGTGAAAGGTCCTGGAGTTAAGAGGTGAGTTTGAACAAGGAGCTGTAATCAATGAATAACATCCTGACATGTGTACGTATTCTTACTGTTGAGCCAATCCAGAGCTGACTTTGATGGAAGGAAGATTGTAACCTCGGTAAATGTATATTTGACGTGGGCAAACTAGACTGGCCTTTGTTCTTCATCTTCACGTGGATTGTTTACATGCAAGGACACTCTGATTTCAGTAACTACTGTATAATACATTAGTAATGAATAGGAAAAATAGAGAAAATTAAATGACGAAAGGTACTGGAAAAGAAGTGATGTCTCTGCGAATAAAATAATTTGTTATCTTAGTTGGTAAAAGTGGTGTGAAATAAATAGTATCAATTTTTTTCTGCTGATATCTCACTTGGGATATTATACCATTTTAAGAGGCGCTTTCTCTGAAATATTGATGAATTGTGCTGTTCCAGACGACACAACGTACCAAATAGATAGCATCATTGTGACTTTCTTTGCAAAGGAATAAGCATACAGAAGATCTACATGCTGAAGTATTTGTATCTTACTTCCAGCGAAGAATTCAAAAGTAATAAAGGAGCCAGGTGAGTTAGTCTGTTTGCTTATCCATGATGTCTGGTTAGGTGTTTCAGTGTTGTTTATATCTTTAGAGGTGCACAAGTTCCTAACTTGAAAGACATATTTTTGACTTTTTTCTCTGAGACTTAAAAACTGCACTCAGTTTTAAAGACTGCTGATATATCGTCGACATCCTCGAATACAGGGGTTCCCAACCTGGGGTCCATGGACCCCTTGCTTAACGATATTGGTCCATGGCATAAAAAGATTGGGAACTCCTGCTCTAATAAGATGACTTGTAATGTTTAATATAAGGGAAGCAGCTGCTCCATTGGTATCGTGCACCTTCAGGTTAGAAGGCTGTAGGAATTACACTGATGAAAAGAGGCATTCCCTCTGATGACCTGGTCAATTTTCATCTCTGGACCAACATCATTTAAAGAGATTTTTCATTGTTGCCCCATTGCTTGTGTAATCCTCTACAGATCCATCATTACACTTCCAACATTATGGACTGTATATGGCTTAATTGAGTCCACTACAGACTCAATGAACAGAATGCTTCCAGTATGTACTTGCCCAGGCTGGACCTGGGGATTAAAATGAACTGACTCTTCACACCTAGGAGGTGTCCAGGAGAAGTGAGTGTAGCTAGGCCTCAACACTAGGCCTTGGGTTGGTTTTAAACTGAAGCCCCATTCCCACAATACTGTGGCAGCCTGTGGGCCACATCCTTACCTCCAGACAGAGCAAATACGTTTATGTCTGGACTTATTTACCTGGCAGCAGCTGATGCATACCATTCCCTTCAGTCAGGACCAGTTCAATTTTGTCCCATGACATTAAATGCCTCTCAGAAGAACTCTATTGGCACTTCAGGGCATCCTGAGTTTGTGAAGTTGACAGGCAAGTCTTTTTTCCCTTTTTATTGGGGTATTCCTGAGTGAGTGGAAACATTTTAATGAGTGACACAGATTCACAGAGATAAGGCAAGACAGAAAAAGGCCATTCAGCCTGTTAAGTCTATGCTAGTTCTCTTTAGCACAGTGCAGACAGTCCCATTCCCCTGCTTTACCCTCCTCACCCTACCAGTTTATTTCTAATGATCATTTTTGCAATTTCCTTTAGAAACTGATTCTGCTTCCAGCAACCTCTTAGACTCTTGAGTTCCAGGTCATTACCATTTGCTGGGTAAAATGGTCCTTCTCATATCCCCCCCCGGATATCTTCACCAGAACTAATTCTCATACAATCAGCTTTGAGGACAGTTTTACTTTCTACAAATTTTCAATAATCTTGTATATTTCTATTAAATCTCCCTCATCTTCTTTTGATCCAAGGTGAAGATTATCAAATACTCCAATTTAACTTTGATCCCTGGAAGCATTTTGGCAAATCTGCTCTGCACCCTTCACATCCTTCCCAAAAATTGGTGACCAGAAATGGATACAATGATTCTGATTTTGCTTAACGAGAGCTTTGTGTGTGTACTCATTTCCTTCAATTATGAAGTATGCAATCTATTTTGACCTTTAAAGTAACACAGGGAACACAGTGTAGAAACATTATGGACAGCTTGGCTTTTGGCCTGTAGAAGTAACAAAATTGCAAGCACAGAAAAATGGAGGAAGTAATGAAAGTGGCTCAAATCACCTCTTACCCTCTTCAGCTGCAAATGACAAAGAGCTTTATAATGATCCCATTGTTACTATCTCTCTCAAATCTTAAAGGGGAAAACGTGGTCTTCCCAACAAACAGGAACTTAATGAAGCTGTACAGTTACAAATAACATAGGAGCAAATTAAATGGAAAGTATGTGTTCACAGACACAGGACAATTACATAAATTCAATAAATGAAGATGCTGCTCCCAGCTGGCCAAATGATTATCAAATTACTATAACCACTGTGTATTCAATGGGTAAATATAATTTAATCTTTGTTGCCTCTAGGTCTTGTAGAATCTAATTATGTCATGAAGCAGATAGTAATATAAAATATTCTGATACAATGCAGCATACTCAATAAAAAGGATAGAAAAAGGTGCAATAATATTTGTATTTTTGAAAGTGTATTTGTAGAAATTAACAATTCAATGTATGTGTAGTAACTTCTACTTTGAAAAGGCACACTTGGCAACTTCATGCCCAGAGAAACAACTTTATCTCGAATGTCAAAACCGTTATGTATATACAGAGGCTTTTACAACCCGTACGGCATGGCAGGGAACACTATATACAAACACACCGGGAGTAAAAAGAATGGAAGTAAACACTCCCCCCCCCCCCGTTATCCTAATTAGTATTAACTCACTTTTGATAATGCTCACATTACAACAGTATGTCTCCCTATTTTTATTGAAAGTCCTTTATTGGGTTTATCCTAACTGCCACTAATATTGTATGCACTGGTAAATATTTAACATGAAGTCCGTATCCCAGCAAACTTTGAATTTTTTATGGAAATAAATCCTGTTGTTTTCCATAAATAGTGACAACACCTTTAAAAAAAAATTAGCTACTTTGAATCTTCGCATCTTCCTTCCTCTGCACCCCTTCCACAAACCCCTTTGAATTCTGGGTGGTGAACATCTCAATGTTTACCAGGAGTGGACACGAAGATGTATTTGATAATAGCGCTGATGCAGAATTTGTTGGTTAGGGATTTCTGAATCTGAATATAATCTAGATTCCATAATTTAAATGTTTTTTTAAATTTAATTTATATGTAACATTTGAGGTATCTGAATCAGAATTTAATTCTAATTTGAAATTTGGTGCTTGAAATTTCTGATCTCAGGTTTCCATGAACCACCTACAATTTTTGTTCAAATCCAAAAGACTTGCGCATACTCCAAGGGTCTTTTTAGTCTATATAGCATAGAAATTATATTTGTGATCCAAATAATTTACAGAACATGAACAATAAGTTTGGAATACATTTTGCTTTCTTATGGAAACTAATCTGGAGTAAATAAGGGAAACTATCTGATAGTAACTGCAAAACAAGGTTCTGTAATACTTGAATCATGGCAATAAAACCAAATTGCTGTTTTATTTCACTAAAAACAATCATATCTCTGCATCTAAAAGACATATGTTTCCATAAAAAAGAGAGGTCTGTGTATTCAAAAGGAGATTTTGTGCCTCACAAATAGAAATAAAGAATAACTAAACCATCTGGAAAAACAGAAATAATATGATAATCCCTGTAACATTTGCTTTGTATGAACCTTGAGGCCGGAGTCCCTGTCATTTGTAAAATATTGTGGAATGAATACATTTAAAAAAGAAATACACTGAATTGACTGCTGCTTAAGTGCACTAGAAATGCACTTTGAAATAGGGAAGCTGTTCTATTTACTGGAGTTCACTGATTTATGTCTTTTGAGTAACGCAGGCTGTAATGATAAATTAAAGGCAAACCATTTTTAGGCTGCTGAATAGGTCAGTGTAAGGTCTTTTTAACAGAATGATGCTTAAAGCAGACATTATTTAGTAATATGTTTCCTAGAAGAGTTTGAGGAGCATTTATTGTGTCTTACTTCCTCGAGCAATGATAAAAAAGCTTTTCACATTAATTTGTTTTGACTGACAAACTCAAAGGAAATTGTAAACTTCTTGGAACATAAACAATAGACAAAGGAGCAGAAAAAGGAGCTGCACATGTGAATTTCTTTATCATTCAACATGATCTGATCTGATCTGATTCTTGGTTTCAACTCCACTTTCTTGCCTGTTCCCTAGAGTCCTTGATTCTCTTATAGTACAAACATTTGTCTGCCTCAGTGCTGAGTATACTTACTGACACAGCTTGTTGAGTAAGAGGATTTAAAACCTCATGGGAGAAGGAATTCATCATCACAGCTTCAGTGGACAATGCTCTTCTCTGGGACTATGGTTCAGTATGTCTTATACCTCGTCAAGTTCTCCTATATATTTAGAAGAGAGCTCCTCTAATTGTTCTAAATTCTAGAAATAATGAGTCAAAGTTATTACCCTCTTTCACATGTTCACTTTCTAATACTTCTAAGATATTTTATATATTTATTTTACATATTTTTTAAATATGAAAAAATATGCAGAGCAGACTTGGGCTGAGCGACCTAAATCTGCTCCTCTGCCTTATGTCTTATGGTCCTAAAACTTCTGATCGCTTGGATTGAATTATATCTCTGATTTTAAAATAAAAGCAGAAAATGCTGGATGCACGCAGGAGGCTGGCATCTCCATTGAAGTTACAACATTAAGTGCCAAATCAAATATAAGGCTTTTAACTGCATACTTATATATCTTGGTTTGCACATGTGCCTCTGTATGTGTATGTGCTCAAACTTTTCCGACAATTATTTCCTTTGCAGGTCTTTAAGGACAATGACATACTCACTTGTGATTTCTTCTGACTTTCAATTGTGGGTGTTAAATTTTTAACTCTTTGCTCTTGCAAACAGCTGTGTGTTTAATTATTCTCTTGAACCCTGGGTTACCTCTGCCTAGAAGATGACTAAGGTTATCCTTTGGACTATGGAGTTAGTGAGTGTGTGATTCAACTGTGAACCAATTTGTGCAGAAATGTTTTTTATGTTTCCTGACATCAGCATTCAATGCCATTTGCATCTAACATTTTCCTCCAAAATATCATGGGCCATGACAACCATCTCTAATCTCTTCATGTAGGACATGGGTAATGCACACATGTTGTCATACATTTTCAGACTTCCCATCTTATTTCTTTTCAATCCATTTGTTCCCATATTTTCAGACCTTTTCACCAAAAGAATTTCTAAACAAAATGCAAGTAAGGAGAATAGTGTAAGAATTAGTGCTAATGCTTGCACTCATAAACAAGTGTGAAGAACTCCTCGTGGAACTACAACCAGAGGACAGGAGTTAAAGGTGAAAGGTTTAAGGGGAACATGAGGGGAAACTTCTTCACTCAGAGGGTTGTGAGAGTGTGGAATGAGCTGCCAGTGCAGGTGGTGCATGTGAGCTTGATTTCAACATTTAAGAGAAGATTGGATAAGTACATAGGTGGTAGGGCATCGTTGGCTATGGTCCTAGTGCAGGTTGATGGGAGTAGACAATTTAAATGGTTTGGCATAGACTAGATGAGCCTAAGGGCCTGTTTCTATGCTGTACTTTTCTATGACTCTAAGACTCTACTATTGATCTGAGTTGTAGGATCTGTATAAAGTGGCATTATTGTGCTTGCATTTGCATGTTTCGATGTTGCATAGATTGTACTCTCCTCTGACAGGAAGTACCTCCTCACACATTGTGCTTGAGTCATATATATTCTTTTTTTTATTCTTCTCTGCTTTTCCTGGGAATTGAGAATGACTTTCATTCACCTCAGTTCTATGGGTTTTGGTGCAGACATCCCACCTCTCCCAGGAGTTCCAGGAGTCTCCCACATATCGATAGCAGTTCCCTGATGCCCGCAAATTATATACAATATCCTGGAAATTGATTTTTTAGAGAGGGAGATGGAGAGGAAAAAAAAGAAAGAAAGAAAATGAATGAATCCTGCTTGATCTCTCTTTGTGCTAAGTAGACATATCAGTTTTCTCTGTGGGCGGGCTTTACCGTCGGTCGATCTCTCTCTCTCTCTCTCTCTCTCTCTCTCTCTCTCTCTCTCTCTCTCTCTCTCTCTCTCTCTCTCTCTCTCTCTCTCTCTCTCTCTCCCCCTCCCTCCCTCCCTCCCTCCCTCCCTCCCTCCCATATTCCATCAGTTCAGTTACTGCCGTCTGTAATGACGCTGAAATCATCCGGACAACTGTCGGTGATGAAGTACAAAAGCCTGACGAAGAAATTCCCAAGGCTGGCGGTGACAACCTGACTACGTGAGCCTGTCCTATACGGGCAGGGCGCGTTGGCGTCTTAAAGGAGTTTAGGGCGGAGTTTAAACTGGAGCGAACTTCCAAAATCATCCGCTAAGACATCTTTAAAAATGCGCTTGCAGGAAGCAAATTCTTTGGGTTTTTTTTCCTGAAACACTTCCACTTACAGGCACATTGAAGCCCGCGATGGGCTGGGTTTAAGCGCAGCCGTTTTCAGAAGAAAAAATGATTTTAATGAACACCTGGCCCCCAACGAGGTTTCGTCATTAGGACAGCAAACTGTTTACCCGTGCTGCGCACTTTATATACTTTTTGAATTACACTTTATTAAATAATATGGTAATATATTGTTTTATGTGTTGTGCGTGATATATGTATTGTGGCTACACCGTGGTCCGGACAGAGGTGGTTTCGTTTGTGGACAGTCAGCCAGATGACAATAAACTTGAACTTGAAGATACAGAACTTCTAAATCACTCATTTAAAATCCCCCATTTCGATGTAAAAAAAGTAAGGTCTGATCCCGACTATTGCAGGCAATGTGTGTATGTGGGTGTGTGTGACTATGCACATACATGCGATCGGACATTGTCCGAATGGACGTTAAGTGGCGCACACCTGTAATAAGTATACACCTTATGCTTTTATTTCCTTTAGGGACCACAACATATTAGGGAGGCTAAGCACAGGGAAGGCTGCTCAAGTATTTCACTGTTCTTTTCAGCAGAAAACCAAAGTCTGACAGAGAAGGTCACTAGCACTGAGGTGTACATCTTCCATCGTTGAGCATAACCTGTCATTCCAGGTGTGTAAGCACACAGGCAGGCTATTCAGGAAAATGTTTCCTATTCAGAAATAGCAAAAAACTATGCCTGCTCATCAACCAAGACAGCAGCTTTTGTGAACATGGAACATTAAAACAGAATTCAGAAGTCAGCTGTCTCACAAAACACTTGTGAATCTGATGTCTTGCAAAATTAACAAATTCTTTGACACAGACTGCTATGAGGTTGAGACCTCCCTGAAATGAGTTTTTGCAGGGTGGGATGTCTGTTGGTGTAACTAATGAGACTAATATGGGAACCAGAGGCTCTTTCAAAGATGGAGCAAGATGTGGCTGGAAGACTGGGCAGGTGCTTAGTTTATGAGGTGGTGCACATCTTCGATCACTTATGCAATGATTCTGCCGGTTCCTCAAGACTCTCAACACTTCCCTGTCTTCTCCTATTTAAGTGATCATAGGTCAGAGATTTACAAAAATCTATGAAGATGATAAACTTTTTCAAGGAAGCTTTGAATATCAACATGAATCTTTTTCTCTGTTGACTTCGCAATCTTTTCCTGTAGCAGAATTTAAAATAGAGTGTCTGCTTCAGAAGTCCAATTTTAGAGATTGTTCAGTGTGTGACATCTTTTCGAAGTGATAGGAGTAGCAGCCACTTAATACAAACAAGAACCAGTTTTTCAATCTAGGACAAGATTAGACACAGGAATACACACCATTGGCTGTGAAGAGAACCAACTCTCAGTACAGTGCTAAAAGAAGACTGGTTGTCTGGATTCTCAGCAAAGACATGTGCAGTGAAGTTCTTGTCAGCTGAGATGTGGTCCCATTTTAAGTATGTAATTCTCTGGAACCATTTAAATATTGAAGTTGAAATTTATTTGATCAGTAGTTATTATCTTTGTTCTCAAAGAGTATGAAATTTCAATATACTGTACTTTGGGTTCAGTGAGATCCTCCAGAATGCTTGCTTGTCATGAATTAAGACTTTTTACATTCATAGCCCTAGTCTCAGTGTGGCTCATTAACAGTCACAACATGCTGTTTCCCAGAGGAACTGACCAAGTTCCTGGAGACCTGTGATTGGTGGGGTGCATGTGGGTCAGTGTTGGGATCTCTATTATTCATTATTTATGTGAATAATTTGGACATAACCGTACATGCATGATTAGCAAGTTTGCTGATGATCCTAAGTTAGTGGGTCTTGTTACTAGTGAAGTAGGTTATAGTGAATTACCAGGAAATCTTGATCTGTTATGAAGATGGGCTGAGGAGTGGCAAACTCAGATAAGTATGAGGTAGTACGTTCTGGACAGTCAAATCAGGGGAGGACGTATAGAGTGAATAGCAGGATACTGTGAGTGTTACGGAACAAAGGGACTTGGGAGAACAAGTGCACAGTCAGCTGAAAGCGGCCGCACAACTAGACAAGGTGGCGAAGAAAGCATTTAGTATCCTGACTTTCATTAGTTATGGCATCGAATTTAGGAGCAGGGACATTAGGTTGCAGTTATATAAGCTATTATGGCAGCAGTTGGAGTATTATGTGCAGTTTTGGTCACTCTATTATAGGAAAGAGAGTGCAGAAAAATTTTCAATAATGCTGTCTGGATTAGAGAGTCTGAGCTTGAGAGAGAGGGTGGCCGTACTGGATCTTTATTCCATGGAACATAGGAGAGTGAGTTGTGACCTCAAAGAACTTTATAAAATAATGAGGGATATAGATAAAGTGGACTGTCATAGTGTTGGAGTCTAAACCTAAGGGCACAGTTACAAGATAAGAGGGGAGAGATTTAGAAGAGACCTGAGAGGTAATTTCTTAACACATAGGGCAACGACTACCTGGAATGAGTTAATAAAGGAAGTGGTCGAGGTGGGTACTATTGTATCATTTAAGGGGCATTTGGATAGGAATATAGAGGGGAGGGGCTTGGAGGGTTATTAACAACTGGGACTAGCAGAGAGGGTGCTCTGGGTGGCATGGATCAGTTGGGCTGAAGGTCTGTTTCTGTGCTTGCATTACTGAGGATATTAGTTTGGAAGAGAACACTAAAACAAATTTCCTTATCTTTCAGTGAACCTGAGGATGTTTATTGAGAAAGAATTTGTAATATCATTCTAGTTCTTTGAGATGCTTTCTACAGATGGCCTAAGTTTTAGAAACATTGAGGATGGCAGGGATGAATATTGTTTGATAGACGCCAAGTTTAGGGTCAAATTTGACATCCTGATCTTCAGATATTTTTTCCTTACTCATTCAAGGCGTTAAAAACAATGATGAATTCACTTACTAATGCCTCTGGTGAGAGGTGATCCTGCAATATGGGCAGTGCCCATGTTTTACAGGTGCTTACTGTGAACCTTACAATGAGGTGCAGGTTGGTAGAGGAACTTTGACTTGCAGATGTTGGGTGTAAGGCCCACCAGAGTCATGGAGAGAGGTTGAGCAGGTTGGGATTTTTTTTCTGTGGAGTATTAGAGAATAAAGAATAACTTTATAGAGGTAGTGCACTGTCTTTTTCCTAGGGTTAGGGAATCAAGAACTGGAAAGCATAGATTTAAGATGAAAAGGGAAATATTTAGTAAGAACCTAAGAGGCAACTTTTTCTCCCAGAGGATGGTCAACATATGGAATGAGCTGCCAGAGGAAGTGGTTGAGGCAGATTTATTAACTTGGATAAGCATATGGTTAGGATTAGAGGGATGTGGGTGAAATGCAAGCAAATGAGACTAGCTAAAATAGGAACCTTGGTTGGTGTTGACTAGTTGGGTCACAGGGACTGTTTCTGTGCTGTACAATTCTCTGACTTTCCAATTCTTCACTGAATTAATCATGATGACTTGGAGCTTCGTCACTGAACCTGTGCAAATGCAACCTCAGGTTATTGGGGATGGAGTGACCTTGGCTGTGGAGTGTAGCTGCTGCAGGTTAAATACGTTTTCATTAGTCTTGTAGGAAAGGAATGTTGGTGCATATTGGAAGACGTTTTGGAGGTGAGATGTACTGTAGCAACGTAGCAAGAAAGACAGGAGTAAGTATCAAGACAATGTCACAGCTTTGCTTGATAACTGGTTTTCAGTGAGATTGACTCTGTTGTGGATCATGACTTGTTAGAGTCATGCAGTTTCAAATTCCTAGACGTCAACATCTCTGAATATCTATCCTGGGACCAACATATTGATGCAGTTATGAAGAAGGCAAATTAGAGGTTATATTTCATTAAGAATTTGGGGAAATTTGGTTTGTCACCAAAGACGCTAACCAATTTCTACAGATGTACTATGGAGAGTATTCTGACTGGTTGCTTCACAGTTGCTATGGAGGTGTCAATGCACAAGATCTGAAAAAGCTGCAGAGGGTTGTAATCTCAGCCAGCTCCATCATGGGCACTAGCCACCGCACTATTGAGGACATCTTCAGAAGACAATGCCTCAAGAAGGCAGAAACCAACATTAAGGATCCTCATCATCCAGGATATGTCCTCTTCTCATTACTACCATATGGAAGGAGGTACTGGACCCTGAAGATACTCACTCAACATTTTAGGAACAGCTTCTTCCCCTCCGCCAGCAGGTTTCCAAATGGTGCATGAACCCATGGTTACTACCTCATAATTTTGTTCAGTTTTTGCACTACTTACTTTTTTCATATATCTTATTGTAACTTAAATAGCAATGGTTTGTTTTTATTTATTGTACTGAACTGCTGCCTCAAAATAACAAATTTCACTCCATACTTCAGTGATAATAGACCTGATTCTGATTCGGATTCGTGAAGCAAGTGTGAGACAGAGATAAATTTGATTGTCCCTCCAGGTTGACAGAGTTAAAGACTTTAGTGAAATTGAGAATCCCGGCATGGTGACTGATAGTGCTTCCTCACTTTCCCCGGTTATTGTTGCTTGGTAAAGATAGGGTCCAGTGTATTTGTAGATGGATGAAATTCATGCTGCCTCAGTTAAACATGGTTGCTGTCTGCTGGCCATAACATGTTCATCTGCTTTTGCCATCCATCCTCCACAAAAGACTTATAGATCTTTGTGTTGACTTATATGCCCTCTGACCACGTGACTCCTTTACGTATAATACATAAGTAAACAGAGTCAACTTTAGGTCAAACGGAAATTATAAGCCAAGCACAATTGAGTTCTCAAGTGATAAGTACACAAATGTAAATGCATGTTCTGACAGGAATCACCAGATTACTATCAAAAACACAATGCTTGCCTCATTTATCCCTCTTTAGACCAAGCAATGCTAATTGAAATCAGCATAGACCAGTGAAGAAACATGTCTTGGTGACTTAAACAGTTTAACGTTTCACTGGCAGTGCTGAAAGCACAAAGCCATAATCTTATTATCGATCAATTTAATAAAAGAGAGAGTATTTGCAGGCTCAATCAAGATTATAATTATATCATTGCAGTTACTGTGGAGGTGATTTTTGCCTTGAGGATATAGCCAGTGAAAAATTTGGCATGGTACCTTTGTTAGATCTGAGAGGAAAAACAATTAAATGAGGCTGAAGAGCTTCATCTCACCAAGAAAACAGACACCATGTGTTGGCACTGCCACCATGGCGACACTTGAGGCTGTCCCTGGCACGCCCTTGGACTATGTAGTTGACACAAAAAACATAGATTGACAAATAAAGCTAATCTTAAAATTTCATTGGGTCAGCACTAAAAAGGTAGTATGAATATACTGCAAGTGATTTCAAGATAATGCGGATGCTTTTAGTGCATTACTTTATATCTGTAAAACTGCATGTAATACCTCCTGATTCAGAATTAGTCCTCTTGGTATGTAGATTACTAAAGTCATTTTCTATTCATAGTTCATCAAAAAAAATTGGATGTTGGAAATCTGAAATAAAAATATAAAATGCTGGACTCCAAAAATGTTAATTTTGTTTCTCTTTCCTTAAGTTCTGCCTGACTTGAGAAATACTTCCCTAATTTTCTTTTGTCATTAACCAATAATCAATAAATACGTTTAAGGCATGGAAAGCTTTATGGTCACATGAATTCAAAGGCCATCAAGCAGTTTGGATGCTGAGAAGGACTGGTGCTAAACCTGGTCCTCTATATCCATTCAAAAATATAGGTTGAAGATCTGACTGTTGAGCTTCTAGTGCATCCATCTATGCCCAGAAGGGAAATGGAAGGCATAATGAGTTTTTGAACAACTGGAACATCAAGGATTCAATTAAATTTATTTCCTACAAGCTGCAGTCAATCAACCACATTGCAAATTTCTGCTCACTACCTACATAACATGAAGGAAGTGAAATAATCTACTTTGTCTTAAAATGCATGCTAAACTTTGACACATAATGTTATTGACTAGATCTCTCTTGCCATTTCTTTCTACAGCCATTTGTAAGAAGGAGAAACATGTTCAGTATTCCAGTAGCCTCCTTATTTTCTGAGAGTTTGGCAAAATCATCTACTTTGTTAATTATCAATACAAAATACTCATTTTGTACTTCTGACACTGCTTTTCTGAAAACTAGTTTGCTATTTAATTTGTTTGCAGTGAACTGTTTTAACATGAAGTTCTATTTACTTACAGTACAATTTATGCCATTGATACCAGAAAAATATTCTGAGAATTCTTGTTAGTTTTTGAATGTAAAGACATACAATGAAATTAAGTTGGACATATTTATTTGACAGTAACTTTCAAACTGTGGATGCTAAATAGTGCAATTTATTGCTCCAATGAGATGTGTTTTCAAAGCTGCAATAATTAGTAAATTTGAGAATACACAGACATCAAGAAGCTCTTAATGAGCTATTGCTCCGAAATTGAGATGACTACTGTAGATTGAATTGCATGCAATAGGCAAAAAATTATTTTCAAACTCAGAAATGAACTGCATTGTGAACATTTGTTTTAAATTAAAATCAGGATGTTCTGTTTGTCATACAGCAGTAAACCCCTTGCAGATGGTAAATGAGATATGGAGCTGAATGCTGCTTTCCAGTGCAGGCTAAAAATTTTTATGCCATCTTAACATCATTCATTATTTTTTGTTAATATCTCTTTTTTGACATTAGAAAGCACAACATTAATTTAACATAAATTATTCAATGATTTATCAGCAAACATTTTATTAACTTATTCGCAAAGAAGTGTTTCTGTAAGTGAAAAGAGAAACATAAAAATTAGAAGGAGTATGAGTAGTCTATTTGATGATGTTGTGATTACCGACATGTACCAGGACAACCGGCTAGTTACTTTCCCCCTTCAGAATGCCGGTCTCTGTACAATAGCATTGGTGATATAAGTCCAGGGAAAGGAGATTGTTTTGCATTTTTCACATTTAAGATCAATGATGTTCAAACATTTGTTCTGTGTGTTCTGAGCTGCCCTATAGATATAAGCTAGGGTTAGCTTACTTAACTACATTGTAGAATACAGGTTTCCCCCGCCATCCGAAGGTACAGCGTTCCTATGAAACGGTTCGTAAGCCGGAATGTCGTAAAGCGAAGAAGTGATTACCATTTATTTATATGGGAAAATTTTGTGAGCGTTCGCAGACCCAAAAATAACCTACCAAATCACGCCAAATAACACATAAAACCTAAAATAACAGTAACATATAGTAAAAGCAGGAATGATATGATAAATACACAGCCTATATAAAGTAGAAATACTTTTCCACAATCATTGCCTGAACTGTTTTCCGTAGTGAAAATCTCACGCAAGTGCCGTTAGCAAAAACACTCTCTCCAGTAACCTTTAAGCTATGAAGCTGCCAAATCATACCAAATAACACGTAAAAGTACACAGCTGATGTAAAGTAGAAATAATGTATGTACAGTGTAGTATCACTTACCGGAATTGGGAAAGCGCGGAGCAGACTGATGGTGGTGTGTTACACTGAGTCGTCGGAGTTGGGGTGATGCAGTGGCCCCCACCCTCCGGGCAGTGAACTGATACCGATCCGCGAAGCATGCAGGGGTCCAGCAGTAGCCGGGAGGCACACAGCACATCTTTAAGAAAAAAGCTGAAATAAACATGCTAATTAATTAGGTGCCGCCGACACGTAATTGTCGACCCAGATCAGTGCCGATTGCACCGCCTCTGATCTGGGCCGACAATTACGTGCCGGGTGGTACCCAATTAATGCACATTAGTGCGCATGCGCCGACCGTGCATGCAGCCTGGTACAGCCGCTCCGATCTATTCTTACTTTTTAATTTACGTTATTTTTTGTTTTTTTTTCTCATGGTAACACGTTGAAGCTGCACCCTCTCTAACATGCTGGTAGAGAGAGTTTTATTTGGTTTTTTTTTAGTGCTGGAAATGGTTACATCCCGACATGCGGGACAGAAGCAAGGTTGCATTGTGTATTCCAGGGATCAGCTAATGCCGGCCGGTTTAGCGAGCAGAGCAGTGGACACCCCTGCTGAAATCCAGAGGAAAACACACAGAGGATGCAGAGGGGGATCACAAAGTTGAGGAAAGAGGACTGGGTCGAGACAACAGAGACTTATGGAGAAGAGGAGTTCGGTGGGTAATACTGTTCCGGCTGACCAGAAGTGCACTGAGAGCGGTAAGCGTGAAGGAGTTGGGAGCTTACTGATCTGGTTAACAACAGATGGTGCAATCCGGGGCATATTACGATCGAGGAACGTGTTTGCAGACTGGATATTGAACTTTTTACTGTTGGACTTCGGCCACATTCCACCATGATACAACACTTGGCGGCACGGGAGGTCGTTCCTGCCTGTGGCGATCAAACGTGTAGCTCCTCCCGTGGAGGGTCAGACACCCTGAGCAGATAGACTGGTCCTGGACTTATTTTCCATCTGGCATAGTTTGCATTTTGTTGTTTGATTGTTGGGGGTTTTTGTATTGCTGTATTTACGCTCTATTCTTGGTTGGTGCGGCTGTAACGAAACCAAATTTCCCTCGGGATTAATAAAGTATATCTGTCTATCTATCTATCTATCTATCTACTTAGCATGTTTATTTTGGCTTTTTTCTTAAAGATGTGCTGTGTGTCTCCCGGCAACTGCTGCATTCTCTGCGAATCGGTATCTGTCCGCAGCCTGCGGGTTGGGGTGGTGGGTCACTGAGGTGTCATCTCGTCATCTGTTTCCATTAGAATAGGCAGCTCATCTTCTCCTATGACTGCCCGCCTTGATGTCAAAGGTCGAGGTTCGTCGTCTGCTGTGGCTGATGTGGAAGGCTTGCTTGACTGCTGAGCCTCGCGTATTTTTCTATCACGCAGTTCTTTGTAAGCACTCAAACCATCCTGCAAATATCCCCTAAACTAGGGGTTGCCAACCCGTCGATCGCGATCGACTGGTCGATCTTAGAGACTTTCCCAGTCAATCCCGAAGAAAAGTCAAAAATAAATACACAAATACTGTTGTAATGTGAGCATTATAAAAGTACATAATACTAATTAGGATAATGGCAATCTAGCAATATTTTCACTAACAAACTGTTTGTAAAGAGAGATTGTTACCATGTATGTAGTTCCCCCACCATGCATCGTGTTTTCAGCATAGCCTGTGCTGCATCAAAGTGACCATCAGATTAGATCATTGTCCCCAACCTCCGGTCCGTGAAGCATGCAGGGGTGCAGCAGTAGTCGGGATGCACACAGCACATCTTTAAGAAAAAAAGCCGAAGTAAACAAGCTAATTAATTAGGTGAATGTCGGCTCAGATCAGAGGCAATGCAATCGGCACTCGCTCGTGATATCCTGATAGCATAGCGGAGGCTCCATGAAAGAAGGTGAAAACATACAAATTCCATCCAGAATAGGAAGAGGAATTTCTATTTTACCTCTGTGAAAGACAAGTGTAATGTATGTTGTGCCACCAAACACAAGCACTGACTAAAAGAGGGAATCTGGAGCGGCACCACAACACCAAACACCAGGAATTTAAAGACACCTACCCCCCCAAAGAGCGCAATTCATGCCTGGAAAGTTGAGCTGAAATCGGAGTTGAAGGCCCAGCAATTGTTTTTCACAAAACATGCTGCTCAAAATAAGGCTGCTATTGAATCATCATTTCGTGTAAGTCACATTTTGGCTAAACACAAGAAGCCTTTTACAGATGGCGATTTGTTCAAGGAAGCAATGGTCGTTACCGCAGAGACTGTTTTTAATGACTTTAAAAACAAAAACGGCATCACAACCGCTTGGCCCTGCAACAGTGACAAGGAGAGTAGAATCACTGTCAGAGGACGTGGATCGACTTGTCGCTCTGTGAATACTTTTTTCACTACAGTTCGATGAATCCCTGGATGTAATACAAACAGCTCAGCTTGTTGTATTTGTCAGAATGGCTTTCCAGGATTTTACAACAAAGGAGGACTTCCTCGCTCTTTTGCGATTAAAGGAAAGAACGAGAGGTGAGGATATTTACAATGAGTTTAAAAAATATGCCCGTGAAAATGACATCCCCATTCATAAACTGGTGGCAATTACTACTGATGGGGCCGAGCAATGCGCGGTGTGCACGTAGGTTTTATAGCAATAAAAGTCAGTGCCTACTTCAGGTTAACTTATTTATGTGAAATTGCATTTTCACAGATGAAAATTATTAAATCTAAGTACAAGAGCTGAGTTACTGACAGACACCTCACTAGGATTGCCAACTTTCTCACTCCCAAATAACGGACAAAAGTAGCAGTCAAATCCCGGGACAACAACAGGAATTCTGCAGATGCTGGAAATTCAAGCAACACACATCAAAGTTGCTGGTGAACGCAGCAGGCCAGGCAGCATCTGTAGGAAGAGAGGCAGTCGACGTTTCAGGCCGAGACCCGAGAAAGACTACCATGACCATGAAGCCTTGCGCGGGCACCTGTGTGCGCATGCGTGATGTGCCGATTTTTTTTAAAACCCTATGACTCGGTTTTGACTTAATTTTCATTATTTCTACTTTATATAGGCTGTGTATTTATCATATCATTCCTGATTTTACTATATGCTACTGTTATTTTAGGTTTTATGTGTTATTTGGTATGATTTGGTAGGTTTTTTTTGGGTCTGGGAACGCTTAAAATTTTTTTCCATATAAATTAATGGTAATTGCTTCTTCAGCGTAAAGCATTTCAGCGTGAAAGGTTTCATAGGAACGTTCTACCTTAGCGGGGGAAATACGGGACAGCTGGCAACCCTGCACCTCACAGACTGGCTGTCTGTAGTTATGAGCCAAATTTCAGGGAACTAGCAGAAAGTATTCAGCCCCAGTCATCACACTGAGTGCAACAGCCAATTTTTATTCATTTATTTTTCGTGTTGAATTAAAATTAAATAATGAAACTTAGAATTAAAGGTGTGAAGTATTGTAGTATTCTTAAAGAAAGACAGCTATGGCCTGTTTGATATGCTAGTTACAGTGTTTTCCTGTTTGAATTAATTTGAAAGTTTGACAAAAGTATTTTGTGTAATTCAAATATAATTCGCCCAAATAAAAGGCCTCAAATTGGAAGTTCAATCTGAGCTGTGTTTTCTCTAAACAATTTAGTAGGTAGAGCTTGCCTTTCACTAAGGTCGAGGTAGGTGATCTTGGGCTTAAAAAGGTTGGTGACCACTACCCTAAACCGACGTACCCTTTCAAAATTAAAGTTGTACTTTATCATCACTCATTCGGTTTTGATTGTTATCCTTTCCTCTTCCAATTGCATCAGCTCTTCATCTATCAGTTCTTGGTCATGGGATGCCAAAACCTCTTTGTCAGCTTCCACAAGCCAAACTCACTTAGTCCTTACTTCGTTCACCACGATCAAAACGCTTAATTATGTCTAGTTTTACACTAAGTGTAACACCCTTACGAGTTCTTACAGGCTTTTCCAATACCGTAGAACTCATCTTGCAAACGGCTGCTCACAGGCACGTGTTTAAGCAATGCCGGCGAGAATGCCATTCGGAATTCGGGGGAGAGCGGCTGCTCGGGGTGTGCACTGATTTTTTTCGCACACTGCTTTTTTCGTAACAGTGAAAACACCTTCTGTTAGCGAAAACAGGTAACTAATGTAGGTCTTTCGTAACAGTGAGGTTTCGTAAAGCGAACGTTCGAAAAGCGGGGGACACCTGTAGTACAAGCTTCAAGGCTGGGATTTCCATTGCTAAATAGCTGCAAAATGTAGACCTGGAACTACATGATTCCAAGGTGCAGCCCGGATATGTTACTTCAGGAGATACTACAGATACAGTATGCAGATCGTTTTGGAGTGGAACAGTCCCATCAGAGCAGGGAACTTCCATAATGTGTTAATGAAGGCCCTACTATGCCCTGCTTTCATGTAAAAAAAAACTTGCAAAACTGATTTGAGGAAGAATTTATACCCACAGCCTATACAGTAATTGTTATGTTTGTTTATATGGGTTTCTAGTCTCTGGTAAATTGCACAATAATACACACAGAACATGGAAGCTTTGGAAGATGTGCCCTGTTTTTGAGGTGCTCATGAGACCGTGCCTCTGTGCGTAAATACGTTATATATATATTACGTATATAATCAAATACATCAGGCTATGAAATCACACTTCCATGCATGATTCTACACATGTAAGCTGACCTCATTGCTTTCTGTCTTTTAAAGAAATAGAGAGAGAAACTAGCTTATCAACATTTACACATATTTACCTAATTAACTGGTCTTTGAATTTTCTGTGACATTCATTGTTATATCAGCGTTAGCATTGAGACTCAACAGCTGTTCATGTAACATTCATCTTTTAACTCAAGGCGAGTCAGAAGATGGATTATTTTCATCATTTACTACATTTGAAGCCTTGGGAAGGTCCACAATGAACAAGTATAACTTCTAATATCCAAAACTGGCAGGACTGATCAGAGTGTCCTAGACATTTCCGCAGCTGCCATTAAGGAGTTTATACGTTCTTCCTGTGACCACATTGGTTTCCTCCCACAGTCTCAAGACGTGCTGGTTGGCAGGGTAATCGGTCATTGTAAATTGTCCCGTGATAAGGCTAGTATTAAATCAGAGGTTTGCTGAGCCGAAGGGCTGGAAGGATCTATTCCATGCTGTATCTCAGTAAATAAATAAGCAAAGTTGCTTGCAGTGTATAGAGATGAATTGGGCAGAATATAGGATGCAGTTTTGCAAAATTACATGATTATTAAACTGCTTTCCTTTCCTCCCTGGGAGCAATCCACCTCAGTTGTTACTTTTTCCTATTAGCATAATTTCCCATTAGGGTAATTTGATCAGTGTTTTTCTTCTGCTTTCATTAAACATTAATTTTAATGGACAAGACCACTTACATACATGACTATTACAAAATAATGTGTAAATGAATATTCCTGCCAATATACAAAACTAAGATTATGGTGCATCCCTACAGACCACTTCACTCTTACGTATACGCCTACTTTATCACCCAGTGTATTTGTAGCAAGAAACACTTCGTCATACTCTGACTAAATGTTACCTCCACTAAATTTAATAGGTAGGCATATACTATTAACTTTAAATTTCATTTGTAAATAGGAATACCAATACAAACTTTCAACTCTATTTCCAGGATGCAGAGAGATCTTAACCAGTTTAAGTGTTGAATCACTCATGTCATATCTGGACTTGACTGTCGTACCATCCCATGCTCTAATTTTGATTCAGTACATTTTGACGGCAGTGTCTTTACTATGTATTTCATTCTGAAATGCACCTCAGGATAGCTGTGAACTATATTCACCATACCTTCATGTTCTGCTCCCTTCCAGCTCCAGCATGATGTCCTATTATTTAAAAAGGAACCAATTGAAAATAGAAATAATCGGGTAAAATTTCTTACTTATTTGCCATAATTTTATTGAATCTACAAAAGATTGTGTAAATGAACATTTCTGCCAGCTAAAATCATGGTACGCAAGAATCCTCAAGGAAATTTTAGGTTTAAATGTTTTTAAAGAAAATAAAGCTCTGAATGAAGATTATATAACATTAATAACTGGTTGCCTTTCTTAAACATTTAAATATTCTATGATATATTTTATATATTGTTTGCACATCAACTGAACTGTTGGAAGCCAATACTTTATTTTTTAAGATTGTTTATATGTAAATAATCCAACGAGAGGAGAGGCTGTACTTGATCTGGTACTGGGAAATGAACCTGGTCATGTGTCAGATCTCTCAGTGGGAGAGCATTTTGGAGATAGTGATCACAATTCGATCTCCTTTACCATAGCATTGGAGAGGGATAGGAACAGACAAGTTGGGAAAGCGTTTAATTGGAGTAAGAGGAAATATGAGGCTATCAGGCAGGAACTTGGAAGCATAAATTGGGAACAGATGTTCTCAGGGAAACATACGGAAGAAATGTGGCAAGTGTTTAGGGGATATTTGCGTGGAGTTCTGCATAGGTTCATTCCAATGAGACAGGGAAAGGATGGTAGGGTACAGGAACTGTGGTGTATAAAGACTGCTGTGAATCTAGGTAAGAAGAAGAGAAGAGCTTACGAAAGGTTCAAAAGACTAGTTAATGATCGAGATCTGTAAGATTATAAGGCTAGCAGGAAGGAACTTAAGAAAGAAATTAGGAGAGCCAGAAGGGGCCATGAGAAGGCCTTGGCAGACAGGATTAAGGAAAACCCCAAGGCATTCTAAAAGTATGTGAAGAGCAAGAGGATAAGATGTGAGAGAATAGGACCAATTAAGTATGACAGTGAAAAAGTGTGTATGGAACCAGAGGAGATAGCAGAGGTACCTAATGAGTACTTTGCTTCAGTATTCACTATGGAAAAGGACCTTGGCAGTTGCAGGGATGACTTACTACCGGACTGAAAAGCTTGAGCATGTAGATGTTAAGAAAGAGGATGTGCTGGAGCTTTTGGAAAGCATCAAGTTGGATAAGTCACCAGGACGGGACTCGATGTACCCCAGGCTACTGTAGGAGGTGAGGGAGGAGATTGCTGATCTTTGCATCATCAATGGGGATGGGAGAAGTTCCAGAGGATTGGAGGGTTGCAGATGTTGTTCCATTATTCAAGAAAGGGAGTAGAGATAGCCCAGGAAATTGTAGACCAGTGAGTCTTACTTCAGTGGTTGGTAAGTTGATGGAGAAGATCCTGAGAGGCAGGATTTATGAACATTTGGAGAGGCATAATATGATTAGGAATAGTCAGCATGGCTTCGTGAAAGGCAGATCATGCCTTATGAGCCTGATTGAATTTTTTGAGGATGTGACTAAACACATTGATGAAGGGAGAGCAGTAGATGTAGTGTGTATGGATTTCAGCAAGGCATTTGACAATGTACCCCATGCAAGTCTTATAGAGAAAGCAAGGAGGCATAGGATCCAAGGGGACATTGCTTTGTGGATCCAGAACTGGTTTGCACACAGAAGGCAAAGGGTGGTTGTCAATGGGTCATATTATGCAAGGAGGTCAGTGACCAGTGGCGTGCCTCAGGGATCTGTTCTGGGACCCCTACTCTTTCTGATTTTTATAAATGATCTGGATGAGGAAGTGGAGGGATGGGTTAGTAAGTTTGCTGATGACACAAGGATTGGGGGTGTTGTGGATACTGTGGAGGGCTTTCAGAGATTACAGCGGGAGATTAATAGAATGCAAAACTGGACTGAGAAGTGGCAGATGGAGTTCAACCCAGATAAGTGTGAGGTGGTTCATTTTGGTAGGTCAAATATGATGGCAGAACATAGTATTAATGGTAAGGCTCTTGGCAGTGTGGAGGATCAGAAGGATCTTGGGGTCCAGATCCACAGAACACTTAAAGCTGCTGTGCAGGTTGACTCTGTGGTTAAGAAGGCATACGGTTCACTGGCCTTCATCAATCGTGGGATTGAGTTTAAGAGCTGAGAGGTAATGCTGCAGCTATATAGGACCCTGGTCAGACCCCACTTGGAGTACTGTGCTCAATTCTGGTCGCCTCACTACAGGAAGGATGTGGAAACCATAGAAAGGGTGCAGAGGAGATTTACAGGGATGTTGCCTGGATTGGGGATTTATGAGAATAGGCTGAGTGAACTTAGCCTTTTTTCCTTGGAGCGACGGAGGATGAGAGGTGACCTGATAGAGGTGTATAAGATGATGAGAGGCATTGATTGTGTGGATAATGAGAGGCTTTTCCCCAGGGCTGAAATGGCTAGCACGAGAGGGCACAGTTTTAAAGTCCTTGGGAGGAGGTACAGAGGAGATGTCAGGGGTAAGTTTTTTACGCAGAGAGTGGTGAGTGCGTGGAATGGGCTGCCAGCAACAGTGGTGGAGATGGATACGATAGGGTCTTTTAAGAGAATCCTGGATAGGTACATGGAGCTCAGAAAAATAGAGGGCTATGGGTAACTCTAGGTAATTTCTGAGGTAAGGACATGTTCAGCACAGCTTTGTGGGCCAAAGGACCTGTATTGTACTGTAGGTTTTCTATGTTTCTATGTTAAGTGGAAGTGTACAATTCCCACAACTTGTTTTTGGGTGTAAGGATAATTAGCATTGGATCTAATTGAAGTTATTACTCATTCAGACTTTTATCCTCAGCAGTAAGGATTGAGTCTCAAAAGCAGTGAAATAAGAGACAATTTTGCTGCCTTACGTATTTGGCATGATGCCTTGCCTGTCAGGATTGCCAGAGTTGCAACTTTCCCATATCATGCAGGAGCATTTTGATATATATTCCTGCTGCTAGTGAATTATTAGAACAGAACCCTGTAGTTGCTGTATCTAATGGTTGGTGCATTGCTTGATCAGATAGTGCATGGACACTTGTGGTTAAGAAAGGAAATGAGAAACTGTCCCTGAATTAGCTGAAAGCTTTCTTTTACTGACAGAGTGCAAGACAATTTTAGCTAAATGAGATTTAAAAATTAGGTCAAAAGCTTCTGATTAGGATGTAATTTGCAAATAAATGGCAATTTTTAATCAAAATTGGACAGGTCTAACAAATCTTTTGCTCAAGGGCTTTTCAGCAGATTTGGATATCATTCACATAAATTTTTGCATTGACCTACACAGGTTTAAAAAGTAAATCAGAATCACATTTTATTGAAGAAATGTTATGGATGGACTTAAATGCAGTGGCCTGTCTGAGTTTTTTAACGGCTGGGATGTGTAAATACCAGAAACTCACAACTGTGATGAAGTTGAGCTGGGGGCACAGTCAGTTTCCTGTGCAAAAGAACAGAGTATCATTATTTATGCTGAATATAAACTATATTTGAAACCCAATCTTTTATGCTATCCAGCTGTAACCAAGTACATAAATCTGATTCAACATTCAGGCAGCTGGGCCAGAGATACATGCATTGGTACAGTAGAACAAAGAAAGTGTGGAAATTATTTAGAATCAGAGTGTCATACTAGGGTTTTAAAATAAAGAAAGTTACTCTTTTTCCTACAATTGCAGTGGAATCTTTGTAAGGCTGATCGTGGAGCTAATGTCTATTATCCATAGAAGGTACAAATGACAAAATCTGTTCACCCATTGCTGCAATTACTAGATTACATCACCCAACAGCAGACTAGAAATGTGGCACTTGTGGTGTGAAACTAGTTTAATTAGTTTCTTGTCCTGGAATAATACAGCACAGAAACAGGCTCTCTGGCCCAACTAGTCCATGCTAAACACAACATTGTCCCTGCTTGTCTCTGAGGAGAAATAAACATTAAAAATCTTGGCCATCTCTTGCAGCTTCACACTCTTTTTTCCATCCTAATTTCTCTCTTAAGCCTATTCTTGAACTTTTTACACTCATCAAGGGATTAATTTGTATCCAGCTGCCTAAACATGATTTACATTTCCTTCTTTTTCTTACCAGATTCTTAATTGCTCTTGTCAGCCAGTGTTCCCTGAGCTTGGTATATCTATCTTTCGCCCTAACAGTAACATACTGCCCTTGGACTCTTGATATAACCTTTTTAAAAGCCTCCCACTTGCCAGCTGTTCTTTTGCCTTTAAACAGAGTCACCAGCTGACCCTAGTTACAGGTAGATCCCAGCTAATGACCTCGAAGATGGCCCTGCCCTCATTTAATCCTTTAACCTGTATACCTTTTTCCAAAATGATGTTAAATCTAATAGAATTATGGCCACTGGACCCAAAGTGCTCCTCAACTGCCATTTCAGTTACTTGGCCCATCTGTTTCCCTAAGAGGGCATCCAGTGCTCCTTCCAGAATATGTTTCTTTATATATTGTGTGAAGAATCTGTGTTGGACACATTGCATAAACTGTAATGATATAGTCCTACCAAGGTGACCATCACCTTCTACGTTCTACCCAATGATTTCATTGAATGATCTCTCAGGAATATCCTCTCTCGGCACTGCTGTTATCTCCTCCATCATCATAGAGGCATCACTGCCTCCACTCTTACGTGTTCCTGTGAAGAAGCATCAATCCATACTCAGCTGAATTTCTGCATAGTGCTTAAAACACTTCTGCATCTTTCATGCTTCTGTCATGCTGCTAAAATGTGGAGTAGCTTTTTGAATAGTGCAAATGGTGTACATAGTGAAAGCTGCTACGCAGTCAACACTCTTCACTGACCTGAACTGTAGAACTGCCAGGTGTGTGACCATTTTTATAGAGGTGAAGGGCTTCCTGCTTATTTAGGTGCTATTTCAGGTTGCAATAATGTTATACTGTGATTTATCACCGGCAATAAATTAAGGTGTTGTTGGTCTGAATATGCAGTATTGTTGAAAGGGTAGTTAGCTACATAATTAAGTGTTTTAAAATTATCTGTTCAGGTTATCAACACTAGTTCGTAACATAGCTCAATCTCTACTGAAGGTCGATCTATTTAATTTATTATCTTGCAGCCCTTGGGGTAAAAATAAACCAAATAGTAATTTCAGATAACAAGCACTTCGGATCTTTAAAATATTACTGAACAGGAAAGCAAAACACTGCTTTCACAATTTAGTACCTGACAAAGCAGTGGTTGGCATCGCTCGGTTTTGCTCCCGTTATATTTTCCTAGGATGAAGTCCTTGATCGATGATTTGTATCCACTCCAGTTCTTGTGGAATCTGAAGAGATTGCTGAAAGTCAGTGTGGTGTCCACATTACTCTGCCACAGGTGGGGCAGAATATTGCTTGACTGGGCAGGGAGATGTGTAGGTAGTTTGGGAAATAGTGTGCCCTTTGCACGATCTATACTGGATATTTATGTGTAGCTGATGAATGGACCAGAGGTCTTTGATGCCATCCTGCTTAATACATCCTCAACCACAAACTGTGATTTCACTAAGTTAAGACTGGTATATTTATAACAAAATGAAAAAAATAACATAAAACACAATACCTGGTAGGTCAAAAGAGAAGAGCAGTTTGTTACGAGAATACACATAAAATTAAGGTGTTTGCTGGCCTGGGCTAGCATCAGTGGCATCAGCAGTTGGTCTGCCACCTGCCCTCAGGGGAAGGAGAGATAAGGAACAATGGAGCAGCGTCTGGAGATGTGTAATGAAGGGATGTGGGAGGAAGAGCTGTCTGGAGCGGCTCCCCCCTTTGAACCCTGAACTGTTTGAAGTGATGGACAGGCGATACCCCAGCAGGGGGATAAAAAGGGACAGGTTCGCTAAGACAGACACACACGCCACCCGAGGTAACGAGACCCTGGAAGCGGTACGCTTCTCACGAGTGGGTGAGAAGTACCAGACAACGACCAGGGTGGAAAGGTACGATCAGCGGGAACCCGGTGTGTGTCCGCCCTTGCCTGGGTGCCGGGTTCACTGCAGAGGATCGACCGCATCTGGAGGAGGGGTCACAGTCGGTGACCTCAGGTGACATCACCAAGGACCCGCCCAAATGCTGTTTGTGAGCCATCTCGCTGGTCTGTGAGTGAAGCTGTGCTGAATGATGAGTTGTTCCTATTCTATGTCTCTCTTCCCCACCTTGTCCATCGCCATGACAACGATTACTGCGAACTGAACTACAAACTGGACTGAACTTTGAGTCATTTTGAAATTGGTCATTTACCCCTAGACAACGATAGAGCTTGATTGATGCTGTTATCTTAATTCTGTGCACATGTGTGGTTATCATTGTTGAATTGTTGCATTTATTATCCTTTCGATTACTGTGTTGCTTGTTTCTTTAATAAAACTTTCTTAGTTCTAGTACTCCAGACTCCAACTGAGTGATCCATTTCTGCTGGTTTGGCAACCCAGTTACGGGGTACGTAACATAAGTGGGGGCTCGTCCGGGATTTTGAACGCTAAATTTGGGACGGAGTAAATTGATTGGGTTAAAATTCCCGAAAGAAAGAAAAGACAAACAGCAGAAATGGAGGTTGAGGAATTTATAAAGGCGCCGACCTTGGAGGCATTAGAGGATGCCAGGAAATCGGAATTGATAGCTGTGGCCAAACGGGTGAATCTTGCTAAGGTGAAGTCGACAATGAGGAGAGAGGAGATACACAGAGCTATTGTAGAGCACTATGTATCTAAAGGTGTGTTTCCCCAAGGTGAGCTGGGGGAGGTGTCTATTGAAAAACCTGCTGGAGACGCGGTACAGGTACAGCTTGAAAAACTGAGACTCGAGCACGAGTTCCGGGTACGGCAGTTAGAACACGAAGAGAAGCAGTTAGAAAGGCAGGAGAGAGAGTTAGAAAGGCGGGAGAAAGAGAGAGAGTTAGAAAGGCAGGAGAAAGAGAGAGAGTTAGAAAGTCAGGAGAAAGAGAGAGAGTTAGAAAGGCGGGAGAGAGAGAAAGAGGTAGAAAGGCAAGAGAGAGAAAGACAGTTGGAGAGAGAAGAGAGAGAGAGGGATAGACAGTTGGAGAGAGAGGAGAAACAGAGGGAAAGGGAATTTGAGCTGGAGAAGTTAAAGATAAGGGCCGAGCAGGGGCTCGTGCCGAACCAAGGTGGAGGGTTCCGGGCGACCCAGGAGGTTAGGCTGGTTCCCCCATTTGACGATACCGATGTGGATCGGTACTTTCTCCACTTCGAAAAAGTAGCTATAAGTCAGGACTGGCCGAGGGATAAGTGGGTTGTTTTACTTCAGAGTGTACTGAAAGGGAAAGCCCAACAAGCTTACTCAGCTTTATCCGCGGAAGATGCCCAGAAGTATGAGGTGGTGAAGGAGGCCATCCTCAGGATTTATGAGTTGGTCCCGGAGGCATACCGGCAGAGGTTCCGGAATGCGAGGAAGCGGTGGGACCGCACGTATTTGGAGTTTGCTCGCGAGATGCAAACATATTGTGAGCGTTGGTGCGCCTCGAAGGGGGTAGAGGGGGATTATGACAGACTGCTGCAGCTGATTCTGATTGAGCAGTTTAAAGGTTGTGTCCCTGAGGGTATGAGACCCTACCTCGATGAGAAAGAGGCAGCTACGTTAGCCGCAACTGCTAAGTTAGCGGATGAGTATGCGTTGACGCATAAAATGAAGGCTGCCCCGAGTAAAGGCTACCAGAAAGGTAGTCAGGACGGCGGGGAGAGTCCGCCGGAAAAGTCAGAAAGTAAGCCGGGGACTAGTGAAAAGGATAAGGTAGACCGGGAGCAGTCTGGTAGGAAGTCTCCTGGGGTCGTCTGTTATAATTGTGGGAAAGTCGGACACTTTGCGTCCAGGTGCTTTGCCCCAAGGAAGGAGACGGGGAAAGGAAAAGCGGAAATTTTGAATGGCTGTATTGAGCTGTTAAGCGAACCGCTAGGGAAGGACAGGTCTGAAAAAGTCCAGGAAGGGCACGAGAGGTTTATCTCGGCCGGACTGGTGTCAGTGAAGGAGAGGTTAAAACCAGTTCCAGTGCGGATCTGGAGAGACACGGGAGCGTGTCAGTCACTAATACTGAAGAGTGTATTAGAGTTTAGCTCAGAGACCCAGACTGGGGAGGTAGAGGTCAAAGGTGTTGGGGAAGGGACAGAGTCAGTCCCTTTGCACCAGATACATTTACAGAGCAACCTGGTCTCTGGACTAGTCACGATCGGGGTGAGGTCCGAATTACCGATGAAAGACGTGGAAGTCTTGCTCGGTAATGACATCGCCGGAGGAATCGTGTTCCCAGTCGTGAGATTGACGGGTCAGCCTGCCAGCATGGAGGCCCCGCCCGCGATGGTGAATTTGGCTGAAACATTTCTGCCAACCTTGTATGAGACAGGGTGTAGTGAGATAAGAGGTAGTGAGGGAGCTGGGACGGACGTAGCAGTAGCCAGGAAAGAATTTGTGCAGACGCAGGAGCGAGACGAGGGGCTGATGGTTTTTGCCGAGACCGCTCTCTCTGACACAGCCTTGACAAGCTATTGTGCGGATGAGGAAGTGCTAAGGAAGAAAGGGAAATCAAGTACAGTACCCGCAGATGAGGAATGGGGGGTGGTGCAAAAGAGTTATGGGGATGAGGTTTTTAACATGGCCCACGAGGTACCCCCCGTTGGACATTTTGCGGTGCTGGAGGAAACAGTTGGTGGAATCATGAAAGAGATTTACCGGCTGCCCAGGGGGAAGAATGTTATTGATCATGACCGACGCGAACTGAGACGGTCACCGGCTTTTGATATGCTAACAAACCTAGTCAGTGTTAGCGTGGAAATCAATGAAGCTAGGGGCCCCTTGATAAGAGGAAAAAACCATTTTGAAAAGATTAGGATGGGATCGGTCAGATGGGAGAAGGCTATTGTTTTGGCCAGGTCTACTGATAAGGTCTCTCCCTTAATCCCCGAAGGAGTAATTAAACGACTCGCACCCATGTGTTTGATTGTCCCGAGGAAATGCAAAGAACTGGGACGTTGGGTTATGTCTGTTACAATAGGGCAGCCAAGTAAACAACACCCATATTTTTTGAGTAATTCAGTGACTAAAGGGCTGATGAACACAGAGGTGTGTATTGGCAATTTAACACGGCTGTCTGAAGCCAGCGTGATAGTGAGCCTTGGAAAAAATGAATTCGGCCACACGAAGGTCACTTACCTGGGAATTGTGGTGACACAGGGGCAGCTGGCAGTGATGCAAGCTACAGTGCAGGCTATCGCTGACCTCCCAACCCCGACAGACAAGAGGGCCCTCAGAAGGCTCTTGGAGATGGTGGGGTACTGCAGGAAGTTTTGCAATAACTCTGCGGTCAATACCCGTCCCCCTCCTACTAAGCCCTTGCGAGAGAAAATTGAGTCGGAATGGGACGACCCTTGTTATTGTGGTCCGGGACAAAACCAAATGAGAGGTTACATTGGTCGCAATTCATCAGTGTTTTTGGCCACTATGAAGTTTGCTGAGTTGGAGCCTGGTCTAAGGGATTATTAATAACACGTGTAAAAGGAACAGAAAATGTGATGACTGTCTGTCAAGGTGTTGACAGCTTCAAATTCTCTGTATTAGCTAAATAACTGTTAAAGATGTATATTGTGTATGTATCAGATAATGTAGTCATGTTTGTAATTTTTACCTCCCGGTAAAAATCCTTAAAGGGGGGAAGTGTTACGAGAATACACATAAAATTAAGGTGTTTGCTGGCCTGGGCTAGCATCAGTGGCATCAGCAGTTGGTCTGCCACCTGCCCTCAGGGGAAGGAGAGATAAGGAACAATGGAGCAGCGTCTGGAGATGTGTAATGAAGGGATGTGGGAGGAAGAGCTGTCTGGAGCGGCTCCCCCCTTTGAACCCTGAACTGTTTGAAGTGATGGACAGGCGATACCCCAGCAGGGGGATAAAAAGGGACAGGTTCGCTAAGACAGACACACACGCCACCCGAGGTAACGAGACCCTGGAAGCGGTACGCTTCTCACGAGTGGGTGAGAAGTATCAGACAACGACCAGGGTGGAAAGGTACGATCAGCGGGAACCCGGTGTGCGTCCGCCCTTGCCTGGGTGCCGGGTTCACTGCAGAGGATCGACCGCATCTGGAGGAGGGGTCACAGTCGGTGACCTCAGGTAACATCACCAAGGACCCGCCCAAATGCTGTTTGTGAGCCATCTCGCTGGTCTGTGAGTGAAGCTGTGCTGAATGATGAGTTGTTCCTATTCTATGTCTCTCTTCCCCACCTTGTCCATCGCCATGACAACGATTACTGCGAACTGAACTACAAACTGGACTGAACTTTGAGTAATTTTGAAATTGGTCATTTACCCCTAGACAACGATAGAGCTTGATTGATGCTGTTATCTTAATTCTGTGCACATGTGTGGTTATCATTGTTGAATTGTTGCATTTATTATCCTTTCGATTACTGTGTTGCTTGTTTCTTTAATAAAACTTTCTTAGTTTTAGTACTCCAGACTCCAACTGAGTGATCCATTTCTGCTGGTTTGGCAACCCAGTTACGGGGTACGTAACAAGTTAAACAAATGCATTTACAAGTTCATACCCTCAGTGTTATTAATCCTTGTCCCAGTAGGATTACGGTTAGTCCAAAGGCTTTCCATAAGTATATTAAAAGCAAAAGAATAACAATAAAAATGGGCCTATTAGGGACAACTCAGGAAATCCATACATGGAATCAGAAATTATAGATGAGGTCTTAAGTGAGTATTTTCACAGACTTTGTAGATGGAGAAATTAGTGAAGGGATAGGTAAAAGTCTAGTGCAGGTCAAGAGCAGGTATTTGATCTCCTTTAAGCCTGAAAAGGATAATCCCCAGGACAGATGGGAGTTCTCCCAGGCTGCTTTGGCTGGCAAGTGAAGGGACTGCCGGGGCTCTGGCTAAGAAGTTTAAACCTTCACTGGATAGAAGTGAGGTTCCCAATAACCGATGGACAGAGAAAGAAGCCTTTCAGGAAGAAGCCTGAGCTATAGGCCTCAGAACCAAACAACAGCAGTAGGGAAGAGATTGGGAAAAGAATCTGAGGGAGAGGATTAATGATCATTTGGAAAGGCAGAGATTAACGAGAGACAGCCGGCACTGCTTTGTCAGTGACAAATACTGTCCGCTCTGAATGAGGAGGCAACAATTTATACCAATAAGGGCAGGAGAGTAGCTGTGATTTACCTGGACTTTAAGCTTTTGACAATTCCCATATGGGAGACTGCTTCTAAAGGTTCGAGCCAATGGGATCCAGAGCAAGTAGGCAAACTGGATCTAAACCTAGCTTGACAATAGGAGACTGAAGGTAAATGTACAGTTTGCAGAAGGATGTTTTTGCATTTGGATGCTTGTGACTAGTGGTTTCCCACAAGAATCAATATTGTGGTTTGTAATGCGCATGAAAGACATGGATGTGTACATAGCAGGCAAGATCAGTAAGTTTGCAGATGACATGAAGATTTACAGAGTTGTTTGTACTATGGAATGTAGAACTAGGATGAAGACAGATATCAATGTTTTGGTGAAATAGATTGAAAATGACAAAAGAATCTTAATACAGACAAATTGGACATACACCATGAATGGCCGGGTCTTAGAGAATTCTGAAGAACAGAGGAGAAGTGTAAGTCTATAGATCCTCAAAGGTGATAATGCAGGTAGGTTAGTAAGGCATACAGAATATTAATCTTCATCAGTCAGGGCAGTGAATACAGAAGTAGGAAAGTCAGACCTTAACTGGAATACTGCATACGGTTCTAGTCACTAAAGTATAAGAAGGATGCATAGTGCTGAGAAGGTGCAGAGGTGACTAACCAGGATGTTGCCTGGGATGGAGCAGTCCACTTATGAGGAGAGACTAGAAAAGTTATATCATTTCTTCTCTGTGTTGAGGAAATTAAAGGGAGTCTGAGGAATATAAAGTTATAAGGACAGTATATAGAACAGAAGGAAACTTTTCCTTCCCTCAGATGAAGATATAACTAAACGTGATAGGTTTAATGCAAGGGGAAAGAGATGAAGATGGAATACAAAGCAGACATTTTGCATCGAGGTCGTACCTGGTCTGCTTAGGATGGCAAGGGAAGAGGCTGAAGGGCTTTGGCTGAGAAGTTTATACCTTCACTGTATAGAAGTGAGGTTCCCATTAACCGGTGGAAAGAGAAAGAACTATTTCAGGGAGGGGCCTGGTAACTATAGACCTGAGATTCAAGAACAGTAGTGGGGAATGACCTTGGGTCACCAGCGCTAAATGCCAGATATCTAGCTGTTAGCTTGGGAACAACATCACCTCAGAGAGTGTCTCACTCCAAGTCACATATAAGCTGGTTATGACCATGTATTATTGTTTCTTTATTACTGTTGAGTAAATCTCATCCTGGGATGATATTGTGGCAGAACGGCAATAGGGATTTAAGAAAAAACGTAAGCATATTATCAGGAAAGACAAAGTGTATATAATGATATCCAGCTTTGTCAGCTATGCCATTATCTTGAGAAGGAAAAAATGAATGTCAGAATTTGGCAATTAACTGATGAAACTGAGTGGTAGAAATTTTAAAAAAAAACATTGATCTAGAGCCTTTCTAGAAGTGGTATGGTTTGGAGCGGGTCATAGAATATTGCAGTCCAAGTCTGCACTGGTGAGTGAACCTAGTATGGTAGTTCAGTCGAAGGGCTGTTTAGAGTCAATTCTGCCACATACTGGTCTTTAACAGGTGGTGTCAAGGCTATTCCTGCCATATTTCCCATTGGGCAGAAAATGGGTCAGCAGCATTTGAATGAATCATGGAAGTTAAACAACTTGGGGGAACATAGTGAGCAACAAGTTTAGTTCTTGGTGAAAAATGAAACTTTGAAGCACATGATAATGTGCCTGGAGTGCCTATGCATGAAAGATTCTGGGCAATTATCACTCAGTGCAAATCTGAGGCTGCTGTCTCCACAACGGACCACCAGATAGTTTAGTTAAAAACAGTGCAGTTAGTCCCAACAGAGAAAGCAGGCCACAAGTATCTTGTGGGATACTTAAAGAAGTCAATCATTCCCTGTATATTTACAGGGATTCCATGGTAGAAGACAACATAAAATTGTTTCAGTGGTGACAACAGAATGGATTTATTAATTTTTCAAATGGCGCCTATTTATTCAAATAGGCGGGAGGAGAAGATGGCAGTGCGCGCAGCTCTCTGGTGAAATGATATTGTATCTGTAAGTAGGACACCGTGCACAATTCTGATTTGATGAAGACAGATGTGAGAAGCAGAGGAACATCTGGAGAAATTTCTGAAATGTCTGGTTTGCTGCCGCTGCTACAGTGCGATCGAGAATCTCCGGAGGGAAGGCCCCAAAATCCCCAGCTTTGCCTGCTGCTGGCAACCGAGGCTGAGGTCGAAGCGTTTGGATAGAGATGGTGCTCGGTACTCAGTGTCGGAGGGCTGATCAGAGCTCGAAGTTTAAGGAACAACTCAGAGTCAGACTATGGTCAGGCATGGCAGGGAGAGTTTTCTTCCTTCTCCCGTCTGCGTGAGGTGTGGGACTTTCGAGAGACTTTGAACTTTTTTACTATGCCAGGGCCTGTTCTTCATCAAGTTATGGTATTGTTGTACTGTTGTAACTATATGTTATAATTATGTGGTTTTTGTTAGTTTTTCAGTCTTGGTCTGTCCTGTGTTTCTGTGATATCACACCGGAGGAATATTGTATCATTTCCTAATGCATGCAGTACTAAATGACAATAAAAGAGGACTGCATGTCCTTATAATCTAATCTAATCTATTGTATTTTTTCAGTAGGAAAGGAGTCCAAAAACACTTCAATCTTCTCTAAGGGAGTCGATATCAACTATCAAGATCTGCAAATTGTTGTCAGTGAAGCAGGATGCCTATTTGCCTGCTCCCAGGTACATCTTGGCATTCTTCTAACTGGGCTATTATTTCAACCTGTGCCACCTCAGGAGATCTGGGTACCACTGCTGTAAAAGTTCCTGTCTGAGCACAGCACCAAAGAGTCTTCTTCAAAGTGGTATGTGCGCAAACAACCCATAAAAGAACACTAATTTTGCCACCTACCTGGAAGAAATCTCACCCAACTTGTGTCATTGAAAATCATCGCCCAGAGTCATTGAGACAAGATGGGACGGGTGCCCTACTACATGTTGTACAAGCCTATGAAGCAAGCCTGAATTTACAGGCTACATCCCAGCAGGAACCTATGGTGGGCCCTATCCCTGTGCCAACTCTTTGAAGAGCTTAAAATTACTCTACTTGCCTCCTTGTTTTCCTATGTGCTTGAAAACTTTTTGCATTTCATGTATTTATCCTCCCTCCTACTGAATATTTGTCTTTCATGTGCTATCTGGATCTCTTGCCATTTGCTTTAAAAATCTATTCTTTGCTTACTGACTTTTGGAACAATTTCTCTTTTAACTTCTTTAGGACTTTTGATATTTCTATTAACTCCTTCCTTGGCAGCTGGAAAGTCAGAACATTCCCCATTTTGATGTGGTCTAGTCATCTTGTAGGAATTGCTCACATCCAAACTTCTTCAATATTTCATCATTGATTTATCATAAGATCAGAAATGATGAACCTCACTGATTATTGCATACATCTCACAGCTCCCTTCATAATCCTATAGTAAGTAGTTAAATAAATCATGATCTGGACAATATACATATTTTGGCTGATACATAACAATTAGTCCACATAAATGATATGCAGTGATGAAGTACGAGAATGTAGTCATCCCCTTTGGTAATTAATGGTATTACTGTCTGGTAAAGGTCTGGTTGTTTCAGGAGTTCCTGATGGCAATCGCCACCAGAGAAACATGATCTGCAATGCACCAAATTCAGGTTGGCATCATAAAGGTGGCTCAGGAACTGCTCAATGTGTTTACATATCGAGATTTGACCCAGAAATTATTACAAATGCTATTTACTCAGTTAATCCATTTCTAGATCATTTATTTTTAATAAATTTGAGCAATTCAGGAGAAATGGCAGTATGCGAATATAGAAGGCATTGTTTAAAACAAGAACTAGTGTTCAAAATTTTAAAAAATATCTTGTTTACAATTTAGCTTTCTTGAAGGCCATCAACCCAATCACTGGGAGTGGCATATGTCGATTCTGTATCATCGTAGCTGTGCTGGGAAAATAATAGATAGACCACAACTTCAATGGGCTAGACTGGTGGATGGCTTTTAAGGGAGTTTCTCTAATTCAAGGTTATCTTTCAATACTAATGTAGTACAGCAAACAGGAACATAAACATAATAGTACTGTACAAATCCTTTCTTTGAACACTGCATTCTGAACTCTTTTCCTTTAAACAGCTCATATTGCATTTGATTATTCACTTGAAAAACTGCCAGCAGGTTAACTAAACCAGCTGTTACCCAATGCACTACACAACCAGCGAGGGTGAAGGAAACAGGCCATTTTATAAATAGCAAAGGCCAGTATGTTTTCCAGACAGTTTGAAGTACAAATCTATTACCTAGGTCACTCTGCCTTTCATGGGAAAGAGGAAAGTCGATGGTTCCTTCCTGTCATAAATTAAAAGTGGCTATGACTTTGCATTAGATACCCTGATTATCTGTCGAGAGTATAATTGTATGAAACATTTAATAAGCAGGTTGTGTGAACAAAGAAGAAATAAATAGCAGATGGGTTCAAATTCAAGAACTGAAATGAAACCTTTTGTTTTGGTCAGGGGCAGCTGCAGAGCAGCTTCACTGGAGTACATGGGTGCTAGCACAATTATGTAACATGTTTAGCACTATTGACTAGAGTTCACTTTCCTGCTTCTAGGCCAGCCTTTCTCAACCTTTTTGCCCTGGAGGAACCCTTGAAATTTCAGGTGTCAGGGAACCACTGCATAAAAATTATTATATCTAGAGCTCACAATACATTAGTGTGATCAGTAAGTTGTAGATATAATAATCCAAAAATAACTATCAATGCTCTTTTGAGTAGAGAATAAATTTTTAGCCAACCTCTCTTGAAAAAAATAAAGCTTAGCTTACGTTTCTTGAATTTACTCTTTCTTTCTCTTTCATAAATTTTAAAATCTTGTAATGTAAATATAATACATTTCTCCATTCAGGGTCGAACTTGAGGTGACCACACACACTTTCACCTTCAATCAAAATGAGACGATTTCTATCCTTGCCTTTGATGCTTGTTAAACAAGAACAGGCTTGCTCATACATGTAAGAAGTTGAAAACTGCAGCAAAATGTTCATTGCTTTCCTATGAATGGTAGGATACGCTTCTTTCACAGAAATCCAGAACTTGTCCAGGGTCAGGTCAGTAAATTTCATCTTGAGTGCATGATCAGACTGCAGCCCACAAAGTTCTTCCTCTTCTCTCAAAGCCAAGCTTCAAGGCTGAGCAGAAGATTCAGAGAAGAGTCCCTCACCCAGTCATACATTCATGTTGAAAGGGAGGAAAAATACTGTTCAATTTTTTTCTGCAGTTCTTCCAGGTGGTTTTCAATAAGACTCGAGATATCCTGATATCCTTCTTTACTCTCAAGCCCAAGCAACAGTGGAAACATTTCAAGATTTCCATTTGCAACATTATTTTTCCAAAGATTCAGTTTTCTTTTAATTCCAAGAACCTTGTCACTTGAAGTCAAAACATTTTCTCCAGGGCCTTGCAGAGACTTGTTCAACTGGTTTGTATGATGAAAAATATCTGCTCAATAGGCTAGTTTCTGCAGCCATTCTTCATCGTCAAAGCACTTAGCAAAATCTGGCCTACTATTTTCTTGAAAGTACTCCTGCAATTCACCTTTCAGCTCAAACACCCTGTTGAGAACTCTTCCTCTGCTAAGCCACCAGATTTCTGTATGTAGCAGGACACTAGTGTGCTCTTTGTCCAGGTTTTCACACAATTTTTAAAACATTCTTGAGTGAACTGGTCTTAAAGCTATGAAATAACTTGCTTCCTGGATTTTTTTTACTGACTGTGACTTTATGTTCAAAACTTTTAATCGGTTTGTTTTGAGATTCCAATAGTCACTTAAAATAATCAGCACTTTTACGTGATTTCACTCTTTCCTCACTTCTTTCGTTCAACGGTGAAGCTCTTTTTGAAGTATAAGGAGTTGGACATGTCTCCCTAGTCACTTGCTGTGGACATCCTCTACTGTGGCAGATGTCAGACCGTAATAGAATTGGATTTTATCAGTGGAGTACAATGTGCAGTGCAACACATTCAGCATTTATGGCAGGAACTGAACAATAAATTTTTGGCTCTTATTGTATGATGTGCAAGCCATCTTTTCCATCAGCCTTTATCTTCTTATCCTCCAGCTGAACCTTTGACTTTCCCTTCTACATCAGTATTGTCATGAGCACCTCCACTTTGAAAAGGTCCTTGGCAAAGTTTACAATAAACCCTTTAATGTCAACAGAGTTACATGTAATGGCATTATCATCCAGTGCTGCTCATTTAAATGAGTTCAGCATTGTAGTTGCAAGATGCTTCGTGGTAGGTGATCAGTCAGTTTATTGGTACTGCTATTGGTTTATCATTATCATGTGTACCAAGGTACTTACTTGTATGCCATCCAAGCAGATAATGCCATTCCACAAGAACATTAGCTGGTAAGAAAGCAAAATATAGAATATAGAGAAGTGCAGAGCACTTGGTGTAGAACAGCGGTTAGCCTAACACTATGCCAGCGACACAGGTTCAGTTCCGTTGCTGTCTGTAAGGAGTTTGTATGTTTGTTCCGTGACCACTTGGGTTTGCTCCAGGTTGCATTTTCCTCCCACAATTCAAAGACTGTTAAGTTCCTAAGTCAATTGGTCACATCAATATAATTGGGCCATGTGGACTTGTTGGGCTGGAAGGACTGTTTTCTAAGTAACTATGAAGTACAAGGGATTAAGAATTTATCTCTAGCATTAAGGAGGTCCATTCAAGATTCTGATAACAGTTGTTCTTGAGATTAGAGATACGAGCTTTCAAGCCTTGGTATATTCTGCCTGACAGGAGGAGTGAGAGGAGAAAATGGCCAAGGTGAGGGGTGGGGAGCCCTTGGTTATGTTGGTTGCTACCCCGAGGCAGTGGGAAGTGTAAACCAATGAGAGTCCAATGAGAGGATAGAATAGTTACTGTGATACACTGAGCGATATTCACAATTCTCTGAAATTTCTTCCTAACTTGGGCAGAACAGTTGCCATGTGGATTGGATGCTTTTTATGGTCCATCTCTAAAAATTATTAAGTCACTGGGGACATGCCAAATATCTTTAGCCTTCTGAGAAAGCAGATACATTGGTGTGCTTTCTTGCTATAGTCTCGACATGGCTGGACCAGGACAAGTTGGCAATTTTTACCCTTCAGCACCATTGATACAGACAGGGGCATATTCACTGGTCTCTCACTCACAAGAGCTTTGGCAGCTGACTGGTGGAAAAGCAATGGTAGAATGTTCTAAAGTAGAGATGGTCAACAGGCCAGGTAAAAATATGCATAGGCTGTGTAGAGAAGACTTCAGCAATAGGGAAGAGGGAGATCAGGGAAAAATATGAAAACAAGAGCATTGATTTTAAAATTGAAGTGTTGCTTACCAAGAGCCAAAATAACACATAAATAAACTGAGGAAATGCCTCTTTCCTGGCTCATCGCTGGCTTAGTTATTGCTTGATGAAAATATTTAACAGGTCGGGAATTCCTTTCCCTTTTTCTCTATTCACTGTCTTTACTTCCCATTCAGAACAACTAAACTCTCCTAAAGTTGTGATTTCAGTTCATTTTGGTCTGTCTATAAATTTCTTTCTCCATTTCTTTCACAATGAGGGGATGGACAGTGAATTAAAGGGCAGGCAACTTGAAGTGTAGGAGCTTTGCAAAGTGATCACCTGATTTGCATTTGGTTTCTCCATTGTGGAGGCCACGTTGTGAACACCAAATACCATACTCTTCGATATAAGCACAAATGTATCTCTGTTTCACCTGGGATGGTTGAGAGTCCCTGAGAGGGAAGAAGTAAAAAGACAGGTGTTGCATCTCCTGTATGAAGAGCATTTGATGACTCTGGGCATGTACTCACTGGAGTTTAGAAGAACAAAGGTCATAGGGAATCTCATTGAAACTTATCAAATATTGAAAGACCTGGATAGAGAGGGTATGGAGAGGATGTTTTTCATAGTGCAGGAGTCTAAGACCACAGGTGCAGCCTCAGATAGAGGGGCATCCATTTAAAACAGAGATGTGGAGAGATTTCTTCAGTCAAAGGGTGGTGAATTTGTGGACTTTATAACCACAGGCAGCTGTAGAGGCCAGGTTTTTAGATATATTTAAGGCAGAACTTGATTGGTTCTTGATTAGACATGGCATCAAAGGTTATAGGGAGAAGGCTGGAAAGTGAGGCTGAGGAGGGAAAAAAAGGATCAGCCATGATTGAATGGCAGAGCAGACTTGATGGGGCAAATGGCCTAATTCTACTCCTTTGTTTTATGGTCTTATGATCTTATAGATGGCTGTGGAGGTCAAGTCCCTGGGTATATTTAAAGCAGAGGCTGACTAATTTCCCCCTGGGATCAATAAAGTATGACTATGACTACTATAAGTTTTTGATTAGTAAGGGTGTCAAAGATTATGGAGAGAAGGTAGGAGAATGTGGTTGAAAGGGCTAATAAGTCAGCCATGTTGGAATGGCAGAGCAGGTTCAAATAGCCTAATTCTGTTCTTATGTCTTATGGTTTTGTATTTGCATGGGAAAGAGCCTCATGACAGAGAGATGTTACTGGGGACAGAAAAGCAAACCAGGGCATCGAAAAGGGAAAGATTGCTTTGAAACACTGAAAACGAAGGAGAAAGGAACACACATCTGTTGGTGTAATCTTTATGGAGTTCTGAAGGATGCTCTGTTGAATGCAGAGAATGGTGGGGGGGGGAGTCAGGTGCAGGTTAACTCCGTTGCTCTGTCCATAAGAAGGGTGATTGAGAACAGATGTTTGGAAAATAGACAAGAGCCAGTTAAGGATTTGCCAGTGTAGTAAAAGAATGGTACAGTTAAGGGAAAAGGAAGATATTTCTTATTTACTTCAGATTGCCAACATCTGCATATTTTTGCTTTTGGACTTGCATGCAACCTCTCTCTGTCTCCCTCTTCCTGTCTTACCCCTCACCCCCACCTCACCATAACAAAATAGATTCATAGAACACTACACCACAGAAACAGACCCTTTGCCCCATCTAGTCCATGCTGTACCATAACTATGTCTGTCCAAATTTCGACCTGCATCTGGACCATAGCCCTGCATACCCCTCCCATCCACGTGCCCATCCAAATTTCCCCTAACTGTTCAAATCGAACCCACGTCCACCACTTGCACTGGCAGCCCATTCTACACTCTCACCCTCCTCTGAGTGAAGAAGTGTCCCTTCATCGTCCCCTTAAACATGCCACCTTTCACCCTTAACCTATGACCTGCAGTTTTAGTCTCTCCCAACCTAAGTGGAAAAAGACTGCTTGAATTTACCCTATCTATACCCCTCATAATTTTGAATACATCTAACAAATCTTCCCTCATTCTTTCAGGGAATAAAATCCTAACATATTCAACCCTTCCCTATAACTCAGGTTCTCCAGTCCCGGCAACATCCTTGTAAATTTTCTCTGCACTCTTTCAATCATGTTGACATCTTTCCTGTAGGTACCTGGGTGTCCAAAATGGCACACAATACTCCAAATTAGGCCTTGCCAACATCTTATACAATTTCTCCCGGATTCAGTACTTTGATGTAGGAAGGCTAATGTTTCAAAAATTTTCTTTACAACCTTATCTACCTGTGACACCACTTTCAAGGTATTATGGATCTGTATTCCAGATCCCTCTGTTCTACTGTACTTCTCAGTGCCCTGCCCTGCTGCTCACTGTGTAAGTCCTGTCCTGGTTTGTCCTCCCAAAGTGCAACACCTCACACTTGTCTACATTAAATTCCACCTGCTATTTTTCATCCGATTTCTCTAGCTGGTCCAGGTCTCACTGCAAGTTTCGATAATCTTCACTGTCTCCTACACCCCCAGTTTTGGTGTCATCCACAAATTTGCTGAACCAGATTTCCACATTATCATCCAGATCGTTGATAGAGATGACAAGCAGCAATGGACTCAGCACTGATCCCTGCAGCACACCACTAGTCACAGGTCTCCAGTTAGAGAGGGAACCATCTACTACCACGTTCTGGCTTCTCCCACAAAGCCGATGTCTAATCCAACTTACTGTCTCATCTTTGTTGCCGAGTGACTGAAACTTCAGGACCAACTGCCCATGCAGGACCTTGTCAAATGTCCTGCTGAAGTCCATGTAGACTACATCCACTGCCTTACCTTCATCAACTTTCCTGGTAACTTCCTCAAAAAACTCTGTAATATTATTTAGACATGACCTACCACGCACAAAGCCATGTTGACTATTCCTATTAAGTCCCTGTCTACCCAAGTACTTACATATCCAATCCCTCAGAATACCTTCCAATAACTTCCCAGTACTGATGTCAGGTTCACCAACCTATAATTTTCTGGCTTAGTCTTGGAGCCTTTCTTAAACAATGGAACAACATTAGCTATCCTCCAATCCTCCAGCACCTCATAAATGGTTAAAGATATCTTAAATATCTTTGCTATGGCCCCTGAAATTCTACACTAACCTCCCACAGGATCTGAGTAAATACCTTGTTGGGCTCTGGGGATTTATTCATCTAATTTGCCTCAAGACAGCAAACACCTCCTCATCGGTAATCTGTATATAGTCCATGACCTCACTGCTGCTTTGCCTCACTTCGATAGACTCTGTCCATCTTCTGAGTAAATACAGATGCAAAAAATCCTTAATCTTCAAGTGTCTAATTGTCTCCAACACTACCTTAAGTTCACAATCTTCTCCCACAGGAAGAGAACTCCCATACTCTGAAGTGTCAATTCCTGTGCTGTACAATGATAGCAGAAGGGAGGCAGATTCTGCAGGGAGTTGAGAAGAGCTAAGGCAAGCTGGAGGATGCATTTCTTTATTTAAACATCACCCCCCCCCACCCCCTACATTTCTAAAGCCAGATATATCCAACAGGAAATTGCCAGAGTAGTCCCTGTAGAGAAATGGTTCATAAGAGCAGTATTAGGAAATATCCTGGAGTTAGGAAGTTATGGTAGCAGATATTAATTAAAATCAGAGCCAGTTTTCTGGAACTAAAACCTTTTTAAAAGTTTGTACAATTCAACTTCAACTGACACTTTAAGGCCAATTGAAACCAATCATCGGGTCTGGGACATTCTGATTCCTTACCATTGAAGCCATGCAGGGAAGGTCAAGAGATGGATGTCCACATTAATTGGTGGTCATTGAAAAGTTCAGGATATGTATGTCTCAGTGGGTCTTCCCTTAGCCTTCTCCACTCATCAGAAAACAGATGCGGTCTATCCAGTCTCTCTTCATAACTGAAACATTCCATTCCAGGCAACACCCTGGTGAATCTCTTTGCGTCCACCCCAGACCAATCAAAACTGTGCTTAGTTTTCCATGATGCCACATCAAAGCTGTATAAAGCTGCATCATAACTTCCAGGAGGCACAGCTTAGAGAGCCGTTGCTTCACAATGCCTGAGACCTGGGTTTACCCAACCTTGGGTACCATGTGTAACTTTCTTTGTTATCTCTGTAGCCACATGGGTTTTGTTTGGGTGATCTAACAGCCTAAAGGCACACAGTTTGGTAGGTTTTCTTGGCCTCTGTCTATTGCCCCTAGTCTGTAAGTGAGTGGCAGAATCTGTTGAGAGTTGTGATGAGATTTATTTTAAAAAGGGAATTAATGTAGAATTAGTGTGATTGGACTGTGCAGACTCAGTGATGGCCCTGTTTCTGTGCTGCGTCTCTCTATGAGAGATACTGGATGGATAAGGGCTAGGCTCTTTGATGCCCTCTCCTACGTGGGCCCCATGACTCTCCGGTAGTTATTGTCGATTTGCATCCAGCTGAAATGTTTAGTGCAGACAAGACCCCATTAAAATTAAGTTTTCAATTGAGAAAGAACATTAAGGTCCATAGGAGGCTTATACTTGAGAGTAGGCATCAAGTTTGCATCATCATGGAGTAATGCAGCATGGAAACTGGCCCATTGGCACATCTGGTCCATGACAACCTCCCTGCTAGTCATAGTTGCCCATGTTCAGCCCATAAGCATCATAAACCTCCAAGCCTCTCCCCTCCAAGTACCTATCCAAATGCTTCTTAAATGTTGCAATTGTACCTGCCTTGACCACTTCCTCTGGAAGCTCATTCCAGGTACTTACTATCCTCTGTCTAAAGAGGTTGTCTCTCAGACCTCTTTTAAATCTTTCCCCTCTTTATCCTGCATTTGTGCCTCTAGTTTTGTACTCCCTAGCTTGGGGGAAAAGACTACACTCATCCACCATATTCATACCCGTCATGATTTTCATAAACTTCTATGAGGTCATGCCTCATTCTCATGTGCACCAATGAATAAAGATCCTGAGTTGAGGATGAATCTGGAAAATAATTAATTTGAAAGCATGAGTACAGTTTCAGAGTTGGCCATTTAAATAACAGTTTCAGGGGGAAACAAGATTAGTTCAAGCTGCTTGTTCAGTTATAAACAGGAGCAGCTGTTTTACAAACCCAGCATGCTGGGGATGAAAATTGGGTGTTGCCTTAGCATTGACTTCATATTGGGTGATTTGTTCTGGAACAATGTTTTTACTGAGAATGAATATCCCATTGAAGAGTCTGGCATTGAATTCTTTGCCGGATGAAAAGAGGCTGAGAAATAACACAATTTTTACTCTGGATAAAGCCCATTTCAGCTATGAAACATGAGTTATTTTCGATGCTGGAAAGAACTTTTAACCTTTAATTGCCAAAGAATAAGTGAGTATTTCATTCTTCCTCCTCACTCTAAACAAGCTCCCATCTTGACAGTATTGTATTCTATGTACGTTTTTTATCCAGTTACTCTTTAATAGATCTCCATGAAAGAAAACCGCAATACAAACAGGGAAATAGGAAGTGAATTTTTTTAAATGAAAAAAATTGATAAGTCAGTAGGTGGAGATAGAATTTGTACAAACAGGTAGTAAAGTTTTTACTCAGTTTAATTTACACATTGTCAATACAAAATTTACCATGAGTGAGTGCATTCCTGTCAGAGGTTAAAGCAAGTCTGTTCTGCACATGAGAAACAAGTTATTTTGACTGCTCCAGCAAGAAATTTAAGTAGTTTTGACCCTGGAATCAAGTATATTTTGAAGCATAATTTAGCAAACACTTGTTTTAAAAAGTTATTTCATAAGAATAATAATTTGATGTTATTTGATGCCGGGCCAGGCCCCAGAGCATTTTGAAGCAACTGAACCCGATGTTTGGATGACAAATTAGGCGCCAGGCCAGATTGAACAATTCAGTGTGTCGGGTCCCAAGGCAAGGGATGGGCCGTTCAGCTTGCGGCTCCATTTTGTTTACTTGGCTCTGCGCGGAGCTAAGCGTATGTGGGCTGACTCTCTTTGTGTACTTTAGTTCAGAACGTTATTTGCTTGCTTTTATTGTCTGCATGATTTGTCCCCCCCCCCCTGTACATTGGCTGTTTGATTATCTTTTTAAAAATTTTTTTTGGGTTTTTTTGTTCTGTGGCTGCCTGTAAGAAGACAAATCTCAAGGTTGTGTACTGTATACATACTTTGATAATAAATTTACTTTGAACTTTCATTTAATTATATTTTCTCCCAAATCAAAATAAGCAACTTAAACCAAAGTATTGAAAATGTCTTCTAAGATTTGAATTTATTTTCAAATTAGAGTTGGTTGAAAGGGAATCCATTAGTGAATAGAAAAACCCAGTTTAAAAATTTTAAAAACTTATCTCTCAGTCTCCTTGCAGTTAAAGAAGTACTTGAATAGTCGAAACTCAAATGCTTTTAAATGAACAAGATATACAGTAGTATTCTCAGCAGTAATTAATTAATTCACTCTGCGTTGTGGCCTGTTTTCTTTGTGGTGTGACTGTGATCAAAGTCACTGGAGAGAACTGATACTAGTAATATAGAAGTTTTTATTCATCACAAGCCCAAAAGTACCTCACATTTTTATACCCTTAAGATCAAAGTAGGTGATTCAATACAATTTCAGTAGTTACAATGACATTGAATTGTCTTCAATACTTTTTGAGTTGACAAATGGTTCCTTTGAGGTACATATTTACAGTAGAAGCACATTGTAGTTGATAAGACACCTCTAAAGGTTTAAAGACCTTTGCTGGGAGAAACTATAATTAACACAAATACAGTGGATTCTGGTTAATTGGGACACATCGGGACCAGTACATTTTGATCCAATTAAGCAGCTGCCCAGTTAGCTGAAGTTTCAAGGACATGGTTAAAAATATATAAAAAAGACTTACCATTTAACTGAGTCACAAATTATGTATTTAAATGAAATAAAGAACAAATTAGAACACTGCCAGTACTACTACAGTACTGTAAAACCATGCAGTAGTTCCTAATAGTTTGTTCAGTGTACCCTGCCACATTCTTTTAATTGTCTGTAAATGAAGAAAATCAGCGAAAACGCGGTGAAAATAGTGTTCATTCAAAGCTATTGATGATTACATCCTCCAAATCTTCATTTTTGTTCTAACATTCAAGATGATTGTCAATCGTCAAAACAGGCTGGTCAGTTAAAAACCACTTTAAATAGCCACTAGTTCATGCGTAAGTGGTTGAATCTGATAGAGTTAATGGGAATGTAGGCACAATAAAAAATAGGATTAATTTAGAATTAGAATAAATGAGTGGTTAATAGACTGAACTACATCTCTCTGTCAGCTCCTGTGACAGCCAAAGTATTACATTGATCAATTTATTAAAATGTTTCTCTTTTTCTCTTTAGCCTTGAATCAGACTAACAGGCCTCTACAAATTCAGCATATATCATTATGGACTGTCAGCAAGGATTCTACATCTGGTTCCCATAAAATATACTGGAGATAACTGCAAGCATCAAGACTTCCTCTGGCACAACTTAAAAAGTGGCTATAATTTCCTGTGCCTCATTATAGAGTTTGCTGCTGGCAGAAAGGTTGTTATGATGTCAAACGGGGTCACTTGATCAGTAGGTTTCTTAAAGTGACTTTGTTTGCTGAAATCAGAGGTGTTAAAGAGGCGATTTCACATTCTTAGCCATCTGTGCAGGATGAAGATATGCCTGCAACACTGTGAGAATTAAAACAGTAAAACATTCCAAAAGTTGTCTCCTACGAAACAGCATTAGAACTAAAGTAGGGTGCAGGTCCCCTTCTCATCTGAATGAGACGAGCTTATGCAACTTATTAGGTGCAGCTGCATAGTTTGCAAGACACTGGGAAAACCAACCATGTCAACCAGGGTCATTCTCACAGGCAAAAAAATAATAATCTGAATAGCTTCCCAAAGCACTGAGGAAAGACTTTTTTATTCTTCTGGGAAAGCATTTTTAGTCGGAAAAAAAACTTATATTGCTTTTTGCATCCTATACTACTCTGTACAAGGGGCCCTAACTTAACAATCAAATATGCATTAAAATCATCAAAGCAGTTTTTATGAGATAAAACATCACTTTTGCAGTATAACTTACCATAGATAGATAAGAATTAAACATACTTCAGATAATACTCTAAACAGTACAAAATTTATATGTGTGGGAAATATATATGAGAGCTTAAAAGATTGACGGTGGCTATGCAATGGCAAGCATTTAAAGTTTGCATGGATGAACTACAACAATTGTTCATCCCAGTTTGGCAAAAGAATAAATCAAGGAAGGTAGTGCACCCGTGGCTGACAAGAGAAATTAGGGATAGTATCAATTCCAAAGAAGAAGCATACAAATTAGCCAGAAAAAGTGGTTCACCTGAGGACTGGGAGAAATTCAGAGTTCAGCAGAGGAGGACAAAGGGCTTAATTAGGAAAGGGAAAAAAGATTATGAGAGAAAACTGGCAGGGAACATAAAAACTGACTGTAAAAGCTTTTATAGATATGTAAAAAGGAAAAGACTGGTAAAGACAAATGTAGGTCCCCTACAGACAGAAACGGGTGAATTGATTATGGGGAGCAAGGACATGGCAGACCAATTGAATAATTACTTTGGTTCTGTCTTCACTAAGGAGGACATAAATAATCTTCCAGAAATAGTAGGGGACAGAGGGTCCAGTGAGATGGAGGAACTGAGCGAAATATTTGTTAGTAGGGAAGTGGTGTTAGGTAAATTGAAGGGATTGAAGGCAGATAAATCCCCAGGGCCAGATGGTCTGCATCCTAGAGTGCTTAAGGAAGTAGCCCAAGAAATAGTGGATGCATTAGTGATAATTTTTCAAAACTCGTTAGATTCTGGACTAGTTCCTGAGGATTGGAGGGTGGCTAATGTAACCCCACTTTTTAAAAAAGGAGGGAGAGAGAAACCGGGGAATTATAGACCGGTTAGCCTAACGTCGGTGGTGGGGAAACTGCTGGAGTCAGTTATCAAAGATGTGATAACAGCACATTTGGAAAGCGGTGAAATCATTGGACAAAGTCAGCATGGATTTGTGAAAGGAAAATCATGTCTGACGAATCTCATAGAATTTTTTGAGGATGTAACCAGTACAGTGGATAGGGGAGAACCAGTGGATGTGTTATATTTGGATTTTCAAAAGGCTTTTGACAAGGTCCCACACAGGAGATTAGTGTGCAAACTTAAAGCACACAGTATTGGGGGTAAGGTATTGATGTGGATGGAGAATTAGTTAGCAGGCAGGAAGCAAAGAGTGGCAACAAACGGGACCTTTTCAGAATGGCAGGCGGTGACTAGTGGGGTACCGCAAGGCTCAGTGCTGGGACCCCAGTTGTTTACAATATATATTAATGACTTGGATGAGGGAATTAAACGCAGCATCTCCAAGTTTGCGGATGACACGAAGCTGGGTGGCAGTGTTAGCTGTGAGGAGGATGCTAAGAGGATGCAGAGTGACTTGGATAGGTTGGGTGAGTGGGCAAATTCATGGCAGATGCAATTTAATGTGGATAAATGTGAAGTTATCCACTTTGGTGGCAAAAATAGGAAAACAGATTATTATCTGAATGGTGGCCGATTAGGAAAAGGGGAGGTGCAACGAGACCTGGGTGTCATTATACACCAGTCATTGAAAGTGGGCATGCAGGTACAGCAGGCGGTGAAAAAGGCGAATGGTATGCTGGCATTTATAGCCAGAGGATTCGAGTACAGGAGCAGGGAGGTACTACTGCAGTTGTACAAGGCCTTGGTGAGACCACACCTGGAGTATTGTGTGCAGTTTTGGTCCCCTAATCTGAGGAAAGACATCTTTGCCATAGAGGGAGTACAAAGAAGGTTCACCAGATTGATTCCTGGGATGGCAGGACTTTCATATGAAGAAAGACTGGATGAGCGGGGCTTGTACTCGTTGGAATTTAGAAGATTGAGGGGGGATCTGATTGAAACATATAAAATCCTAAAGGGATTGGACAGGCTAGATCCAGGAAGATTGTTCCCGATGTTGGGGAAGTCCAGAACAAGGGGTCACAGTTTGAGGATAAAGGCGAAGCCTTTTAGGACTGAGATTAGGAAAAACTTCTTCACACAGAGAGTGGTGAATCTGTGGAATTCTCTGCCACAGGAAACAGTTGAGGCCAGTTCATTGGCTATATTTAAGAGGGAGTTAGATATGGCCCTTGTGGCTACGGGGATCTGGGGGTATGGAGGGAAGGCTGGGGCGGGGTTCTGAGTTGGATGATCAGCCATGATCATAATAAATGGCAGTGCAGGCTCGAAGGGCCGAATGGCCTACTCCTGCACCTATTTTCTATGTTTCTATGTAATGTGCAACAATAATATAACAAAAAATTAAAACCAAAACAGTTACACCGGATCACCATGTGTATATTTTTACAATAAGCTCCCATTTGGTGTTTCATTCATTTTTTTGTCTTTAAGTCCACAACAGGTTTGTAAGTGTGTTCCCATCACTTTAACTAACTTCAGTGGGTTAGATGTTTCAAAGTCACCCAGTTCAAAGGTTCAAAGGCCCATTTATTATCAAAGCATGTATCCCTATACAACTCTGAAATTTATCTTCTCCAGATAGCCACGAAACAAAGAAAGAACATGAAAGTCGTTCAGATAGAAACATCAAACCCCACCCCCCTGTAAAAAAAAAGAACATCATCCTGATAATCAACCCCCAAAAGCCCCCTCCTCTGCACAAAACGAACAGGCACATCAAATACCCACTACAAAAAACAACCCCTCCCCCACACAGAAAATCTAACAGAACACCTTCCCCTCGCAGAATAAAATGGAAAAGGAACAGTCAATAAAAACCACAGAATATAAAATCCATAAGTCTGAAAAAGTCCACAATCCAGAAACACAATAGTCCAATCCATAAGCGCAGAAACACAATACCATCCAACAATATCACTGACATTCAGCGAAACAGAGACGCCTACCCACACAGCAATAGGCTGCTCATAGATTCCTTCTTGGGCAGTGATCAAAAGGAAGATAGTCGATGCTGAGCTCTCACTCACCTTCCCCGTTCGCCTCAATGTCTCAATCTTCCTTAACGCATTAATCAGTGATTAATGGATGCTCTAACGGGTGAAATGGAGTTTATCATCTGCTCATTCCCTGTCTCAAAATTTCTTTGTGTTGAGACTATCCAAGTACGCGCTCGCTTCTTGGAATCTTCTCAGAGACAGCAAAGCTCTGGATCACTCAAACGATCTCCAAACTGTAAATCGCAGGCTCTAACAGTCCCAGAAAGGTGAAAAACAGGTATAAGAGAAGTAAAAAAGACATTTTCATGAGCTATCTGGAAGATGTCAACCAAGAGAGCCTTGTATGGTGATGCTAATAATTATACCTTTCATTCACACCAAGTTGATAACACTGAAAATAGGTGAGGGAATTGTGGTAAGTAATTAATCTGTATTTGTACTATCGCAGGCAACACAGTTAATTGGTTCTGCATGCAACTTTACATGTCTATTGTAAGGATAGTTCAGCAATTAGTGTTTCTATCTTCCAGCTCCAGGTATCCAGGTTTGATTCTGACCTGGCATTGTCATGTTCATCTTTTCCAGTGACTGTGGGCTTCTATTGGATGTTGTGGTTTCTTCCCACTAGTTATTTGGTTATAGTAAGTATGAAAGGTGAATGGGATTCGGTGGATCTGGTATTGTCTCAATGAGTTGAATTAGCCCCCTGTGTTGTACTAAATAAATATTCAACTAATGCTTTGCATGTTTTGAATTTGAATCCCGTGTCAACATCCAATGAAGAGGGTGCTGGTGTTACATAAATTAAGATTGCATCTCTTCAGGAGTTTGTATAGTGTGGCTGTTGGAAGTTATGAGTATTCTTCATGTATTGAATCTGGGTTAAAGTTTAAAAGGTCAAAGTTCAAAGTACATTTAATATCAAAGTATGTATACTTTCTACAACCTTAAGATTCATCTTCTTACAGGCAGCCACAAAGCAAAGGAGTCTAATAGAACCCATTGAAAAGGACCATCAAACACTCAAGGTGCAGAGAAAAAACAAATTGTGCACACAAAAAAACTAAACAAATAGTATTCAGAACTGAAGTTTACGAAAGTGAGTCCGCGGCCACGAAGCCAGCAACAGCCGATTCAGGAGCCCATTAGCTGCAGGCCACAGCCTCAGTTCAGCACAGAGACGAGTAAACCTCACAGAGCAGCAAGCTGAACTGGCCCATCCCTCGCCTCCAGTCCCGACACCCTCGGTGCTTAAATTGTCCAAACCTCAAGTCACTCCTTGCTCTCATAACTGGACCCTGCTGCTTTGATACACTCTTGGGTCCAGACCCTGCCACCTCGATTATACCGGACCCTTCCAATTCTGCCCGGTGCTCCACCTCAATTCGGCCCACACCTGACCTTTCCAATTCAGCCTGGCATTCAAATTGATCAGACCTTGGGTCTTCCTTTGCTCTTGGGCCCAGGCTCTGCCTTGACTTCAGCTTGCCTCACCTTGTTTCAATCACCTCCAAGTCCACTCCGGCAACTGGCAAATATTGGCTCATTCCCCACTCATGCTCGGGCCAAGCCACCTCGATTCAGCTCATCTATGCCAAGCCACGACAGTCACGCACCTTTGAGACTTCAGTTCACACCAAAAAAATGCCATGTCATGCAGAAGATTCAAAAGCTCCACTCCAAAAGGGTAGTTACAAGCTATTGATTGCAGTGATTATTTACCAGAAAAAGTGTGATTAATAAATTAGTTAGTAATTTTCTTTGTTTTGTTTGCCACCAGCAAATAGTTGCTGAGCTTCACAGCGCCGTCTTAAAAAATATAGCTGATAATGCACCAGAAATTTGGTGTGATACATGCTATATCCATGAGGTAAGGCAGGACGGCATTGAGACATGCAGTAATCCTCCTTTATAACATGGGTATCTGAGCATCTCTGAGTAGAAGTATGCCTACAGCTCTTGACCACTATCTTTTGAATGAATCAGGTTGCAGACTGTTGCCCAAGGTCTCTTAAAAAATAATGACCTATCCACTTAAGAGATCAATAAGAAAATTTTTGGAAATCTCTTCCACGAAAAAACAGTGAAAACAACGCCTTTGAGCATTTTATTTAGAAGTTGGATAGATTCTTGATAAGCAAGGTGATGAAAGGTTACTTAGGATTGGCAACAATGTGGAGTTGAGGTTACAGTCAAATCAATCATGATATTGAATGGCAAGGCAGACTCACGGAGTTGAACATTCCTGTGAATAGTAGGAATTAAGCAGCAATTAATTCATGCAGGTTCTGCCTTTCAACAAGCTAAAAGCTGAAACCCTTTCAATATATCTAAAATATATTGTATTTTATCATTTTCAAATCAAATACCATATGACAATTTAAAATACTTATTGGCATTCTTGTACATGGTTAGTACTTCTGGTCTCCCAGAGAGGACAGGAAAGTTTTTGAAGGGGAGGGCAATGCATGAAATTTCAGGAATGTGGAAGTCCTGCTGAAACGAACAGCAGGTCGTCATGAAGTATTTTCACTTTTTTTTTTGCAACCTGGTAGCTGATCTGTTTAACAACTTGGCCAGCTGCCGGACATGAAAGCCAGATATTCCCTAGTTGGGTACTTCTGAGAACATACCGAAGCCAATGGAAAACATCGGGGTTTGATGGTGGAGCTGGGTCCTCAAACATCAGAGAGGGAGGTGACGGAGTGATCGTGATGATGGCCAACGCTGGCTCACAGTTGCTGGAGAGGTAGAACAGTCCACTGTTACTCATTCTCCTCGTCACACTCACATGGTCCCCATGGTCTCTCTGGCCGATTGCCATACTTCCATCTCTTAGCATACAACTTCCATTTATAGTACTGAGTAGAGAAAGAGCTGAGGAATTAAACAACACTTTGTGTTTGCCTTCATGGTGGCCAAAACTTCCAGAGGACAAGGAACTGAAGGAAGTAAGTATTTGTAGTGTGGAACAGAGGCACTAGGGAAATTTCTGAGAATAAGAGATGATAAATCCCAAGGACCTGATGATGTACATCCTTGAATTTTATCTCTTCAAAAAGAGATGGAGGACATCCTGATTATTTTCTATGAAGCCCTGGAATTGTTCCTGTGGATTGAAGGATAACAAAAGTGCCCCCATTTACAGAAAGGACTGAAAGAAAAGAATGGAGGTGATTGATCTGTTAGTATAACAAACTTGGGTTTCTCTACTGTGTTACTGTAATAAAAGCAGTACCTAGAGTATACTTTTTAACAAAAACATGTGGCCAAACCTAACAGCCTGAACACATTAAGCATGGGAAAGAGGCATTCCTGCAGCATCTGCTTGAACCTTTCTGTTTCTGATGTCCCAGGATATGCTGGATGCAAAGATCATGAGCTCGTGTGGATATGGATGAAAGTAAAGAACTATTAAGACACTTCTCTTCTGAGTATTGTAGGAAAGCATTTGCCCATCTTGTCCTGACCAGTGTACAACTCTTGTCTGAAGCTCAATCAAAGTTGTTCTTTTACCATTGTTGTACCTGGCATTCTTGTATAGTCCAGGATCATCAGGCTTGAATTCTACAGATTCTAGCCCTCAGCAGTTGTCAGAAGAGTCAGCAGCTCTCATATGATGGTTCCAGAGTGTAAGTGATTGGGGTAAATATCAGAAAAGCATACTGAAACTCTAAACCTTGCTTCCAGAATGCATCTTCAATCCATGGATTCAGAGGTAGAGATTAGTAATGGCCTTAGTTAAAGAATGAAATTAGAAATTCAAGGAAAATGTGATGGTTTATTAGGTTCCATTAGCAAATTGTCATTTCTGCTTCAGGAGTTCTCCACCTAGTTCACTCTACAAATGAAAATGGATGTACCTATATTTGAGTTTAAATGTACAAGCTTCAATTCCCAATGTCCCATTTGAAGGTTGAACAAAAACAAAGTCTGTTTTATTTCAGTGTTAGTCACCACTGATCTAACAGTGAGCTGTTGATAGCCAAAGAGGCTTCTTTGAACATCAGCAACAAATCATTACCTGAGTCTAATAGACAGGAAAGGAAGGCCAGGATCAAAGCAAATAACAAATCCAGCCAAGAGATAGTTAAGTCTGCAAATTATGTTTTACGTAATAATTTAAGCCAAGCCACATTGAATGGGGTGGTTTTATCTCAATGATTTTGAAGTTAATGAAGACCAGAAGCTGACTAAGATCAGTAAGCTAAGATCCCATGATGACTATTTTTTGCTTGGCCCTTGACCTCACAACAAATGGAGAAGGTTCAGGCAAAGAAATGTAAACCCTGTTTGTGGCAGGTGAAAGCACTTCAGTAGAGGGATCCTAAACATTGAACCAAAAGAAAATGTCTCCATTAAACACCTTAATGTCCAAACAATTATGGAAATTATTAACAGAGGATTTTCTCAATGAGAAATACATAGTCTCTATAGTTGTTCATATTTATTCTGGGACTTGTCTGTATATTAGTCTATTTGGCTGTTCATATTTATTCTGGGAATTGTATAAATATCAGAATGGCTTATAAGCGAAAGATGCTTCTTGACGGGCCAGACAACATCTGTGGAAAGAGAAATCGGGTTTGAAGTCAATTAATTATCTGAGGCAAAGAATCAACTAAAAACTTTAATTCTGTTTCACTTTAATTCTGTTTCTTTCTCCAGCTGTGCAGTTTATGCTGCAGCATACCCAGTATTTTCTGTTTTATTTTAGATTTCTCATTTTGTTTTGCCTTTGATGTATTGATTCAGAAGCAAACACCAAAAATAAAAAGACATTTCTTCAGAACTGACGAATGGATGTACATTTTAAATGTGTAGTTCAGGATGCATGACGTGGACTATTTAATATGAAACATTGGGTTTTCAGTTCATAATTGTAATTATGCTGTATCACTGTTCAAATTTTGTTAAGAACCAGCAAAAGTAGTGAAAAATAAGCTTGCTTTCATATAACATCTTTATCGTCTCAGAGAATCTTAAAGTAAGTGCTTCACAGCCAATTGAAGTATAGTCACAATTTTAATGCAAGCTGTCCAGTAACCAGTTTGTCTGGTAAGGCTACCACATACAGCAATGTGATAACAATCAGATGATCTATTTTTATTGACAAAGAAGGGGAAATAAATATTAGTCAGAACGTTGTGGATAACTTACCTTGCTTTTTGTCAAGATAGTTCTATAAGATCCTTCATGGTCATCTGAGAAAACAGACAGTTCTGTCTTCAACCAGAGAAAGCAGCGCAGCACTGGCAAAGAAGTCTTAGAACTGTCTCTCAGAACTGCAGTGGGGTGTCAGACTAGATTTTTGTGCTTGTCATTGGAATGCAGTTTGAATCCATAACTTTTCACAAAGAGCCGAGAATGCTACAATCTATGTCATAATTGAAGGCAACTGGAGATTATTAACTCTTGTGTTGTTCTTTCTTTTGAATGCTGACTTTTGTGCACTCTTTCCTGGAAATATAGTTTAGATTTCCATCCTACAACTTATAAAAAAAACTGCAACGGGAACATCACCCACTATTTCAAAGTCAAAGTCAAGTTTATTGTCTAATGCATAAGCCCATGTATGTGAAGATGCAACAAAAAATTTCTCAAGATGCTGAACATGTATTGCTGCTTGTAGGATACTGAGATTTCCCACTGGAAGACCATTCTGTGTGGATTGGTAATAAGATCTCCTCGCTGATGATCAACACTTGGTTCACCTCAAGGATGTGTGTTTAGCCCACTGCTCAACTCTCTACATCCATGACTTTGTGGCTAGTCACAGCTCAAATTCCATCTATAAATTTGTTGATAATACAACTATTTTTGACAGAATCTCAGATGGTGACGAGAAGGTGTACAGGAGTGAGATATATCAGCTAGTTGAGTGATGTCACATCAGTAACCTTGCACTCATTGTCAGTAAGACCAGTGAACCGATTGTGGACTTCAGAAGGAGTAAGACGAGGGAACACACCCCAGTCCTCATAAAGGGATCCGAAGAGGAGAGAGAGCAATTTCCTGAGAGTCAACATCTCTGACAATCTATCCTGGGCCCAACCTCACAAAGAAGGCACATCAGCAGCTATATTTGATTAGGGATTTGAGGAGATTTGGTATGCCATTAAAGACACTCACAGATTTCTGCAGATGTACCGTGGAGAGCATTTTAACTGGCTGTATTACCATCTGTTATGGTGGGGGGGGGGGGTTTGCTACTGTACAGGATTGAAAGGAGTTGCAGAAAGTTGTGAACTCAGTCAGCTCCATCATGGACACTGGACATCTTCAAGGATCAATGCCCCAAAGAGGCAGCATCTATCATTAAAGACCCCCTTTACTTACTCTAATCCACAGTTTTTATTATCATGCATTGCAATGTACTGCGGCTGCAAAATCAACAACTTTCACAACATATGCCAGTGATATTAAACCTGATTCTATTTTTGCAATATTTCCTCAGCAGCCTCTGTCATGTTTTACAGAGAATTTATGTGGGCACATGGTCAAGTGGTTAAGGCATTCGACTAGTGATCTGAAGGCCGTGAGTTCGAGCCCCAGCCAAGGCAGCGTGATGTCTCCTTGAGCAAGGCACTTAACCACACAGTGCTCTGCGGCGACACTGGTGCCAAGCTGTATCGGCCCTTGCCCTTCCCTTAGACAACATTGGTGTCGTGGAGAGGGGAGACTTGCAGCATGGGCATCTGCCGGTCTTCCACACAACTTTGCCCAGGCCTGTGCCCTGGAGAGTGAAGACTTTCCAGGCGCAGATCCATGGTCTCGCAAGACTAACGGATGCCTTTATTTGTAATACATAGCTGTAATTAATTTTGCCTCAAAATAACACTGTCAGTAGTGCTAAATGCGCTATAGATTAATGGCGTTTAGTTGCACTCCACTTGTGAAGTTCTGTGTGGAGTTAAATTCTCAAAGTGGATTGCATTGCTGTTACTTACATTATACTTACTGACAGGGGATGAAATTCTACCTGTAGTCATAGATAAACTGTTTTTGCAGCTGATTTTAATGATTTGATTTTCATCCACGTAGAAAGACATTTAATTTACTTTGCTAGTTTAGAAACTGATGTTTGACCGGATTATAGACCTCGTACTCTGGGGTTCATGGTGAGTTTTACATTATTGAGTAAATTAACTGAAATTCACAGAGATTGAAAAAAGAACAAAGGTCAACCATACAAATGGTTTTAAATATTCAGCATATGGTACTGGTTTCCTGCTTGTGATAAGAGTCTCTTGATGAGAAATTTGCAATTTCTATTGATTAGACTTCAAGTGAACTTTAAACTGAATCATGACCTAAATTAGACCATCACCAAGCCTTAATGAAAAGTCACTTCTCTATTTAGACTGAAATTGGTAATTGGTTTATTATTGTCACATGTACTGAGGGATTGTGGAAAACTATGTTTTGCATACCATTCAGGCAGATAATTCCTTCACATCAGTATGCCCGGGTAGTACAAGGGAAAATCGTAACCATGTAGAATACAACCTTACAATTAGAAAGAAAACACTGTGCAGGCAGGCATTAAGTGCAAAACCACAATGAGGTAAATTGAGAGGTTAAGAGCCCTTTTTATCATACAAGATGATCATTCCACAGCCTTTTAACAGTGACATAGAAGTTGTCTGTGAGACTGGTGGTACATGCTTTGAGGCTTTTGTATCTTCAGCCTGATGGGGGGGTGGTGAGAAAAGAGAATATCCCAAATGCAAGGGGTCTTTGCTTTACTGGGGCAGTGAGAGGTGTACAATACTCACTCAGTGGCCATTTTAGTAGGTATCTCCTGAATCTAATAAAGTGGCCACTGAGTGTATGTTCGTGGTCGTCTTCTGTTGTAGCCCATCTACTTCAAGGTTCCACATATTGGGCATTCAAAGATACTCTTCTGCATACCACTGTTGTAGCATATGGTTATCTGAGTTACTGTCACCTTCCTGTCAGCTTGAACCAGTCTGGCCATTCTCCTCTGACCTCTGTCATTAACTTAGCATTTTAATCCACAGAACTGCCACACGCTGTATGTTTTTAAATTTTTTTGCACCATTCTCTGTAAACTCTGAGACTGTTGTGTGTGAAAATCCCAGGAGGTCAGCAGTTTCTGGAATACTCAAACCACCATGTCTGGCTCCAATAATCATTTCACAGTCAAAGTCACTGAGATCACATTTCTTTCCCATTATGGTGATTGGTCTGAGCAACAACTGAACCTCTTGACCATGTCTGCATGCTTTTCTGCAATTAGTTGCTGCCACATGATTGGCTGATTAGATATTCACATTAATGAGGTGTACAGATGTACCTAATAAATTGACCATTGAGAGTATTTCCTGGATGTATTTATTTTATTCGATTATAAATTTACTTTAGACCTTAAGACCATAAGATACAGGAGCCAAATCAGGCCATTTGGCCCTTCAGGTCTTCTCTGCCATTTCTTCTGCCTTCCGCCACTCATATCCCTTCATACCCTGACCAATCAAGAATCTATCAATCTCTGCCTTAAGTATACACAATGACTTGGCCTCCACAGCTGCATGTGGCAAAGAACTCCAAACTGTCCACCAAAGGGACACAGACACTGAGTTTGTGCTGGTACGTATGTGATAGGAGTGTATGGTCACCAGCAAAGTCAAGGTATCTAATGTAGAGAATACAGTCCATCTAATGCTGCTCTGCTTATCTTTCATTGTTCACCTCATAACCTCGTCAATCTCCAGGTTAAATAATATCGCCAACATCACACAGCCTTGCCTGAATCCTGCATTGATTATAATCATGGAAACTGTATTTAATCACTTGTTGTTACCCTTATGTTTTAAAAAACAGAAAGCCTTGTGGTAATGTGGAGTTTCTCTAACATATCTCCAAGAAATAGTATCCAGAATGCCTGTCTATCTTGCAGAAGTAGACATTTTTACACCAACAGCTTCAATCTCTGTGTAGATAATTCAGTCACAACAGGATGTTACCAGCACTTAGTGGGTTGTTGACTGCCATGGCTATCTGCTTCAATTGTCTTTGCTGGACCTATTGGTATGGAAACACCAATGCCCAGGAATGGAAAAGTGTTGGATACAGCCCAGTTCATCACAGGCAAAGTCCTTCTCCATCACTGAACAGACTTACATGGAGTGCTGCCACAAGACAGCAGCATCCATTATCAAGGACCCCTTCATCCAGGCCATGTTCTCTCCTCTCTTCTACATTGGGCAGGAAGTACAGGAGCCTTAGGTCCCACACCACCAGATTCAGGAACTGTTACTACTCTTCAACTATCAGGCTCCTGATCCAGTATGGATAACTTCTTTTATGTTAATACATTACCCACTCCACAACCTATAGGCTCACTTTCAAGGACTCTGCAATTCATTCTCAGTATTGTTTCTTTACTTTTTTTAAATTTTGCAGTATTTGTCTTCTTTTGCACATTCATTTTTGTCAGTTTTTGTTTATGTATAGTTTTTTTTATAAATTCTGTTGTATTTCTCTATTTTCCTGTAAATGCCTGCAAGGAAAAAATCTCAAGGTAGCATATAGTGACATATAAATACTTTGATAATAAACTTACTTTGACTTTGATTTGAACCTAGTCCCTGAGAGAATGAGCTGTTGGAAATGTACTGCCATTCCTAATAAGTTTAGTTGTGGGACATCTTCCAGTGCTAGCTGCTGACACAATGCACCCTCCTATATAAAGGTACAAACCAGTTTGAAATGGTACCAACCATTCACTAAGCAGAGCTCCCTACAGAGGCTGGTATCTTAATACAATGAACAATGATAATTTTATTATCATTCCTATCAGAAAATCTGGGACAATAGTATAGGAGTTAAAAGAACATTGGCTGACTAAAATGTAGTAACTAATACAGGGGTTGAATCCTCAGATTTTTACCTACATAATAACTTGGACGGTGGCACCAGAGATGTAGTTTCTAAGTGTGCTGACAACTCAAATGAAGGCAGGAAACGAAGCAAAGAGTACACAAGGAGGCAAGAAAAAAAGAAGATGGGCAAAGATCTGGCAAATTGAGTATAATGATGCAAAATGTGAAATTGTTCTCCTTCAAAATGGTGCAGTAAGTCAGGCAGCATCAGCGGAGGGGAACAAAGAGTTGGAGTTTCAGGCTGAAATCTTTATCAGGCTCCTAACAAAGCACCTTTGCCTGAAATGTTGACCGTTCTTTCCCCTACAAGAAGCTGCCTGACTTTCTGAGTTCCTCCAGCATTTTGTGCATGTTGCTCTATATTTCAAGAAACTGCAGAATCTCTTGAGTTTAGACCATAAAAACATAAGACATAGAAACAGAATTAGGCCATTCAGCCCATTGAGTCTGCTGTGCCATTCGATCATGGCTGATTTATTATACCCCTCAACCCCATTCTCCTGGCTTCTCCCATAACCTTTGACATCCTTAATAATCAAGAACCTATCAGCTACTGTTTTAAATATACCCAATGACTCCGTCTCCATGGCCATCTGTGACAATGAATTCCACAGATTCGCCACCCTCTGGCTAAAGAAATCCTTCCTCACCTCTATTCTAAATGGATGTCCCTCTATTCTGAGGCTGCGTTCCTAGGCTCGCCTACTATAGGAAACATCCTCCCCACACACACTCACTATACCTAGGTCTTTCAATATTTAACAGGTTTCAATGAGATTCTTCTGAACTCCAGCAAGTACAGGCCCAGAGACATCAAACACTCCTCATACATTAACCCTTTCATTCCCAGGATCATTGTCATGAATCTCCTCTGGACCGTCTTCAATGCTACCACATCCTTTCTTAGACAGGGGCCCAAAACTGGTCAAAGTGCTCCAAGTGTGGTCTGACCAATGCCTTGTGAAGAATCAACATTACATCCTTACTTTTATATTTTAGTCCTTTAGCAATGAATGCTAACATTGCATCTGACTTTCTCACTACCAATTCAACCTGCAAATTAACCCATAGAGAATCCTGCATGAGACTCCAGTCTCTGCACCTCAGATTTCCAAATTTGCACCCCATTTAGAGTTCATAAAGAGGTGAGGAAAGGAGAAAGTGGGCAAAGATCTGGCAAATTGAGTATAATGAGCCAAAATGTGAATATGCCTTTATTCATTCTACTGAAGTGCACAACCAGACAATTCCTTACACTGTATTCCATCTGCCACTTCTTTGGCCATTCTCCTAATCTGTCCAAGTCCTTCTGCAGAGTCTCTGCTTCCTCAACACTACCTGACCTTCCACCTGTCTTTGGCTTGTCCATAAACTTGGCTGGAAAGATCCAGATGATTGACATATAACATGAAAAGGAGCGGTCCCAACACTGAGCCCTATGGAATACAACTAGTCACGGACAGCCAATCAAAAAAGGCCCCCTTTATTCCCATTCTTTGCCTTCAGTCATCCATTGTTCTAAGTTCCAAGTACCCTGGAAACTCATCCTTAATGGACTCCAACATCTTCCCAACCACTGAAGTCAAGGTATTGCTTTTTTTAAGGTATTCCTTATTGCTTTTTTTGGTTGCCTTCTTTTGATTCTTAAAAGCTTCCCAATCCTCTAGATTCCCACTAGTATTTGCAATATTATATGCTGTCTTTGACTTCCCTTGTCAGCCACCATTGCCTCATCCTTCCTTTAGAATACTTCTTCTTTGGGATGAATCTATCCTGCAGCTTTCGAATTGCTCCCAGTAATTCCAGCCATTGGCACTCTGTCATCATCCCTGGTTGTGTCCCTTTCCAATGCACTCAGGCCTCTCATGCCTCAGTAGTTCCCTTTACTCTACTGTAATACTGATACCTCTGACTTTAGCTTCTTCTTCTCAACTTGCAGGGTGAATTCTATCATATAATGATCATTTCATTCTCTTTGTTCCATCACATTAAGATCCCTAATCAAATCAGGTTCATTACACAACACCCAATCCAGAATTGCCTTTTCCCTAAGTGGGCTCAAGCATAAGCTGCTCTAACAAGCCATTTTGCAGGCATTCTACAAATTCCTTCCCTTGGATCCAGCTCCAATCTGATTTTCCCAATCTACCTGCGTATTGAAATCCCCCATGACCATCGTAACATTGCCCTTCTAACATGCCTTTTCTATCTCCCATTGTAATTTGTAGTCCACATCCTGACTATTGTTTGGAGTCATGTATATGACTCCCATCAGGAATTTTTAACCTTTGCAGTTCCTTATCTCCCCCACAAGGTTTCTACATCTTCCAATCCTATGTCCCTTCTTTCTAAGGATTTGATTTCATTTTTTACCAACAGAGCTAGCCCACCCTCTCTGCCCATCTACCTGCCCTTCTGATACAACATGTATCCTCAGATGTTAAGTTCTCAATTTTCTTTCAGCCATGACTCAGTGATGCCCACAATGTCATGCCTGCCAATTTCTAATTGTGCTATAAGATCATATGTCTCATTCTGTATCCTGTGTGCATTCAAGTATACTGTAACACCTTCAGTCCTGTGATCATCACCCTTTTAAATTTTGCCCTCATTATACCATTCTAAACTTCTTTGAAGATTCCCTGGAGACTCTCATAACCCCCCCTGCATTCTCCTTCCCTTTTACTTTATCCTCACTTTATTAACCTGGTAAACCCACCCTCTACTATGTAGCTATGTATTCATAGCCCTTGTTATATGATCCGCCAGGACCCAACTGCCAGCATTGTTCAGGTAGATCGCCTCCCATTGGAACAACTTCCTCCTTCCCCAAGACTGATGCCAACGTCTTACAAATTCAAAGCCGTTTCTCCCACACCAATCTTTGAGCCACACACTTAGCTCCCCGAGTTTATAAATTGTTCATTTTGGCAAGAAAAACATACAGTATTATTTGCATAGTGAGAGAGTTGTGAGTTGTAAGGGATCTGGCTGTCCTTATGCATGCCTTGCAGGAACTGCAAGTAATTAGGAAAATTAACAGAAGATTATTGTTTATTGCTAAGCTACTGAATACAAAAGCCTAGAGTTTAAGGTTCAGTTCAACTGGGCACTGGTAAAACTGCAAAGTTCAAAGTAGTTTATTATCAAAATATATATGTATATGTTACCATATATAACCCCGAGATTCATTTTCTTACAGACGTACTCAGTAAATCCTAGAATCATAATAGAATCAATAAAAGACAACAACCAACAGGACAGATTACCAACCAATGTGCGAAATACAACCAACTGCAAACTTATTGAAAGAGGTGTTACAGATAGATAGGGTCCATAAAGAAAGCTTTTAGCCCACTGCCCTTCATAAGTCAAAGTACAAGAGATGGGATGTTATGTTGAAGTTGTAAAAGATATTGGTGAGGCCTAATTTGGAGTATTGTGTGCAGTTTTGGTCACCTACCTACAGGGAAGATGTGAATAAGGTCAAAAGAGTGCAGAGAAAATTTACAGCAATGTTATTGAGACTGGAGGACCTTAGCCACCAGGAAAGATTGAATATGTTAGGATGTTATTCCTTGGAACATAGAAGATTGAGAGATTGATTGAGGTATACAAAATTATGAGCAGTATAAATAGGGAAAATGCAAACAGGCTTTTCCATTGTGGTTGGGTGGGATTACAACTAGAGGTCATGGGTTAAAGTGAAAGGTGAAAAGGTTAAGGGGAACATAAGGGGGAACTTCTACACTTAGAAGGTCGTGAAAGTGTAGATTGAGCTGCCAGTGCAATTGGTGCATGCAACCTCGATTTCAAATTTAAAGAGAAGTCTGGATAGGTACATTGATAGGAGGAGTATGGATGGCTATGTCCGAGGTGCAGCCAATGTGAGTAAGCAATTAAAATAGTTTGGCACGTACTAAATGGGCCGAAGGACCTGTGCACTGTACTTTTCTATGACCCTATGACTCTAAAAAAGAAATAATAAAAAGAAATAAGCAAAAATATCGAGAAGATGAGAAGAAGAGTGTCTGGAAGTGAGTCCATAGATTGTGGGAACAGTTCAGTGATGGGACAAGTGATGCTGAATGAAGTTATGTGAAGTTATCCCCCATTGTTTGAAGGGTAATAACTGTTCCTGAACTTGGTGGTGAGTGGTGAGTCCCAAAACTCCTGTACCTTCTCCCTGATGGCAGTAGTGAGAGGAGAGTATGACCAGGATGGCAGCGGTCGCTGATGATTTAATTGAATTGAATTGACTTTATTTCTTACATCCTTCACATACATGATGAGTAAGAATCTTTATGTTACGTCTCCATCTAAATGTGCAATGTGCAATCATAGTAATTTATAATAATTTATAATAAATAGAACATAATACAGAGTACAGTCAAATCAGTGTGAGTTCATCAGTCTCATGACCTGGTGGAAGAAGCTGTCCCGGAGCCTTTTGGTCCTGGCTTTTTTGCTGCAGTACTGCTTCCCAGATGGTAGCAGCTGGAATAGATTGTGGTTGGGATGGCTTAGGTCCCCAGTGATCCTATGGATCCTTTTTACATACCTGTCCCCGTAAATGTCCTGAATCATGGGAAGTTCACAACTACAGATGCGCCGGGCTGTCCGCACCACTCTCTGCAGACTCCTGCAATTAAGAGTGGTACAGATCCCATACCAGGCAGTGATGCAGCCAGTCAGGATGCTCTCAATTTTGCCCCTGTAGTAAGTTCTTAGGATCTGGGGGCCCATACCGAACTTCCTCAACCATCTGAGGCGAAAGAGGCATTGTTGTGCCTTTTTCACCCACACAGCTGGTGTGTACAGTCCACGTGAGGTCCTTGGTGATGTTTATGCTGGTGAATTTGAAGCTGTTTACCCTCTCAATGAACGATGTCAATAGGGGTTAGCCCCTGTCCATTCCTTCTGTAATCCACAACCAGCTCCTTTGTTTTTGCGACATTGAGGGAGAGGTTGCTTTCCTGCAACAACACTTTGTGTAAATATGCTCAATGGTGGGGAGGGCTTTACCCGTGATGGACTGGGCCGAATTCACTACTTTTTCTTGTTGGATTTTCCATTGAAGGGCATTGGTGTTTCTATTCCAAGCTGTGATGCAACCAGTCAATATACTCTCCGCTATACATCTATATAAGTTTGTCAAAGTTTTAGATATCATGCCAAATCTTTGCAAACTCCCAAGGAGTTAGAGGTACACCTGTGCTTTCTTTGTGCTTGCACGTACATGCTGGACCCAGAGCAGGTCTTCCAAAATGATAACACCGATTAACTTAAAGTTGCTGACCCTCTCCACCTCTGATCCCCCGATGAGGACTGGCTCATGGACCTCCGGTTTCCTCCTCCTGAAGTCAGTAATCAGCTCCTTGCTCTTGCTGACATTAAGTAAAAGGTTTTTGTTGCAGCACCACTCAGATAGATTTTCAATTTGCCTCCTATATGCCGAACTATGTATAGTTATAACTATAACTATAAATGGTACTGATCTTCTTATTTAGAAGCAGTTAAGAGAAAGATTGCTAAAGAGGCACTTGTGGGCATACTCAGTAAATCCAATAACCATAATATAATCAGTGAAAGGCCACACTAACAAGGGCAGACAATCAGTGTGCGTTTATTATATATTGTGAAATTTGTTATTTTGTGGCAGCAGTTACCAGACAAGACTAAAATATTACGAGCAGTACAATAAAAAATAAAATAAACAAATAGTGCAAAAGAGAAATTACTCAGAAGTTCAGAAATCTGATGCAGAGGGGAAGAAATGTTCCTAAAATTTTTGTGTGTGGGTCTTCAGGCTTCCGGACCTCCTCCCTGATGGAGGCAATAAGAAGGCAGCATGACCCAGACGGTGAGGGTCCTTGATGATGGATGCCACCTTCCTGAGGTACCACCCTTTGAAGATGTTCTCGATGGTGGGAAGAGTCGTGCCTGTGATGGAGCCTGCTGAGCCTACTATCCTCCGCAGCCTCTTTTGATCCTGCGCATTGGAGCCTCCATTCCAGGTTGTCATGCAGCTAGTCAGAATGCTCTCCATGGTACAACTGTAGAAACTTGCTCGTGCCTTTAGTGACATACCCAATCTCCTCAAACTCCTGTAGAAGAATAGCCCTGGCGTACCTTCTTCACGATTGCCTCAATGTTTTGGGCCCATGGTAAACCCTCTGAAGCATTGACTGGTTGGTACTTGGTAAGCTAGACATATCTGTTAGTGTGAGAGGGGACTCAATGGAAATATACAAGGTCCTTACAAATAAAGTGCAAGGGCCATGGAAAGGTAGACTGGGAGATCAGGAGTTCACCTTTAGCATCAGAGAGGTCTGTCCAAGATTTTGAGAGCATGGTATAGAAACTATCATTTTGTTGGCACAAATATCATGGGCCAAAGTGTCTTTTCCTGTACTCTACTGTGTTCTATGTTTAGTGTGAATGCTACCATTGGGAATGTGAAGATTACTGAGTATAAAAACTGCTTTGTTTATTTTGAATGTGACATACTTTTTAAACTGTATTGTCAACAAAAAAGCTAGCAGAGTTAGTAGAGGTTATACCTATAGCTCTTTATAATCCTCTCATTTTCCATCCATTTTCAACAACTTAATTGAGCTGAATGTAATACAGATCTAAAGTATTTAAATAGCAATCTGTAACACTATTGTTACACTGTAGAAACACAAAATACCTTATTATTTGTTATTAAGGTATGAATGATGCTGTTGGATCTGCATCTTTTGTTCTGATAATGTGTTTCAGAAATCTTTACAAAGACGACATGTAGCTGATAATATTTATAATGAACTGACAGCCATTGAGCAGGCTGTGTTCATGTAGAAGGCTTCAACAGTTAATCTTTTTATGGTGCCATTAGCCAAAGGAAAGCTATTGGTCAAGACAAGTTCCTTCCCCTTTGTTTGTTTAGTACACCAGGAATACTTTTGTCTAATTGAACAAACAGAATGGACACGAATGATTCTATTTTGATAGAGCTGTCAAAGATCAGACCTTTCAAAGGCATTGCTTTCCCTTAGTGCGGAACAAAATGGTCAACTCTTTGTTGAAGTGCTGTTTGAACCAACCATCACTTACCTTTTCAACCAAGCAATTGGTCCTGGAGTTGTTTTGAAGCTATGTAATAATGATTTTTGAGCACAACATCATCTCTAATCTCTGCATGCAATGCTTGAATGTTCATGTGTTGCTCTCGCCAGCAGTCTCACATCAAATCGATTTATTTCACTACTGATCCCGAATAACCTTTGCATCCTGAAAAAGCAAAGCAAAGGAGCTGAAATGTAAACAAGTCAAAAGAAGTGATGGAATTGAACAGGCCAGCTGCATCTCATCACAGGAGGTGTGGAACTGGTGAGATTTTTAAGCCTTTTAGCAATGCAAAAAGGAAAAGAAAGTCTGCCTGGCTGCTGAGCCCAGATGGTCACAAGAGTGTGACACTGGTCATTAGAACTTGTCGCCCCATTGCAATGATAACCTCACTCCCTCAATGTTCTGCTTTTACTTAGTCAGTGCAGAGTTTTATTTCATCATGAATCTGTGCACAGAGAAATTAAAGGCAGAACAGGCTTCTTTTTTGCTACTTCATTTCAAAAGATTTAGAAGGATGTCTGTGCAGTTGAATATAAAAGTTAATATATTGCCTGAATCCAGCAAAGATACTGAACTAGCTTAAATGACCACATATATCTCGTAAGAGGTCAACTTCAGGACAGAATTATTTATTCTCTTGATATGATATAGAGGACTGTAAATCTTAAAGATTATTGTAAGCTCAAGATTGTGTGCTTGACATGGCTCATTTATCTGCTTCGTGTGAAATAAATCACTTCATATTCCCATTGAAAAGAATAATGGAACTGATATAGAAATTGATGGTACAGGTGGAGGCCATACAGCCCATTATATCTCTGCTATTTATCAATGACAAAATTAGGCTGATCCAACTTTGCAGCTTTTGGTGCACAGCCCTATAGGTTATGATGCTTCCTATATATTTTAAACGTGACAAGATCAATAGCTTATCATTTGCTCTACGACTTCCTGTTTTCCTTATTTAAGCATTTCATAATTTATACACCATGATGAAATCTTTCCCTCCATTGTTCCAGAGGAACCAAGCCCTGTTTAGCTAATCTCATAATTATACTTCTCTTCCAGCCCTGGCACTTTATTCATAAATCTCCATTGTGCCCACATTTGTGCCATCAGGAAACACTCACATTGCTTCAGTTGTTGCCAAATGAGATCTTTATACAGTTCTAGCTTGATCTCTTTACTTTTATATTCTATACCAAGGCTGATACAGACAGCATTCCATTTGCCTGCGTAACACTGTCTACATTCAGGAAACAATGACATGCTTTCTATTATACGGCACTTCTGTATTTCTGCACTTAGCATCCCATGATATATTATTTCCTCGCTTTGATTGCATTCTCCAAATACATTACACACCTCGGCTGATTTGCAGCTCATTTTTCATTCATCTAACCAGTCTTTTAATAATAAGTAGAACAAGGAAGAGAAAACAAAGAACATTGCTGCATGCGAACAGGCCTCTCCGCCCACAATGTTGTGCCGAACTAAAAGTAAGCTAATGTTGCCTAATTGCACTAATCCCTTCTGCCTTCACGTGGTCCAAATTGCTCCATTCTCCTTTCTCGATTCCCTCACTTGCAGACCCCAGTCAGTTTGGATTGGCAACAACATTTCTGTGTTTATATGTGTGTGCATTAAAGAAAAAGAACTTCAGTTCCCAGTGAGCAATGGAGGCGGCTCACCCAGAACCGGACATGACATTGGTGAGCTGGTTGCACGTGCTCAGTGTGGAGCTGAAGCTGTTCTGGAAGTAAAAAATGTTCTAGCATTAAACCCATGCTAAGTTTGTCTTTTTTAAGAACAAACATAACATTGTGGTAGAAGTCGGCGTGCAGGATTAAACACGGACGGTAAATGAATACCATGCACGATTAAGAAAGAGACGCTAGTGACAGAGCGGAAAACTGTGAGGTGAAAGAGTGTGTTCCCAAATTCACCCAGCGAAATTCAGGTGAGAGGCCAAAAATTCCCATTATGGATAAGCTACCCTCCAACACCTATGCGCAGTTTACCAGCAATCTGAATGATAACTGTATCAAGCAGTAGTAAGTCAAGGCAACTGGACTTGCTGTGTTACCTAGAAGACACTTCACCACTCATCCGAGAGGCTTCTTCAGTTCTGATCCTTGGTGGTTAGTTTTCCGGCTTTAAACCCTGTGAGTTGTTAAAGGTATAGCAATTACATGAGGTTGTTAAGAATGGTAGAGGTAATGAGAGGGTCATCGGCCCTATCTTTGCATGAATGGAGGTGTGAACTGTTGTGGAGATGCCGGGATAGAGGTGTTAGGACTGCACTGTACGTAACTGATAGGTGGTGTCGTACCCCACCCCCTCTGTTCAGGGACGGGTTTTCCAGTTTGACAAAGATGGCTTCTTTAACCCTCTTTCAAACCACCCGTCCTCTCTGTCCAAAATGTGCACATTGTTGTGTTCAGAGGAGTGTCCCTTGTTCTTTAGGTGTAGATGTACAGCTGAGTCTTGGCCTGAGGTGTTAGCCCTCCTATGTTGGGCCGTCTGTTTGTGAAGTGGTTGTTTTGTCTCACCGAGATACAGATCTGCAGTTCTCATTGCACTGGATAGCATAAACAATACTGCTCTGTTTATGTTTAGGTGCAGCAACAAAAACCAGCAGGGACATCAGCCCAACAGACAGAGGTAAAGAGCAAAGCAGACGGAACAACATAGGTAGCTGGAGTTTCAGAGAAACTCAGAGGATTTTCTACAAACACCAAATCCCTGTGTTTTCAAACCTACAAACACACTCAGACAGAAACTCTTCCACCCCAAGGATCCTACACCCAAACATAAACAGAGCAATAATGAGAACTGCACAGATTTGTATATCGGTGAGACAAACAACCACTACACAAACAGATGGCCCAACATGTAATGGATAAATGTCATTCAGAAAACTGAAGTACCAACAGATTGGATGAGCTCACTGGTCATTGTGCAAAAGAAAAATTGAGCATTGCTGATATGTTTAGACCCAAGAGTTCTCAATAAAGCCATCAAGAGAGAGCATTTTAAATTGCCAACAGTGAAGGAGATCATGTCCCAGTTTGCAGGTGCCAAGTGGTTTAGCAAACTTGACACGTCCTCAGGGTTTTGGCAGATGAAGCTTGATGAGGCAAATTCGAGACTGTGTACTTTTAACACACCACAGGGAAGATATCACTTTCTTTGGCTGCCGTATGGGATTCTGCCCACACCAGAAGTCTACCATAAAGCCATCCACATGATCTTTGAGGGTATACCTGGTGTCGAGATCGTGATGGACGACATCATTGTCTGCGGATCCACCAAGGATGAGCATGATGCATAACTGAGGCAGGTGCTTGATGTGACATGGAATGTCAATTTGAAATTAAATAAAAAGCAATGTGAGTTTGGTGTTAGGACACTGACTTTCATAGGAGATGTCATATTGGAAGAGGGAGTGAAGCCTGACCCAAGAAAGATGTCAGCCATTGAAAACATGGAGAGGCCCCAAAACAAGGCAGAGATGAGGCATTTCTTGGGGATGGTGAATTACTGAAGTTCATTCCTCGACTGTCTACTGTGTCGGCACCTCTTCGGCCACTCCAAAGTAGCGAAATGAGTGGATTTGGTATCATGAGGAAGAAGAGTGTTTCCAGAGGCTGAAAAGGGGTCTGAAGAGACTGTGCTAAAGTTTTATGATCAGGAAAGGTTTACTGGGATCTTGGCTGATGCATCCCAGTACAGTCTTGGAGCAGTACTACAGCAGCGGCACGGTGACACATGGCAACCTGTGGCCTATGCATCAAGTACGGAAGACAACTAGGCACAGATAGAGAAAGACTAGCTTGCCAGCATATATGCATGCAAAAGGTTCCGTTGGCACATCTGTGGACAAGCTTTTGAAGTGGAGACAGACCATAAACCATTGGTCTCAATTATGTCCAAACCACTGAATAACTGTCCCATGAGAATACTGTTCCCGTTGATAAGGCTGCAGAAATATCACGTGAAGATGATCTACACACCAGGAAAATAGATGTTTGCTGCTGATGCGCTGCCTCGAGCGGTTGACAGGGAAGAAATGAGTGACCAAGAGATTAATGCAGATATACAGGCCAATGTTGACATGATTGTCACCTCCATTCCAGTATCTACTGGTAGAACAGAGAAGATTAGGACAGCGGCGGGGACAGATGAACCAATGAAAGTACTCAAAGAGACAATACAGAAAGGATGGCCAGCAGCTAAGAATAACTGTCCAATGTGTATTCAGAATTATTGGGCATGCAGAGCTGAACTGTTAGTAGTGGAAGATATGGTCTTTAAAGTGAATAGGTTTGTGATTCTAGTGCTGCTATGCAAGGAAACGGTCCAGAAGATTCATCAAGGGCACCTTGGTAGGAAGAATGTAAACGTAGAACTCAGGAAGTGATGTACTGGCTGTTAATGAACCAAGATATCAGCCAGACCACTGCTTCATATGAAATATGCCTGACCTACAGACCAAAGCAGCAAGGCTTGGTGCTTAGCTCCCTGCTGACTTGTTTTACATTTATGAACTGTGTGGCTAAGCACAGCGCCAATGCCATATTTAAGTTTACTGATGACACCACTGTTGTAGGCCAAATTGAAGGGGTGACACATCAGCATATAGGAGGGAGAATGAAAATCTAGCTAATGGTGCCACAACCACAATCTCTCACAATGTCAGCAAGACCAAGCTGCTGATTATTGACTTCAGGAGGAAACTGGAGGTCCATGAGCCAGTCCTCATCAGAGGGTCGGAGATGGAGAAAGTCAGCAACTTTAAATTCCTCAGTGTTATCAATTCAGAGAACCTCTCCTGTGCCCAGCACATTGGTGTATGGAAACACTAATGCTCTTGAATGGAAATTCTTACAAAAAGTAGTGGATAGAGCCTAATCCATCATGGGTAAAACCCTCCCTGCCACATCTACAGGAAACCAGCATCCATCATCAGGGACTTCCATCACACGCCATGCTCTCTTCTCGCTGCTGCCATCAGGAAGAAGATACAGGAGCCTCAGAACACAAAACACCAGGTTCAGGAACAGTTATTAACCCTCTGCCATCCAGCTTATGAACCAGAGGGGATAACTGCACTTGCCCCATCACTGAACTGTGCCCACAACCTATGGACTCACTTTCAAGGACTCTTCATCTCATGTTCTCAATAGTTATTGCCTATATATTTGTAATCCTCAGGTTCAGCTGGCGGCGTTAGTCTAGGGAAGACAGTCTCTGGCACGCCAAACATGTGAAATCTGAGGTGCAAAACCTCTTGTTTGGATGCTGCGTGATGTGTTCCCCTGTTACAAATCAGTACCTCAAAATAACAAACAGTACACCATTTGCAATTAAAGGATAAGCTTTATAATTCTTAATTTGACTAGAGGATTAGTAAAGAAAACAAAAAGAAAAGGGCCCCATTTTAATGAAACAATCTAATGTGCACGTTGGAGCTCACGGTTTCCCATCGGTTAGTCCTCCATCAATTTCCCCCTGGGCGGCGTCGACTTCCGACCCCATTCCAAGTCTGCTCTGTCCTGCAGTCTACGACCTCTCCGTTCCGGCATCTTTTCTCTCCATTTTCCGCCGAACAAAAGATGCAAATGCCTCACTTTCGGGTGCACAAGAAAAAAATCACTCCCCTCATTGGACATCGCACATTCCAAAGCCCCCGTTATCTCTAGTCGTAACCCAAACACTGCTGCTACAGTGAAACCTTTCCCAGGGCACTACACATTTATTATTATTTCTTTCTTTTTGTATTTGCACAGTTTGTTGTCTTTTGCACGCCGGATGTCTAACCTGTAGGTGTGGTCTTTCATTGATTCTATTATGGTTCTTGGATTTATTGAGTATGCCCACAAGAAAATGAATCTCAGGGTTGTATATACATGTACATACATGTATGTACTTTAATAGTAATTTCACTTTGAACTTTAATCTTCGATATTCATGTGCCTATCTAAGAGCCTCTTAAACATATCTGCCGTGTCCACCTCCACCATGACTCCTGGCAGCACATTCAGGCACCCACCACTTGGTGTAAAAAGACTTGCTCACTTTGAACTAACCCTCTCTCATCTTAAATGCATTTCCTGTTGTATTTGACATTTCAAGCCTGGGAAAGTGTGGCAGTCAGTTAATGCAAATGGAAACTAGTCTTTAAATAAGTTGTTCAGTGTTAATCCATTTGATATCACTAAAACTGGTCATAGTATGTGAGACCTTCTGATTCTGCCCCATTGTAGTTTCAGAGATGAAGGGAATAAATTAATGTTAAATTAATGTTTATTTTCATTTGTCTTCAATGAAACTCCAAGGTTGAGATCAGGAAAGGTATTAAGTGGTTTTCTCCTGTACTAATGCACAGTTAAAGACATACCCTTACCACTTAACGCATAGTTCAAGACATACTTGTTTTGTCAATTAATATTCTGACTGTGCGTATATCTGAGAGCAATCCCTCAACACTGTAAAATAAATGATATTTTTGGTGTTTGGAAGGTTGTGTTCAGAACCCTTTGGATTATACATGGTATTTGAATATGTCCAGTCAATTGAGATATGCTTCCACAATAAATATGTAATTCTATCCATCTGCACACAAGATGTTGGTTAAGTAGGTCACAATAACTATTCCAAATGCACTTTGAATGTTTGAATGTTTGACATGTATTTAATTGCTTATTGTTACCTTTGTGTGCAAAAAGTATAAAACCTTAGTATACTCTTGAGTTAAAGGAGTTTCTTCAGCATGTTTCCAAGAGAGATAAATCCCCCTGAATTGTTCCAGTCTACTTGTGATTCATTTACAGTCATACCTCAGTAGATACTGTTCTTTCCACCAATCGCACTGTAAAATTACCTGCAAAATTCTTAATAAAGATTCCTGCATTTAAGATCAAATCACTGACATGTACAATGTGAAGGAAGCACTTAGCCTAGAAGAAAGCTCTCTGGTCACTAAATGTCTCACCAACTTTGCATTTCAGATTCAATCTGCTGCTTTCTCTTGGATCCTGTGAACAGTTATTTGACTAGCCAGTTTTCGTAAGTGACACTAGAAAATGTAAGTGCTACTATTAGATGACATTATTCAAATAAAAGGGTTTGACAGGATAGATGTTGACATGTTTTCAACAGTGGGAGAGTCAGAAAAAGGGGGCATCATGACAAAATAATGGGCCAACCATTTAAAACTGAGATGTGTGGAAAATTTCCTCAGAGGAGTGTGAATGTCTAGAGGTCTCTTCCCCCAAGGATAGTGGAAGCCACATCAATACTTACAATGAAGATGGATAAATATTTGAAAGATTGAGGAATTGAGGATTATGAGAAACAAGGGCAGAAGAGGAGCTGAGGCCAGCATAGATCAGCCTTGATTATTTTGAATGGTAGACAGGTTTGAAGGCCTGCTGGCCTACTCCTGCTCCTACGTTCTTGTGTTCCAGTTTTAGGGTGAGAGTTGTGGTATCTGAATGGCTTGTGCCAAGAGTGAAAGTGATGGATAAATTGCTTAACAATTCTACTGAAACCATTTCCCTAATTTGAAAGCTGAAAGTCAAAACCTCTCAATCACTTAGGCCTTATTCCAAGCCTAATAATTACATTTACTATTCAGACAATTCTATATCAACTACCTTGAAAGTGCATGAGACTTTATTGGCAGATATGCAGGAGTAATTGATGTATATAAGACTGAAAGGGTAGAGAGAAAATCTACAAGGATCAGGCCAAGACAGGAGATCATGAGTTGTAAGAAAGATTGAATAGGTTAGAATTTTATTCCCTAGAACGTAGAAGATTGAGGAGAGATTTAGAATATAGAACAGTACAGTACAGAAACAGGCCTTTCAGCCCACAATGTTGTGCTGAATCAGCTAAACAGTAAATCAAAAGCTCCCAAAAACAAATCCCTCCTACCTACACATTATCCATATCCCTCCATCTTCCTCACATTCACGTGCCTATCTAAAAGGCTCTTAAAAACCTCTAATATAGAGCATGATAGAGGAATTGAAAATTATGAGGGATATAGATAGGGTAAAGACAATCAGGCTTTTTCAGCTGAGGTTGGGTGAGACTACAACTGAGGTTGGGTGAAAGGTGAAATATTTCAGGGGAACGTGAGAGGAAACTTCTTCACTCAGAGGGTGGTGAGAGTGTGGAACGAGCTTCCTGTGGTAAGTTTCCCGTGTGGTCTCTGAAGGCTGGTATTTTCCATGTTTCTAACAGGGAAATGAGCATATTCAGTTGATTCCAGGTGCTGAAGTCTATGCTGAGGTCAGCAGGGCACCGGCTCCCAGCCTCTGCCCTCAGCCATCTGGCACAGCTGACTTGTGGTTCACCATGGTGGCTTTTGATTGAGGGAAGAGTTAGACATGTTGTAATACAACATGTAGTGCTCTCAGTGCAGGCAGCAACAGCACTCGTATTGAAAGTGTGCCTCAACACCTCCACCGATCTGTGAGAAATTACAATGCGTTAGACACATAGTCCAAGTTCCTATGAACTTGATAGGGCCATCTGCTCAAGGCAAAAGCAAAGCACTGCAAGGTGAAGCCCAAAGCTTACTGAGCAGCCGTACTCTCAAAGCAAAAAATGACAACTGACAAAAAAAATTGGAACATAGCTTCATAGTACAAATTAGATATGTTAGTCTTTGTGAGAGGGAGGGGGTTGGGGATTTGGGGTTTGATATTCCAGCCGCCGTTTTCCATATGGGCGAACTGTGAGCTTTCGTGTGAGGGAGGGGGGATGGGGGTATGATGATGTGTTGCTTTTTTTTTTGCAAGGGAGGGCATTGCAGTTTGGTGTTATTGTCACTGTTTTTTGTGAGGGAGGGGGTTGGGTGTTTGGGGTTTGATGTTCCAGCTGCCATTTTCAATATGGGCAATCTGTTAGCTTTTGTTTGAGGGAGGGGGTGGAGGGGTTTGGGGTTTGCGGGTTTTGTTTCTTTTTTCTTTTTATGCAGGGAGGGGGTCGATGTCTTTTCTCTTTTCTGTATTTCATGGCTTTCTGGGGAAGGCAAATATCAGAGTTGCATTGTACATGCCTACTTCGACACAAAATGAACATTTGAAACTTTGGAATCTAGGCTAAACTGAAGATTGCTGATATCAAGACTGGAAGTGGATGCATCCACATTTTCACCATGGGACTGAAATTCCTTGGCAGACCTCCTGTTCCAAAATTAAAACTATTTTTTATTATAAAAATAAAGTTATTTTTATATCATAATAAAGTTTTTTTAAGAATAAACTCTGCAACCACTTTTACATATATTGTCAATGTATTAAGCAATGTTTTATTACATTCCTTAAAAACAATAGGACAGTCGCCAGTCATGTGGCCCCTGTGGTGGTACACTACAACGATAATCAAGGGGCTTCCTCACTCAACCCAGCCGCTCTCTGTCCAATAACGAAAGAACCCTAAACTGAGGGCCTCCTCACCAAAGCCCTCGCAGTGGTTGCACCCAGGTTCAGTGTGTTCCTCAGCATTTACTCCTGCAGTCTGAAATGTGCCAGTCAGCAGCAATCCCCCACATACATCTAAATGTCCGGACCTGCTTCTCCATTTTTTTGCACTACCTTACTTTCCATTTTTCTATTTTCTATTTATGATTTATAATATAATCTTTAAATATTTACTATTTTTTACTATTTTTAATATTTAATATTTGTAATCCAGGGAGTAGGAAGTGCAGAATCAAATATCGCTGTGATGAGTACGTTCTAGTACCAATTGTTTGGCGTCAATAAAGTATAAAGTATAAATGTGCTGGCAGAATAACATGTGAGGCCAGCTTTATTTCCCCAAAAGTGATCTTTGTTTAGATGCTCCCACAGCTCTCTAAAGGCTCCTCACTTCTAACTTTTGCCCAAACTAAAACTCTGGGTTGAAATACAGCAGATGGGTTCAGCATCAAACTACTGCCATTGTTCTTCTCTCAGTCACAGGAACTACAAGTGTTTGTATTTTCTGCAGGCCAATCAGGCCATCATTTGCAGGAAAGTGATCTTACTCCCATCACAAACACATTTGCCTGTTAAGCAGTCTCTGGTGTCTGTTTCTGACACTTAATCATGCATAAAATCTGCTTTGTGCAGGACTTACTGTGTTTGTGGCCTGTTCCACAAAATTGGACCCAGCATTTCCAGACATGAAGCACCTAAGCATGGTTTCTACTTTTCCAGTATCATTTTCACATGAGCATCTCATTAATATGCACAGCATTCATTGACTCGTGGTCAAATTAGGAAGAAACCCTGCAACAAAAAAAGAGTTCAGATGAATTTAGTGTCCTTGCTTCATCATTTGATACTTTGGCCTCACACTTTGCCACAATCAACTCTGTGTGCTGTAATTTGGACCATTGCTTACAGCAACTCTGTTGTGCTCTTCTGTAGTAAGTACAAGACTTGGAAAACTCTAGTCTATTTATAACCCTGTCACTTACAGAGGACATTCATTTCATTGAGATTCAATTGGAGGGAGAAAAGGCCTTCAATCCCATTGCATTGTGATTTTCCCTCACATCCAATGGCAGCCCTTCTATTACTCCACTCTGCCTGTCATGGAGAATGTACTTTAAGGCATTGACTTGCTTTCTAGTAACCACTACAGGAGCAACATGGCATCTGCAACCTCTGTATACTGCTGCCACTGGATAGGCAGCATTTGAAAAAAGGAAATGGCTAAACAAACACCCTGATGATTTTTAAAGTTAGATTTCACTATTTCCTGATTTTTTTTCCCAGATTCCCCCATTGAGTTTTAGAGCTAAACACAGATGTACCAAATATGAGCCAATTCAAATTTCTAACCATTCATGTCTCCAAATCCATTCACAGGCTCAGATTAATACATCCAAAGACTAATAATTTCACAGAGATTTACTTGATATTCAGTTTTCCTAGTTCCTCGAACTCCATCTCCCTGTGGTCTACCTCCAACTCTCTCTCCCTCCTATCACCACTTTTCCTTGATCATCACTTCTCTACAAAACGTTCCATTTTCTTTGTTAAAGAAATTGAACACTTTTTAACAATTTTCCAATTCTCCAGACAAAGAATTCCTGCAAAGATTTTTACCATGTGTAACTGGGTAAGTAAGTGGTTCGTCCATCGTCGTCGATGAAGACCTCGACACCATTAGTCACTTTGAGACTGGATGCGGTGTGTCCAAAGATGACTGGTCAGGCCAATTCGGGCACGGAATGTCCTGGCACATGTTGGGCAGACATGTGTAGGCACTGCAGTTGTTGCGCTGGTGGCTCTGGACTTGCGCAGCTCGCGCTTATATTGTGCTACAGCCATGCGCCTTGCTTCGTAAGCTTGACAGCCCTTGTGGATGAGGCCGCGCCAGGTAGGGCAGTTTTGTGCCAGCATTTCCCGGGAGGTCGTGTCTATGTCAAATGATTTCAGGGAGGCCTTTAGTGTGTCCTTGTAATGTTTCTTTTGCCCTCCATGTGAGCGTCTTCCAGCAGAGAGTTCCGCAAAAAGGAGCTGCTTGGGTATGCACTCATCCGGCATGCGGATGACATGACCTGCCAACCATGTCAACTGGGTAAGTATTAGAAGGTTATAGGTATGCAATGTGCCGGTGGAGGTGGTGGGGTAGAAGGGAGATAACATTGCCTTGAAGGGCTGAAGGCCCTCCTTCTATGTTTTAAAATTTCTTGGATTCTAGATTCAATTTTTGTGACAATAAAAACTATTAAGGCATCAGAAAATAGCTGCCAATTTTTCTGCTTAACTTGTCTTCCATCTTGCTTTCTTGCTAGCTATTTGTTGCTTTTTAAACTATTCTTCTCAAAGCTTTTATAGAAGTTGCAGGCATCTACCAGCTGGCTTTTTGACATCAATTACAAATAACGCAGTTTGCAGCCTTTAATGATGTCATCAATCACAATTTCAAGATTTTGTTTTATCCACACCCTCCCTCTTTCTGTAATCCATCACACCTCAAACCATTTGAAACTAATTCTTACCTCTGACTGTAGAACAGTATATACAATCTACCATTTTAGCTAAGCTTTTGATACCTGACCTAGTATTTATTTACATGCCTTCGTGTCAAAGTCTGTTTGATAAAGTGTCAGTGAAACACAATGGAATGTTTTGCCACGTCGGAAGTGTTATTTGAGCAGTGGGATTGTGTCATTTTTCAACATCAGATTGGAGCAGCATGCACTGAAACTTCTAATACTCACTTCCAGTGGTAACACAACTCAGAAAATTACTCTGCTATTATCCATAAATCACTTTAAATTTCAATAGAAATTGACCTTTTCTCAGGCTCCAGTGGAAAAAAGACTTGCCCTCTGTGGAACACATGGAGGTAATCTGGAAGCAGTAAATTATCCATCTAACACAGCTCATAAACCAAACTCTTAGTAAAAATGATTGAATGAATTAATGATGAGGGGCCAGGTTCCCATGTGAATCTTTGACCTACTGCATTCCTCTGTGTCAAACTACACATGTATAAGGAAATGCTGAATATCATTCTTAATAGACAATAGATCAGTGTTATTCACGTGTTGCAATCAACGTGTTCAATAATGAGGGAGGCCTATCAAGAGCATAAAATGTGTAGGAAGTTGATTGAAAGCAGAATTAAGAAGGCAAAGAGGGGTCACAAAAATCAGTGGCAGACAGGATTAAGGTAAATCAGAAGGCATTACAGGAGGGGCAAAAGAGTAACCAGAGAAGGAAGGCCCGGAAGGAACGGGTGAGGCCCTAAATGAATACTTTTTTATCAATATTTACCAGGAAGCAGGTTTCCTAATTGAAGAAGTCAATGTAGAGGGAGCTGAAAATCTACTGCAATTCTCCATAACTAAAAAGGAGGTCCCTGATGTATCAGCTACTGTGATGAAGGAAGACCCGGACACCACCGGTGATAGAAGACCTTCATTACTGCCCTAGACATCAGTGGCGTAATGGGCAGTAACTAGGCTGAGCTTGATGGATTGGCAGGATTAAAGGTGTGCAAATCCAAGGACAGCTGAGATTTATTGATGGCCACTGCAGGAGGTGAGGGAAGAGTTTGCTGGGGCTCTGTTTGTGACTTTTAAATCTTCACTGGATGGAAATGAGGTACCAGATGACTGAAGGAGAGCAAACATAGTTCCCCTTTTCAAGTGAAGCAGCAGGGAAAAGCCTGATAGCTATAGACCTATGAGATAACGTCAGTAGTAGGGAAGATCCCGGAAAAAATTCCAAGAGAGAGGATTAATATTACTTAGTTATTAGGTCCAAATTCCTTTCTGAACTAAGAAATGACGCTGTGCTTCCTCTACAGCAGTGTTTTTCCCCAACAAGTGAGAAACTTATCCAATCATTTTCTGCAGTTCATTTCAGGGAAGGTGGGTCAGTAAATGGAGACCCACTCCAGTAAAGGACTGAAGTGACTGTGGCTCGGAATGGATCAAAATGGATAGCACAGAATAAGTGGTCCAGGACCACAGAAGAATAATAATTTTCACTGTATATTTTCCATAAATCTCCTGAGTGGCTTCCTTTTACAGCAATCAAGAGATGTGAATTGATACCAGTTTGTTCTAATGCTATTTATTTGTTTATTTAAGAATGTAACTAGCTGAACTTGTCCAGCAAACTATTATTTTGGCTGAGACTGATCCCACACATGACATTTGTGAAGACCGAAAATACAAGCCAACCATTTGGGAGCTGGATAGAACATTACTCAATGGTGTCATTAAAGTGTTAACTCCAGAGACGTTTTTTCAAAAAAAATTCCAGTGGAGGCACAAAACTGCAAGGTTCCTTTCATTCATTTTGCAGGAAACTCTTGGTTCGGGAAGCCTTTCACTTTTATTCTGTCATTTTGGGTCAAGGAAGAGATAGAAAATGGAGAAAAGAAAATATTTACATTATTCATTGTGAAAAATTTCAAGGCAAAGTGTAAAAGACCTCATGATTTTATGGTCCACTTCCTCTGGAGAAGCCTGTGCAGTCATGCTGGAAAACCTGTACTGGATTACCAGACGTGAGGAACCTGCAGCAATTTGGCCTGATGCTGCTTTGTATCAGATGCAGTTTTAGGTTTAGATTTAGATTTTGGGATATACTGTAGCAGGATAACTGGCTCTTCCTGTGCCACCTAATTACACCCATATGACTAATTAACCTACTAGCCATCACATCTTTGGATTGAGGGAGGAAACCCCTGCGGAGAACAAACGAGCTCCTTACAGACAGTGGCGGAATTAAACCTTAGTCGCTGGTACTGTAATTTGGCCTGACATAGCTTGAGATACTCAGAGGCTGCCCCTTGTCAACATGAGTACTGTAGCAGTCAGTGCTTATTGCATTTATGGCTGCCATCTCTGGATTTGCAAGCGTCAGGTGATTTTACTGATTGAAGTCATGCCTTCATCTCCTAGTGTGGTGAGCTGTTCATTGATTCTAGACACTGCCGGAAGTCATTGATCAGATATGGAAAGCATGCTGCAAGCCATGGCAGACGAGATACAGAAGCAGGCTCCATCTTGAGGCACTGGAGGATAAGGTGGGAAAGGATAGAGAGGTCCCCTGAGGGATAGTGCTTAAGGAGATCAAGACGAGCACTGAGCACCAAGGATCTAGAGGCAGGGTCAGAAAAAATGACAGAAATCAATGAATGTATCAGCAAACAACACACATCAAAGTTGCTGGTGAACGCAGCAGGTCACTCTCGAGAGTGAGAGAAAGAATGTGTGTATAAAAATAAATAACGGATGGGGTACGAGGGGGAGGTGGGGCATTAGCAGAAGTTAGAGAAGTCAATGTTCATGCTATCAGATTGGAGGCTACCCAGACGGAATATAAGGTGTTGTTCCTCCAACCTGAGTGTGGCTTCATCTTTACAGTAGAGGAGGCCGTGGATAGACATGTCAGAATGGGAATGGGATGTGGAATTAAAATGTATGGCCACTGGGAGATCCTGCTTTCTCTGGCGGACAGAGCGTAGGTGTTCAGCAAAGCGGTCTCCCAGTCTGCATCGGGTCTCACCAATATATAGAAGACCACATCAGGAGCACCGGACGCAGTATATCACCCCAGTCAACTCACAGGTGAAGTGCCGCCTCACCTGGAAGGACTGTCTGGGGCCCTGAATGGTGGTAAGGGAGGAAGTGTAAGGGCATGTGTAGCACTTGTTCCGCTTAGAAGAATAAGTGCCAGGAGGGAGATCGGTAGGGAGGGATGGGGGGGACGAATGGACAAGGGAGTCGCATAGAGAGCTATCCCTGTGGAAAGCAGAAAGAGTGGGGGAGGGAAATATGTGCTTAGTGGTGGGATCCCGTTGGAGGTGGCGGAAGTTACGGAGAATAATATGTTGGACCCGAAGGCTGGTGGGGTGGTAGGTGAGGACCAGGGGAACCCTATTCCTAGTGGGATGGCGGGAGGACGGGGTCAGAGCAGATGTGCGTGAAATGGGGGAGATGCGTTTGAGAGCAGAGTTGATGGTGGAGGATGGGAAGCCCCTTTCTTTAAAAAAGGATGACATCTCCCTCGTCCTGGAATGAAAAGCCTCATCCTGAGAGCAGATGCGGCAGAGATGGAGGAATTGCGAGAAGGGGATGGCATTTTTGCAAGAGACAGGGTGAGAAGAGGAATAGTCCAGATAGCTGTGGGAGTCAGTAGGCTTATAGTAGACATCAGTAGATAAGCTGTCTCCAGAGATAGAGACAGAAAGATCTAGAAAGGGGAGGGAGGTGTCGGAAATGGACCAGGTAAACTTGAGGGCAGGGTGAAAGTTGGAGGCAAAGTTAATAAAGTCAACGAGCTCAGCATGCGTGCAGGAAGCAGTGCCAATGCAGTCGTCGATGTAGCAAAGGAAAAGTGGGGGACAGATACCAGAATAGGTATGGAACATAGATTGTTCCACAAAGCCAACACAAAGGCAGGCATAGCTAGGACCCATACGGGTGCCCATAGCTACACCTTTAGTTTGGAGGAAGTGGGAGGAGCCAAAAGAGAAATTATTAAGAGTAAGGACTAATTCCGCTAGACGGAGCAGAGTGGTGGTAGAGGGGAACTGATTAGGTCTGGAATCCAAAAAGAAGCGGAGAGCTTTGAGACCTTCCTGATGGGGGATGGAAGTATATAGGGACTGGACATCCATGGTGAAAATAAAGCGGTGGGGGCCAGGGAACTTAAAATCATCGAAAAGTTTAAGAGCGTGAGAAGTGTCACGAACATGGGTAGGAAGGGATTGAACAAGAGGGGATAAAACCGTGTCGAGATATGCAGAAACTAGTTTGATGGGGCAGGAGAAAGCTGAGACAATAGGTCTGCCAGGACAGGCAGGTTTGTGGATCTTGGGTAGGAGGTAGAAACGGGAAGTGCGAGGTGTGGGAACTATAAGGTTGGTAGCAGTGGATGGGAGATCCCCTGAGCGGATAAAGTCGGTGATGGTGTGGGAGACAATGGCCTGGTGCTCCTTAGTGGGGTCACGATCGAGGGGTAAATAAGAGGAGGTATCCGCGAGTTGTCGCTGTGCCTCGGCAACGTAGAGGTCAGTACGCCAGACTACAACAGCAGCCCCCTTATCGGTGGGTTTAATAATAAGGTTAGGATTAGTACGGAGGGAGTGGAGAGCAGAGCGTTCCGAAGGAGTGAGGTTGGAATGGGAACAAGGTGCGGTGAAGTTGAGACGGTTGATGTCCCGTCGGCAGTTAGCGATAAAGAGATCCAGAGCAGGCAGAAGACCAGAGCGGGGTGTCCATGAAGAAGAGGAGGGTTGAAGACGGGAGAAGGGGTCAACAGTAGGGGTGGAAGAGTCCTTGCCGAAGAAGTAGGCTCGGAGATGGAGATGGCGGAAGAAAAGTTCTGCATCGTGGCGAACACGGAACTCGCTGAGGTGTGGGCGAAGGGGGACAAAGGTGAGGCCCTTACTGAGGACAGAGCGTTCTGCCTCCGACAGTTGAAGGTCAGAGGGGATGGTAAAGACCCGGCACGGATGAGAGCTGGGATCAGTGGGGGGAGGGGGGAGGCGTATCAGCAAATCTCAATTTCTAATAATTACACCATTACGCTTACTGCACCATGTAGATCACCTCCACTAGTAACAATCTCTTTCAAATATCAATGCTTTCTAAAGTACAATTATACACAAATTCACATACTCCTGGTTATTCAAGCATGGTATACTCATCACAGACATTAGCAAGCATGTTCAAAATTCAAAGTTCAATGTTCAAAGTAAATTTATTATCAGAGTACATACATGTCACCACACACAACCCTGAGATTCTTTTTCCTGCAGGCATACTTAGCAAATCTGTAGTAGAGTAACTGTAAAAAGAATCAATAAACAACAAACTGTGCAAATGCAAATATAAACAAATATCAATAAATAACAAGAGTATGAAATAACAAGACAAAAAATCCTTAAGTGAAATCACTGATTGTAGGAATACCAAAAATAGAATGAGTGTAGTTATCCCCTTTTGTTCAAGAGCCTGATGGTTGAGGGGCAGTAACTGTTCCTGAACCTGGTGGTGTGAGTCCTGAGGCACCTGTACCTTCTGCCTGATGGCAGCAATGAGATGAGAGCATGGCCTGGCTGGTGAGGGTCTTTGATGATGGATGCTTCTTTTCTACATCAATGTTTCATATAGATGTGCTCAATGGTTGGGAGTGTTTTACCTGTGATGTACTGGGCCAAATCCAATATCTTTTGTCAGATTTTCCACTCAAAGGCATTGGTGTTCCCATACCAGGCTGTAATGCAACCAGTCAATACATATCCATGGAAGTTTGCCAAGGTTTTTGATGACATGCTGAACCTCCGGAGAGTCCTGAGGAAGTAGAGGCACTGTTGTCCTTTCTTTGCAATTAGCTCCTCTGAGATGGTGACACCCAGGTATTTAAAGTTATCTACCCTCTCCACCTCTGTTCCTCTGATGGGTACTGGCTCATGGACCTCTGGTTTCCCTCTCCTGAAGTCTACAATCAGTTCCTCAGTCTTACTGACACTGAGTGAGAGGTTGTTGTTATTACGCCACAGCCAAATTTTCAATCTCCCTCCTGCATGCTGATTCATCACCTCCTTTGATATGGCCCGCAACAGTAGTGTCATCAGAGAACCTGTATCTGGTGTTGGAACTGTACTTAGCCACACAGTCATAAGAGCAATGCGAGTAGAGCAGGGGGCTAAGTGCACGTCCCCGTGGTGCTCCAGTGCTGATGGAGATTGTGGAGGAGATGTTTTTGCTAATCCAAACTGACTGGGTTCCGTAAGTGAGGAAATCCAGGATCCAATTGCACAAGAGGGTATTGAGATCAGGTCTTGGAGTTTGCTGATTAATTTTGAAGGGATGATGGTAATAAATGTTGAGCTATAATTGATAAATGTTGAGCTATGATTGATAAATGTTGAGCTATGATTGATGCATCCTGATGTATGCATCTTTGCTGTCCAGATGTTCCAGGGCTGTGTGAAGAGCCAATGAGATGGCAACTGCTGTGGACCTTTTGCTCTGGTAGCCAAATTGGAGCAGATACAAGTTGCCACTCATACAGGAGCTGATATGTTTCAACACCAGCCCCTCAATTCACTTCATCACCGTGGATGTCAAAGCCATTGGGCAATAGTCATTGAGACAGCTTAACGCACTCTTTTAGGGCACCGGTACGATTGGAGTCTGCCTGAAACAGGTGGGTACCACACACTGCCGGAGTGAGTGGTTGAAAATATCCGTGAACACACCAGCCAGTTGGTCAGTGCAGGTCTTCAGTACTTGGCCACGTACTCTGTCTAGACTGGGTGCTTTCCTTGGATTCACTCTTCTGAAGACAGCCCACGTGTCATTTTCAGATATTGAGACCAAAGGGTCATCGGAAGACATGGGAGTTCCTTCCCGTTTTGGTGGTCAAAGCAAACATAGAAGGCATTGAGTTCATCTGGAAGTGAGGCTCTGCTGTCCCCCATGTTGCAAGATTTAACATTATAGGAGATTATGGCATTCAAATTGTTCTACAGCTGCTGAGCATCCCTTGCTGATTCCAGTCCAGTCCACAATCTCCACTTCGCCCGTAAGTTGGCTTTCTGGAGATCATACGTACACCTCTTGTAGCATTCTTGGTCTCCAGACTTGAATGCCTCTGATCTGGCTATCAGCAAATTCCAGATTTCATGGTTTATCCAGGGCTTCCAACTGAATGAATTTGTGGGGACACATTCATCTACAGCTTTTTAAATAAAGTCTGTTACAACCTTGGTGTAGTTATTTAGATCCTCAGATGACTGCTTGAACATAGCCCAGTCCATTCACTCAAGGGAATCCTGTAGCCTTTCTTCCACATGCCACAACTACCTCTCAGTTGTCTTGTTCTCTGTAGCCTCGACTTTTAGGCTCTGTCTGTATGCAGTAGCGGGGGTACACAGCCAAATGTTCCAATTTGCCACAATATGGTCTCTGAAAGGAACGATGGGCATTCCTTATCATAGTGTAGCAGTGGTCAAGTATGTTAGGACCTCTGGTGCAACAAGTTATGTGCTGGTGATAATTGGGCAGGGTTTTCTTCAACCAGGCCTGATTAAAGTCACTGAGTATAACTTGAAATGCATCGGGATGGGCTGCTTCTTGCCTGCAGACAACATTGTGCATTTTTGCAAGTGCTTGCTTATAATTGGCCGCTGGTGCTATACAAACTGCGGTCAGGATCACAGTTGCGAACTCCTGAGGCAAACAGAATTGTCTAAATGTAATTGTTAGATGTTCTAAGTCCAGGGAACAAGAGTTCGACATGAGCCCCATGTCCGAACACCAAGGAGATCTGACTAAAAAAGCACATGCCAGCAACTTTATCTTTACCAGAGTTCACAGCCATCAGTGGTAGTGAATTCCACCAATTTTCCTGAATCTTGTAGCAGTGGGCTGTCTCTATAAGCCTGATTGTCTAGGACGTCACTGAGTCGTGGATGAAAGAACATCACAGCTGGAAAGCTTTATATCCAAGGTTACACATTGTATCGGACAGGTAAGTGGGCAGAGGTGTTGGGGTAGCTTTGTTGGTAAAAAATGAAAGCAGAACCTAAGAAACAAGTGATATAGGTTTAGAAGATGTAGGAATCTTGTGGGTTGAGTTAAGAAACTGCAAGGGTAAAAACAATCTGCTGGGACTAATATGTAAAAGCCTCTGAACGGTAGCCAGGATATGGGGTACAAATAACAAGGGGGTATAGAAAAGGGAACTGTAACAGTGGTCATGCAGGTTGATTTGGGAAATCAGGTTGGTGCTTATTCCTGAGAGATGGAATTTGTAGAATGTCTGCAAGATCATTGGACTCTGGTATGGTGCCAGAAGACTGGAAAATTGCGAATGTCACTCTACTGTTTAAGAAAGGAGGAAGGCAGCAGAAAGAAATTATAGACCAGTTAGCCTGATCTCAGTGGCTGGGAAGATGCTGGAGTCAATTGTTAAGGGTGAGGTTATGGAGTACTTGGTGACACAGGAAAAGATAGGACAAAGACAGCATGATTTTCTTCAGAGAAAATCTTGCCTGATGAGCCTGCTGGAATTCTTTGAGGAGATTACAAGTAGGATAGATAAAGGGATGCAGTGGATGTTGTATATTTGGACTTTCAGAAGACCTTGGACAAGGTGACACACATGAGGCTGCTTACCAAATTAAGAGCCCATGGTATTACAGGAAAGGTACTGGCATGTTTAGAGCACTGGCTGATTGGTAGAGGCAGTGAATGGGAGTAAAAGGATCCTTTTCTGGTTGACTGTCAGTGACCAGTGGTGTTCCGCAGAGGTCGGTGTTGGGACCGCTTTTTATGCTGTACGTTAATGACTTAGATGATGGAATAGGTGGCTTTGTTGCCAAGTTTGCAGAGGATACGAAGATTGGTGAAGGGGCAGGTAATGTTGAGGAAACAGGTAGGCTGAAGAAGGATTTAGACAGATTAGGAGAATGGATAAGAAAGTGGCAAATGAAATACAATGTAGGAAAATGCATGGCTATTCACTTTGGTAGTAGAAATAAATGTGCAGACTATTTTCTAAACGGGGAGAAAATCCAAAGATCTGAGATGCAAAGGGACTTGGGCGTCCTTGTGCAGAACACCCTAAAGGTTAACCTAAAGGTGGAGTCGGTAATGAGGAAGGCAAATGCAATGTTAGCATTCATTTCAAGAGATCTAGAATACAAGAGCAGGGATGTGATGATGAGGGTTTATCAGGCACCGGTGAGACCTCACCTTGAGTATTGTGAACAATTTTGGGCTCCTCATCTAAGAAAAGATGCAATGGTATTGGAGGGGGTTCAGAGGAGGTTCACAGGGATGATTCTGGGAATGAAACGGTTAATATACGAGGAATGTCTGATGGCTCTGGGTCCGTACTCACTGGAATTTAGAAAGATAAGGTGGGATCTCCTTGAAACCTTTTGAATGTTGAAAGGCCAAGACAGAGTAGTTGTGGAAGGGATGTTTTTCATGGTCGGGGTGTCTAAGACAAGAGGGCAGAGCCTGAGGATAGAAGAAGTCATTTTAAAACAGAGATGTGGAGAAATTTCTTTAGCCAGAGGGTGGTGAATTTGTGGAATTTATTACCACAGGCCCCTGTGGAGGCCAGGTCATTGGGTATATTTAAGGCAGAGCTTGATAGGCTCTTGATCGGACATGGCATCGAAGTTTATGGGGAGTGGGGCTGAGGAAGGGAGAAAAGGATCAGCCATGATTGAATGGCGGAGCAGACTTGATGGGCCAAAGGTCTAACTCTGCTCCTATGTCTTATAGTCATATAGTCTAAGATGACTTCTTAGAGCAGCTTTCGGTTGTGCGCAGTAGGGAAAAGGCAATTCTCGATTTGGGGTTGTGTAACGAACCAGATTTGATTAAGGAGCCTAAAGTAAATGAACCCTTAGACGCCAGTGAAGGCAGTGATAACATTCACACTATAGTTTGAGAGGGAGAAGCTGAATTTGGCTGTATCAGTGTTGCAATTGGGTAATGATAACTATAGAGGCCTGAGACAGGAGCAGGCCAAAGCTGATTGGAAGAGAACACTAGCAGGGATGATGGCAGAGCAGCAGTGGCTAGAGTTTCAGCGAGTGATTTGGAAGACACACAGAATCGGTTCATCCCAAAGCAGAAGCACTATAAAGGAAAGATGAGGCAACTGTGGCTGACAAGGGAAGTCAAAGATAGCATAAAAATAGCACAGCATGCCATATACAATATCACAAAAATTACTGGGGATCTAGATGTTTTGGAAGCTTTTAAAAGCAACAGAAGACAACTAAAACAAGCACAAAGGAAAGAAAAGATGAAATATGAAGGTAAGCTACCCAAAAATATGAGAGGATACCAAATGATTTTTCAGATATAGAGTAAAAGAGAAGGAAGCATGGACATCGGACCGCTGGAAAGTGACACTGGAGAGGTAGAAATGGTGAAAGAACTAAACTTTAGAACAGAGGTGAGGGGAAATTTCTTTAGGAAGCTGGTAGTGAATTCGTGGAATTCATTACCACAGGTGCTTGTGAAGGCCAAATCATTTCATATATTTACAGCAGAGGTTTATAGGTTTTTGATTAGTAAGAGTGTCAAAGGTTATGGGAGAACATGGTTGAGATGGAAAATAAATCACCCATGATGGATGGCTGAGCAGACTCAAAGGGCCAAATGACCTAATTCTGCTCCTATGTCTTAAGGTCATGTGCCTTTCTTCTTTCTGAAAGACAAAATGTCTTCCCAGATTTTTCTCCATACTGTAATAAGTTTAATGTCGAAGAGGCCTCTCTAACTCATATGTTTTGGTCCTGTCTACGGCTTGATAAATTTTGGAAAGAAGTATTTCAAACTTTCTCAGAGCTTTTCAAAGTAAACTTTAAACCCAACCCTCTGACTGCCTTGTTTGGCATTGTTGGAGGAAATGACTTTACTCTTAAGCCAAATGATTTGCATATTTTGGCTTTTATTTCTCTTTTAGCCAGAAGAGTTTTGTTGCTTAAATGGAAAGATGCTGCTCCACCTACTCATGCGCATTGGTTGACTGATGTTATGCCATGTTTAAATCTAGAGAAGATTAGGTGTTCTATTTCTATACCTAGACAAGATTTTTTCACATTATGGGGAGCTTTTTGGAACTACTTTCACAATTTTCGATTTGGACAGCAGTGATGATGGCTGTCATATGTTTGAATTTAGGACTCCATATCAGAGTTTTTTTTTTCTTTTCTTTTAACCAAACAGCTTTTTTTCCCTGTTTTTTTCCTCTTTTTTTTTCTATTTTGTTATGGGGTTTTGATTTTGCTTTAGGTTAGAATAAAAAAATACCTTTTCAATATTATGGTTAATTTACAATACATAGTTATGCGGAAATCCAATACTTTTTCGGTTTCCATAATACCATAATGTATTCTATATTCATCTATGCAAGTCTTCTCTAGAAGACATCTTGACTTCCGATCAACATGACACCAGTGAACAACAATTCATTTAGCGACATCTTTCAGATAGCCAGTCTCTTAAATTGTTCCACTTTTCCTATGCCTTCTGCTTGTCCTTTTTGTCTTGATTGTGTTTCAAAGACTGTTGAAGCCTCTGATGTGCAGTTTGGAGTTCTGGCACTCTGCTGTCCCCATGGGCTGCCTTGTGCAGAAGACCAGAGACGGGGCATGGGGCCATGATTCACTCCATTTTGAAGTGTCGAGGAAGATTGAAGCATTGAGGCGGATATGGAGGAGATCAGTGGTCGCTCTCCACGGAGGCCACGTGTCGATGGTGGTTGGTAGCCAGGGTCAGCGGCAACTGGAAGGCCGCTAGTTGGCGGTGCGGTAGTCAGAATGCTGCAGGTCAGAAGCGTGGAGGTCGCCCTTCATGGAAGGACTGACTTCGAGTGGTCACTCTCCTTCAGTTCTGGTGGGAGGATGTTAATGAAATTCTGAGGTTTATGTGATTATTGGACTATAGTTTATATTGCTCTCCTTCAGTTTCCTGTATTTTCTTTCTTGCTGCCGGATGGCGTGTTGAGGTTCTGGGAGGGCGATGAGTTGGTTTTTGGTGCAAGGGAGGATTTGGGGATTTGAGGTCTGATGTTCTTGTTGGTTTTTCTGTATGGGAGAGGGGGTTGGGGGTTTGGTGCTGTTGATTTTTGCAGGGGAGGGGTTGGGGGTTTGACGTTGTCACTGTTTTTTTTTGCAAGGGATGGTTTTGGGGGTTTGAGGTTTTTGATGTTCCGGCTGTAAAATTCTGGATGGGCGATCTGTTGGTTTTTGTGTGAAAGAGGGGTTGGAGGGGTTTGAGGTTTGCAGATTCTGTTTCATTTTCCTTTTTCATGTGGAGAGGGGGTTGATGTCTTTTCTTTCAATGGCTCCCATGGTTTTTCTGTATTTCATGGCTATCTGGAGAAGATGAATATCAGAGTTGTATTGTGCACGCATACTTTAACAGTAAAATAAACCTTTGAACTTTTATAAAAAGGCTTTGAGAAGAGAAGACAGTCCCACTCAGTTTCAGGCATCAGTTCAGTCATTAGCAATTTGAGTACAGCAGAGGGTACTCCAGAGGTCAAACCACTCATTGTGAGTTACCAGGTATGAATAATCTGTAGGCAGTGGATTTCTTTTCCAGCTCCCAGGAAGGTTGCTGCACGTGAGTTCATTCGTAGCTTAAAGCACTTCAACAGACGGAGACTGACTGGGATGCACAAACAAGACATTTGGGCCCATATGGGCTTCACAGATAATGCATGTAAACCTTCCAAAAACACAGAGGAGTTCAACTCCTACATGTTACGTTGTACGGTGTTTTCAAGCCATTCTTATTAGCAGAGAAGTGGTGCCATCTTTACCTCAGTGCACGAAGATCCACCATGATATATTTGTTGATGACCGAAGTCTGTACTTCCAGTGCAGAATGAATGGGGATCACTCAAACCACGAGCATCATAATGGTACTCAGCAGATCCTAAAGGCTATAGCCATTGTTGCTCAAAGGACGCAAGGATTTTACACTGTTTCAGCAATTCAGCCTTCAACAGATTGTGAAAAATGCCATGTCCCTGCCATAGGAGATTGTAGGTGGAATATTGGTGCGTCCTCTTTGAGGATGGTAGTGTTGAGATCTTATCATTTCCACTTCACCAAGGTGACTTTTCCTGTACAACAGTGACAACGTACTGCAAACTATAACAGGTTTCACCAACTCCAGCCTGGAGTGAATCTGGTACATAAAATGTTATTCCGGCAACAATTAGATATCCAGTTCTCACCCTGCATAGTGGTTACAGCTGAAGCACTGGTATCTCAGGTATTTTCCTCACAGAAATTCAAAGAGAAGAATCAATTCCTCCACAACTCTGAGAATGTGACCTCCCACTTCCTTCTTTTCTTCTCCACCTTGTGAAAGCTTGCTCTGCTTTGTATGCTCTCTGTTCATTATCTCAGCATCAACACCAATATCTGGGAGCAATTGATTTATGCTAGAAGTCAGCAAGATCACCTTCAGTATCTGTTGCCCCGTGTCATATAAATTTTACCCACCCTGCACCACACCATGTACAATTGTAGCCTCAAGCAACTTTTAGTACTGGAAACTAAAATGAAAGCCGGTGACGAATCCTTTCAAAAGGTGTGGGAACATTTCTACTTCTCAACACATATGACATTGAAAATGGATGCTAGTGTTCCAGTCAACCACTGATGGTGACTGGTGCCTACTCTCCCTAATCTGTGAGTGAAAATGATAGAAAAACTGTAGATATTGGAAATCTGAAACAAAACCAGATAATGTTCAGTTCTGAAGAAGGGTCCTCAGAACTAAAAACTAATTCTGTTTTTTTCTTCCCATAGATGTGACCTGATCTGCTGGGTGATTGCACCATTTTCTGGTTTGATTTCTACATAGTCTGTTCCATGTGATTTTATTCTGTTTTCACACCAATGATCTAACTGACTAGAAGTCTTGTGCAGGTTTTGAGGTCAAACATCCTGTTCCTCAGACATCCGGAGATTGGACAGGTCCATTGAGGTCAATGGTGAATTTCATCTTTGATGTCTAGCTTCACTGAGAGTTGGCTTCCAAGGCATGAGAAGTGGCTCATGCTTACCCAGGTCTTGCAGAGTGGGTGGCTTTGAGCAGAATGGCAGATTAGTGCAGAACCTTTGACTTATATGAAAACATGTGAATTTGGAGGAGAATTGGGCCATTTGACACCTCAGGCCCTTTAATGATTAACCTGACTTGAGTCTTTCAGATGTTGAATGTAAGGCAAATCCTCTTTGATGCTTCAGTGAACAATTCAGTGATGACTTAGAGCTTGCACTCTGATAGGTGCATGTGCAACTGCTACGCACTAACTGCATCTTCGTCAGTCCTGCTATAGAGGAAACACAGCTTGACGGATTCCCATTAGCTCTGATAATTAGTTCCATTCTCAGGGGAAGCTTGTTGAAAGTGAGATGCAATTTTGCCTTGGAAAGAATTAAAAATATATCAGAGTAACGAGGTGGCCTTGAGTGATACAGGTCTGTACTGAGCGGAGCAGAACAGTGCTGACTGTGGGTGAGTGTTTCACAATCCTTCCTGTAACGGAGTCAAAAACTTTAGTGAAATCAAGAAGGCTGTGAACAGAGGCTAGTGCAGCCCCTTTCATTTCTCTAAAAGTGATTGTACAGTGAAGATCAAGTCCACCATGTGTCTACGGTGTGTTTTGAGGGTTCCTCAAGGGGGTAGTTGAGAAGGACACTTGCAACAAATTTCCCAATAGCAGACAGCAAGAACAACCCCCCCCCCCCACCCTGTATTTACTGCTTTTGAACTTCTCTCCTTTCTTGAAGATGGCTTTACAATGTCATGACCACTGAACACTCGGCGCTTTTTTTTCTAATTGTGTTCTTTTTTGTAAAAATATATGCATATTTTGTGTTTAATTTGTTTCTCTTGTGAATGCTGCTTATATGATGCTATGTGTGTGCCTGTGTCACCAATGCAAATAAGTTCTTTGTTGCATCTGGGCATACATGTACTGGAGCATATGACAATTAACTTGACTTTGATTTTGATTTTGATCATAATTAGTATGTCTCTGAAAGTCCCTTGCATATCCTTCTGTTTCCAGGTGTATACAATGAGTCAATGGATTCACAATTCAATCTCTTCATTGCCATATTTAGAAGATAATTGGGGATTGAGTGTGCCCCTGAAGCCATGTTGATTTTTAATTGGGATATGGTCATTTCAGATTTCAGTCAGGAGTGACAGCAAGGCTGGACCTGTGTCAGCTGCTGTGGGGTGGAGGCGAGGACACCTACAGTCACAATCAAGAAGTTCTTCTTAGTATTCCCTCTAATGGACAGGATAGTGACTGACTCTTTGTCCTCGATAGGCTCTCCTCCATTCTATGCTTTTAGTGGACTGGCGTAAGACCTTGAGCATTTGGTCAAAGTGGGATCTTGATGATGCTGAAGGATCTGCACATGCTCTGGCTCTCTGAGTATAATTACAGAAGTAACGAGCCAGTCAACCCCTAAAGCAGGGGTTCCCAAGCTTGTTTTAACCATGGACCAATACCATTAAGCAAGAGGTCCGTGAACCCCTGGTTGGGAACCCCTGCCCTGTTTCACCACTCAATAAAATTAGGCGGGTCTAATCTCAAGCTCATTGCTCCATTTGCACTCTCTGCCCATGTCTCTTGACTCCCTTATACTTTAATCCATTTCCATCTTGACAATATCCAATGACTCAGCCTTTACAGCTCTTTTGAATAGAGAATTCCAGTGATTCATCACTATCTGAGAGAAGGTTTCTCTTCATCACCTTTCCCAATAGCTTAGGCCAAGATAATGAGCTGTCTTTGCCATCATTTATGCCCCCAGAGACTTATTCTACCTGGCTTAGCTTCTCAAGGCATGGGAAGAAAACACAGCATCTTTAAAAATTCCTCCAAGTTTACTGTAGAATAAGAAAAACCATGACTCATGTCCACACCCAGGCAACATCCCCACCACCGAGACCCGAGTTGTTTTCAGTCAGTGTTTACATGCAGGCTGTGTCGGTCACGTGCCCTACAGCAGATTCCAAGAACAGTCACAATATTCCAAACAGGAAAATATAACTTGGAGCAAAGGAAATATTCAAGGATGTGCTCTGAAAAATAAAATAACATCCCATCTGATTCTTGGAATCCCTGGCCCGTGATCAGTCAAAGTGGAGAAGGAGCATTTGAGATGGCACTGGGGTTTAGGCATTGGAAGCACAAAGCAGGAGTGTACTACCTCCAAAATACTGCTCCATCTGGCATCTGCCATGATGATATTAACTGTATCATTCACCCTAGAAGCCACATAAATGGAATGACTGATATTCTCAGTCCCCACAAACTACCTAAGAAGCAAAGGCCTAACTAAAAAGGCTTCCAATGCAACTCCAAAACAGGCCTTTCAGCCCACCATATCCATGCCACCAGTTGTATCTATTTGCACTAATCTAATTTAGGCATCATGTCACAAGTGTGCGAAGCCCCATGGTGCCCAGAAATACAGACTCTATGGAGCCCAATTTTACAGCCCTATTTGTCACCAGCTGAGCTCATAATTTCCAATCAAGTCAGTGGAAGGTTATTTTCGAAGTGAATTCAATACGCATCTACCACTGCCCTGTGCATTGACCGACTGAGGATGGATTAGTAGGCATGTGGATTTATTTAAATCCCATTATTTGAATTTCTCAAAGATTTCAACTTTGCATTGTTAACTTAATAGTTTAAAGGGTTGGGATGAGCAACACAAAACATTAATGGGGAGAGAGTATAGAAAGTTCGTCCAATAACTGGATTATTGCAGTGGAACATATTCCCAGATGCATCTTGTGGTACATAATATAGCCTCTTTTCATTAAGATAAGTTTTCTGAATCTGAATTGCCTCTATTTCTATTACAAATTTTTTACAGCTTTCTTACTTCACCAACACATGCACAGTGTGACCTTAAGACAGGAACAGATGTTGCTTCAATTATTGTGACCAAATAAGGACATCAGTGTAAATGAAATGAGGGGGTGGGATATTATCAGGAAGGGATGTGTGAGTCTAATTCTGACAGCTGGGGAGAGAAAAAGAAGGGCAAATGTTTTTTAAGCTGCAAATTACATCGGTTGGAATTTATAGCAGTGACCGAATAAGTGAAAACATGTGGAAGGCTGCAGAACCAAGAGAGCGATCTCTGTTCGACGTTGTAAAAAACTTGTTGCCCTAGAAATGGCAAGGCCACTCTAGCAGACATCACCTTGAAATCTGTGTCTAATTTATGTCATGTGCTGTCTGATACATCACAGCATTTCCATAACCCCTCTTAGTTTTTGAATTTATGTCACCATTAATATCGTGGTAAATGAGAATCAACATTTGCTCTAGATTGAGTGAAAACAGAAAGCAGGTATTCCCTATTCCTGGAAAAGATTTTCAATATCAGTATCAAGATCACAGATGTACAAGCTGATTGATAGCTTTCCCTCAAGTTTTGGATTATTTGGTTAAATTACCTGACAGATCAGCCGAGAATCAACTAAATCACCATTCTTCTGACACGGGAGGAGGACATTTAGTACAGAGAGCGCATGCCAGCTCTCAGAACCACCCCCATCAATCCCATTCCTATTCTCTCTCACTTGCATGGATTCAAACAGCATTTCCATTCTGTTGACTTTGTAAATACTGATGACCATTATATCTTCTGCAGTGCTTTGGGAAATTTATAAGAATACATAATGCTTTCTCCAATTATTGGAAGCTATAGTTAAGAGCAAATGGGGATAGAAGAGGAGGTATTGAATTTTCAACATGCAGCTCTGTATAAATTTGCTCTGATGTGATTTATTTCACTGCATCATTAACAAAAGCAGAGAATAGGCAGAAGGTCAGTGTGCAACTGCAGCTGATGAGAAATGACAGGATCCTTTCTGGAATTTTGGAATATTTTTCTTTCCACAAATACAGTTTGACCTGTTGTATTGTTCTAGATCTTGTTTTGTTTCATTTCTTGAACATTAATATCATTTTCAATGTTTGCAACATTACATTATTTGCCAAATGCTTCTTAAAATATCAATAGTTATAAGTATTTATAGCATTAGCCAAGGTCAAAATTAAAACCCAGTTTCCAAGAATTCCAAACACTGCTGAATCACCAAATGTTACTTAAAAGAGTACACCCTGCAAATCGTAGTGGGGTCAGTGCTAGGTAAAATCAGTTGGCAACACATCCAGGAATAGGAGTAGAAGTGGCAGATGGAAGCTCAGATCTAGCTTGTTCTTCTTAAATTGTTGCCATTTGTTTGTGAAATTAATATGGAAAACTTCAATTGATTTGTTTCTATAAACATGGATTTGCCTGTTGATTCCTACGTGATTTCATGCCCATAGCAAGACAAATATTTCTTAGGTGTCCTCTAGAATGGTTTCACAATGTTCTCAGTAGGGTCAAACCACTGCAGGAGTAAGAATAATAAAACTAGATGATTCATTAGGCGTGGAACTATGCACTGTCAGGAAGTGCAGGGAGGCTTGACACAAACACAGACCAGCAGAGATGATTCAGCGGTGAGCAATAACTTTAATAATAGCAAAGAACGAGCCATGAGGGGGTAACAAAACAAGACAGAAAAGATGCTTAACTTGGCAAAGCCCCCCCCCCACTGAAGTGGCCCCCGAAAGCCCAAGATGATCCAGGTTGGATGGGTCTGGTGGAACTCCTCAATGAATGATGGATCCAAGATGTAACTGGACAACACCCAAGATCTCTCCTCCAGGCCGTATCCTTCCCATTCGACCAGATACTGCACACCCCATCCGTGATGATATGAATCCATCAACTGGCAAACCGTGTACGCTGGATCACTTTCCACCATGCTAGGTTCCAGTGCAGGCTCGGTTGGATTGAGTGCTCCATGGACAATAGGCTTGGGGCAGGACACCTGGAAGGTAAGCGTGATCTTATTGGACTGCAGCAGCTGGAGATGGTAAGTGACTGGATTGATGCAATGGGTAATGTTGAAAGGACCAATGACCCAGGGTGAGAGCTAGTGGGAGGCAGTGTGCAGAGGCAGATCTCAGGTAGACAGCCAGACACGATCCCCAGGCTGGAGTAGTCTGGCTGGTCAGTGGTGGTGGTAAGCCTGGCGGTATGAGGCATGATTGGCAGCTCCATTCCCTCTTCCAAATGTTCCAGCAGTGGTGAACTAGGGCTCTGGTGTACAGCAGCTCTACAATTGGCTCCTTCATGGGGAATAACAGAGGGTTGGTAGTCATGAAGCACTTCACAGGGTGACATGCCTTTGGCAGAGGATGTATGTAGATTGTGGGACAGTTCGGCCCAGAGCAGATAATTTTCTTCCACGTGGATGGGTTAGAGGCAGCAAAATATTACAGAAACTTTTCTCTACTTGTTGATTGGCTCTTTCTGACTGTCCATTTGTCTGCGGATGATAACCAAAGGACAAACTCACTGAGGTGTGGAGGAAGGAGCAGAAGGCTTGCCAGAAGCGGGAAATGAATTGTGGACCCCTGGTCCAATACGATCTCCTGGAGGAAGCTGTGGAGATAACTGCATGTTGGAGAACCAGGTCCGCCATGTGAACAGCTGACAGAAGTTTGGGGAGAGCAATGATGTGGGCTGCCTTGGAGAACTGGTCCTCCACTGTCATGATCAGTGTGGCCCTATTGGAAGGTGGAAAACCTGTAATGAAATCCATGGTGGTATGGGAGCAAGGATGCCAAGGGGCCAATAGGGGCTGTAGGAGCCCAGAAGGCTGCTAGTTGGAGGAAGTGGACTGGGCATGTTGAGGGTAGAGAGCCACAAACTGACATTCATCTGCGATCGTGTTGGGCCACACGAACTGGTATTGCAGAAACTCCAGAGTCCGTCCTGCACCTGGATGGTCGGAGAGGGGTGAAGAGTGGGCCCAGTAGAGTGCCTCACAGCATGTGACACTGGCACACACGTGCAGTTGTCAGGTGTGTCAGCTGGGCCAGGCTTATGCTGTAGGGCTTGGCAGATCTGGTTCCCAAGGTCACAGATGATCGGGGAGGATGTGGGAGGATGGAATGATGGGCTGAGAGTCGTCATTTCAGATGGGTCGAACTGCCATGACAGGGCATCTGCCTTAGTGTTCTTGGAGCCACATTGGCAGGACATGGTGAAGTTGAATTGCTTGAAGAAAAGGCGCAGCAAGCCTGACATGGATTGTGTTGGTAGCTCCGTTGAATAGATATGAGGTTCTGGTTCTGAGGAAAGGCTCGGTGTTTATCATCAGCCAAAGTCTCCATTCCTCCAAGGCCCATTTGATAGTGAGTAGCTTGTTGTGTTCTACTCTACAATGGCACTGCGTAGAGTTGAACTTGCGCGAGTAGAAGGCACAAAGGTGCATCATCCCATCTGGACTTTGCTGGGAGAGAATGGCCCTGGCACCCACGTCAGATGTGTCCATCTCTACCACATGATGGGGTTCAGATGGCGAGAATGGGAGTGGTGGTGAAGCATCCCTTGAGCTCCTTGAAAGTGTGGTCTGTGGCAGCAGACCAGGTTATCTGTGCGGAAAGGGAGGTGAGAGGAACAGTAATTAGTTTTTGATAAATCAGTGGTAGAAGTTCGAGAAACCCAAGAAGCGCTGTAGCACAGTCGGGGCTATTCAACAACAGTGCACGCTTTCTCTGGGCCCATGGTTATGCCGTAGGGTGAAAGGACACAACCCAGACAGGAAAGACTAATAGGAAGGAACTAGTATTTTTCCAACATGCAGTACTGTTGCTTGTCAAAGAGACACTGAAGGACTGACCAGATGTGACAAGTGTGGTCTTGGGATGTCCTTGGACAAGATGAAGATGTTGTCAAGGTAGATGAACACATATCTGTGTATCGTGTCTCAGAGAACCTCATTGATGAAAGTTTGGAAAACGGCCGGACTGTTGGAAAGTCCGAAAGGTATCACCAAATTTTCATAGTAGCCATCGGGGATTATGAATGCCATCTTCCACACATCCCCATAACAGATGCAGATCAAGTTGTATGAGCTCTATAAATCCAGTTTGGTGAAGGTCTGGGTCCTGTGGGGTGATTCGAATGTGCTATCCATCAAGGAGGATTTATAGAGCAATTCTTAATGGTGATGTTGTTGAGTCCACACAATAGTCAATGCAGAAATGAAGACCCCCATCCCTCTTGACAAAGAAGAACCCTTACTGGCTGGGTACTGGGACGATCAAATGAAGCAATGCTGTGGCAATGTAGTCATTCGTGGCTTGGGTCTCGGGAGGGGACAGGGAGAACAGACAACCTCAGGGAGTGGTGGTACCCGGGAGTATGTCAGTCGCACAGACGTGCGGTCTGTGAGGCTGGCCTCCCTTTTACAGCGAATGATGGCTAAATCGCAGTATCCCTGTGGGAGTTCAGTGAGGTTGAAGGTTTCCTCCATCTCCATGGATTTATGAGTTGAGGTCAACTGAGGGTGCAGGCACGTGGGTCCCCAACTCGGCAGTGAATCAGGTGACTAGGCATAGTGAGGGTGATGAGTGGAGAGCTGGGGTACCCAAGATGAGAGGAGAGTTGGGTGAATTGATAAGGAAAATTTGGATGGACTCAAGCTGCTTTCCGATGCTCATGTGCACAAGCCATATGCGCATTCTGACCACTCCAGGCCCCAAGGGATATCTGTCCATAGCTGTGATGCAGAAGGGGTGAGACATGGGCTTGGTAGAGAGTCCAAGCTGCACACACAGAGCCCAGACAAGAAAAGTGCCTGCTCCGCCAAATCCACCAACTTTTTCTGTGAGCGTTGACTGTCAGTATGTAGAGGAGGACAGAAAGAGTGAGCTGGCTTATGACTGTTAGAGTGATTTTTGGGTCATTTACATTTAGCAAATGGCTTTGGCTACCAGTCTTCTGTTCATTGACAATGTATTGTGGATTTAATTTGGAACAATGCATTTCCTAAAAGCTGTAAATCCCAGTTCACAGACGATGCTGGCATCTGTGGGATGGATGTGAACCAGAAAGTGTGAAGTTTGCATGTAGTTTCAAAGAAAGCATTATCTATACTTTGTAAATATGGAATTGTCCTTTATGTTTAACACGTAAAATACCAAATAAATGTATTGTGGATTCAGTTTGGATCAATGGATTCCTAAAAGCCCAGTCCAGACGCTGCTGGCGCTTGTGGGATGGATGTGAATCAGAAGGTGTGAAGTTTGTATGTACCTTCAAAAGAAAGCATTGTCTATACTTTGTAAATATGGAATGGTCCTTTGTGTTTAGCAAATAAATATTGAGCCCCACATTGGGCCGGCAGACCTTTCCACCGAAAGCGTCTCGGTATGACGCCTGCTGTACCTTGTTTTGTCGAATAACGAAGCTGCTTTGTATCTACCAGTAACTCTCTCTCCAGTGATTTCATTCACGCAGCAACAATGACCAAGGGGCCAAGGGGGAGCTTTCCAGACAGAAGGCTCCTCGGCTCTACCTGGTGATGCCATTTCCTAGACTCAATGCGCATTTGATGGGTGGTTGATCAGTGGCTCTGCAGTAAGTGCACAAGTTGTTTCTCCACTGATGTTCACACTCTGGGGAGGGATTTAAGGGAGCTCTCCCTAACTGCATGGCTTCCGGAGGCATTGATGATGAGGGTCTCACAGCCTGAGATGTTTCTGGGAATAGAACTGGTGTTCTGGCCAATGATCTAGAGGGTCGTTCCATAAGACGCTTGTAGATATGGAGGATAAACGTGATGAGGCTTTTGCGGTTGGTCGACATCTCCTGGGTAGATAGTTCATCTTTCAAGTGCTCTGAGCGTCTGGGATGGTAATGAGTAGCAGCACTTCTACTTTGCAACTGCACTCTGCCATGAGGGTCTTGAATTTCATAGTGTAATCAAGTATGAGCCTTGACGCAGGGCAAGTATCCGATCTACTGCCTCCCTTCTGCTTCCCAGCTGGTTGAAAACCCAGAATATCTCAGTGGTAAAATCTTCATACTGGTTGAAAATAGGGTTTTTATTGTCCCATTTAGCAGCAGCCCAGGTCAGAGCTCGCCAGTCAAGACAGAAATGATGAAGGCAATCTTGGCTTGGTCCATAACATATGGAAATGGTTGGAGCTCAAGGTGTAAGATGCACTGGGATTGGAGGTTGTGGCGTCGAGTTGGGGATCGATTGAAGTGTTCAGGCACTGGAACCCCGGATTCTGAAGGAGGAGGTTGACCAGTGTGAGGTTGCTGTTTTCAGAAGGAGAGTTGGTTGAGAATGGCAAGCAGATGGTCAATGGTTTTCTGCTGCTTCGTGAGCTCATGTCGACAGATGACTTCCTTTGGGCAAGCAAGTTCTGTTGGGTCAGTCTCTGGTTCACTCATCCTGTCAGTAAATGAGGAGGAAGCTTGACCCGAACGCAGAACAGCGCAGCAATAACTTTAATAATAAACTTCAAAATAACAAACCACAAGGGGCCTCAAAACAAGAGAGAACAGATACTTACCTCAACAAGTTAACTGAAGACTAGGAGCAACTGGTTGAGGCTGGCAGGTTTATTGAGTGAACAAGGATTGTGGCTGAGAGTTGAGTTTAAATAGGCTGCAGATGGTAAGACCATAAGACCATAAATATAGGAGCAGAATTAGGCCATTTGGCCCATCCAATCTGCTCCGCCATTTTATCATGGCTGATCTATTTCCCTCTCAGCCTCAATCTCCTGCCTTCTCATCGTATCCCTTCATGCCCTGAGCAATCAAGAATTTATCAACTTCTGCCTTAAATATATACAATGACTTAGCCTCCACAGCCACCTGTGGCAATGGATTCCATAGATTCACCACTGTTTGGCTTAAGAAGTCCCTCCTCTGTTCTGAGCTGGGGAAGAGTGGCGGATGGCTCCTCTTACCTGGGTGGAGACTGGGAGGAGCCTGCATGTACAGGCCTGATAGACACAGGAGAAGCCAAAGGCACACAAAATTCAATCAATCTTACTCTCTTTGAATTTCAGATCAAATTAGAAGAAAAATCTAAGCATGCAACAGGCTGTTGTGATTCATACACTGATTTCATTTATTGGTACAGTTGTCATCATAATTATTGGAATATTCTGTTCCATTGTCACAAGTACAGAGCCATAAGCTGTACAGATGAAGGAGATTTGCCTGGAATCCTCAACATTGAGTGTGGCCTCACCTCAGTTTTGGTCAAGTTTCATCATTTGCTTATCACCTACTGTTCTCTGTCAGCTGGTGAAATGCCACTCCACCAGACTGGAAACCACCCGGGATGTCACGTGTTGTGCTTCGTTAGCTGGATGTCAATATGCATTACCAAGAGAGGTCCAATAGTAGCAGCCGTGACTGAGTTTCCCCAAGTCCTGAAGGACATGGCTGCCAGAGATGGCCTGTCATGTGGTCTAAGACAACCAGAAGAAAGAACGACCTTCTGATGTCAACCTTATCAATGCTACCTGCCACAAATTCATTTGTCCATGACAGCATTGATAGAAGTGATCACCCCACCACATAAATCTTCTCAAGGTAAAGTACTTTTGTATCGTTGGTGGTTCCCTTTTGTGCAGCATTATGCGATGTTATTTAGAATTGAATTAGAACGGATCTAGCAGATCAAAGTCAGCATCAGTGGGCTATCAGCAGCAGGAGAATTAAACCACAATCAACATGAGTCAGTGTGCTTCTGCTCTGCCATTACCATGAAACAGGATGTAGGTTGCAGAATGGCGTATCAGAGGAAGCATTAGTTCTGTCTAAAAAATTAATATCATCTACTTGTATAGCAAACAGTGAAAGTAACGAAGATTCAGAGTACATTTATTATCAATATTGTATGCAATATACAACTCTGAGATTCCTATTCCCCATAGACAGCCACGGAACAAAGGACCATGGACCCGATTCAAAGGAAAAGAAAACCAAACCTCCCCTTCTCCCATGCACAAAAAAACAAAACAAATCATGTAAACAGCAACAAAAAACACAGGATATAAAGCATATTATATAAAGGCATATTTCAGTTCAGCTCAGTGTTCTTGTCGCTCTTGGTAGCATTGTTCACTGGCGCTATCTTCCTTCCCCCCTTACTCAATATGGGCGAGTAGTGAACCCCCAGCAAGTGGACCAAAAAATCTCTGCAGTTCTGCTGCAACACACCAATCCCACCTGAGGGTTTTTGGTCCAAAACATTGATTGTACTCTTCTTCATAGATGCTTCCTGGCCTGCAGAGTTCCTCCAGCATTTTGTGGGGGTTGCTCAGATATCCAGCACCTATAGAATTTCTCTTGTTTGCATTTCTGCTGCATCTTGTTGAGAATGGTTGTAGATAACAGAATTGTTATTAATAGGAATGAGCGGAACCCATGATTATCAATGATGGCAAATGTCAACAAGTAGCATCAAAGACCTAAATGCTGAAAGGATGGTCCATTTGACTGCTTCCGAGTAATTCCCATTACTGAAAACAAACCTTAACACTTCCATTGTCCATGCTGTTGCCTGGGATACCGATGTAATATCAAGAAACAGTGAATAAAATATGAAAGTTCCTGAGGGGTCTTGATAGGATGGATCTGGAAAAATGTGGGAGAACCTGAAATGGGGGGGTCACTGTTTAACAGTTACAGAACATTGAACAATACAGCACAGGAACAGGACTTACAGCCTGTAGTATCTGTGCTAAACGTGATGCCAAATTAAACTAAATCTCTTCAGCCTGCATCTGAACCACTTCCCTCCATTCCCTGCATATTCATTGTGTTATTATGTGTGTACTTCAGTTCCCAGTGTGCAATGCAGGTGGTTTACCTGGAGACAGAAGTGACATTGGTTAACAGGGGATACACACACATTCACTCTCCACCAACATGACTGTTTCATGTTAATAAATGTGTTAGCGTTTGAAAACCCATACAAAGTTTTGACTTTGTTAAAGAACAAACATAACACATGTTCTGTAATGGCATGACCAATACTCCAAAGTCTGGCCTAACGAAGTTTTTTCCCAAGAGTGTCATGAATCTTTGGAGCTCTCTTACTCAAAGGCTAAATTAGATACTTGATGAGCAAGAAGGTGATGAGAATACAGAGCTGACATTACAGTCATAACCTTTTACATAGCGAAACATGCTCGAGGGGCTGAGTGGACCAAATTCTACTCCCAGTTTATATTTTCTTTTGTGCATGAGTAAATAGTTGAGAGAACTGGATTTGGATTCAGCAGAAACAATAGACTGACACACTCATGCACACCTCCGCACAAGGTGTTTTTTTGTACAGCTGCAATAATAGTACCTATTATGCAATGCAAATATTATGCAAAAATGTGTTACCCAAACAGCACAGATTATTGTACCAGTATTCTTACATTCAAACATGGCAGATGTTATTAACAGTATTACCATTTGACATTTAGCAATAATCTGCTCACTGATGCTGAGTTCATGTTCTGGCAGCTTTTTACATTATTTCAGCCTTAGTCCAAACATAAACAGAAGAGCTGAATTGCAAAGGTGAGGTTAAAATGACTGCCCTTGATATCAAGCCAATGCTGCTATGAATAGGATCAAGGATTTCCAGTGAAAATTAAGTCAGTGAAAACTGGAGGGACAACTCTCTCCTGTCTAGACATAGCCAGAATGAAGAAAAATATTTGCTGGAAGTTCTAATTCTCAACCTCAAGACCTTGCTGCAGATGCTTCTGAGATCTTAATCTCTAAACTACCTGCAATGGTTTCCAAGGATTGTGGTTTCAATCATCTTCAGAATCAGAATCAGTCTTATGTGATGTGAAATTTGATTTTATTTGTGGCAGCAGTACAGTGCCAAGGCATAAAATTACTGTAAAACTTAAAATATCTAAATAGAGCAAAAAAAAGGAATAATGAGGCAGTGTCCATGGGTTCATGATCTGTTCAGAATTCTGATGGATGGGAAAAATCTTTTTCTGAGTCATTGACTGTGGGTCTTCTGGCTCCTATACCTCTTGCCCATTTGTAGTAAAGAGAGCACATTGCAGATAATGAGGATCCTTCATGATCTTCCTAACACCACAACTCGTTTGGATTCTTCTAAATGGATTTCTGGACATGTCACTCGTTTACTCGCCAAGACAGAGTTTAAAGCATGCACAATTTTCCTTTGTGGCAGCCAGGCTCTAAGTAAACTCTAAACATGATATAAATGATTGTTATTAGATATAGAAGTAGTCTCTTAAAATACTACAGCCTTAAGCAGCATTTCCCCTTCCATTTAAGAGTGTACACCACAGTGAAGATGGAACAGCATATACAAGAGTTTGCAGATGCTGTCAGGTGAAGGAGCAAACAATCTACTGGAGGAACTAAGTGGGTCGAGCAGAGACTGTGAGAGGAATAAAATTGTCAGGGTTACAACAGGGCTGAGACAGGGGATGAGGAGTGGCAAGAAAGAACGAGTTGACTGGTGGACTGAGGAGGGCTGTGAGATGGCAGGCAAGTAGAGCCGGGGAAGGAAGGTGATGGAGTTGGAAGACTGTGACAGGTGAAGGATAGATGAAGGCAGACGAAGAGAGAGTGAGCAGATTAAAACAGGCAGAGCAGGGTTGAGGAGGGGAGTGCGAAGATGGTGGACAGCTGCTGGAAGGAGAGAAGCAGGAGCACAAAGCACTACCAGACAGATTCAGAAGAGTAAGGAAGTGGCCTCTAGGGGCAACTAAGAGACAGCTGGAACCAGATAAGCTTAGTGGGGAAAATCTGTGTGTGAAATGGGCAGATGGAGCCAGGAAGGGAAAAGGAATGAAGATGGGTGAAGGGGGTTGGGGGGAGGGTGGGGAAAGGACAAAAATGGAAGGACTGAAGGATGGGAAAGAGAAGGGGAAATTGGGTGGAGAGGAAAAAAGGAAATATGGAGTTACCTAAAATTGGCAAACTCAATATTTCTGCCCTTGTCTCATAGACTACCCTGGCAGAATATAAGCTGTTACTCCTGCAGTTTGCACAGGACTTCATCCTGGTAGTAGAGAAGGTCAAGGATAGACTGGTCATTTTGGGAATGGGAAGGGGAGTTGAAATGGGTGACAACTCGCAGCTTGGGATGACCATTGTGGACTGAATGTAGAAACAATCACAGAGTCTGCTCTTTGTCTCACCGATAGAGAATGGACCACATTAGGAGCACCAAACACAGTGGACAAGGTTGGAAGAGATGCATGTGAACCTTAGTCTCACCTGGAAAAGCTGTTTACTTACCTGGATGGTGGTAAGTAGGGAGCAGTAAGGACATTTTCTATCTATTACGAAGGCAGTGGAAATTGCCAAGGGTAAGAGAGGAATGGTGTGGACAGATGAATGAACCAAAGAGTGACATAGGGACTGACATAGGAAGCGATTCCTGTGGAAAGCAGGAAGGGATGGAGAGGAGAAGATGCAGTTTGGGGCGGGATCATGTCATAGCTGGCAGAAATAACAAAGGATGAGATGTTGGATGTGGAGGCTCATGGGGTAAATGATAAGCACCAAGGCAATTCGACCTCTGTTTTGTCTAGGAGGTGTTGGGGTAAGGTGTTGGGAGAAGTACATGAAACAGGGATGTGAGATTGAGCTCTGTAAATCACAGAAGACGGGACAAGGAGAACATTTCAGATGTCCTAGAACAAAAAGCCTCATCTTTAGAGCAGATGGGATGGAGTCGGAGAAAATGGGAGAGAGGAATGACATCCTACAAGAGACACGATGAGAGGAGGTGTAGTTCAGTAGTTGTGGGAGTTGGTAGGTTTATGGTAAATATCAAGGGATAGTTTGTCTCCATAGAGGAAAACAGATGGATCTATAAACAGGAGAGAAGTGTCAGAAATGTCCTGCGTGAATTTGAGTATGGCGTAGGTTTGATGGCAAAAATGATAAAATTAATGAGTTCTCCTTTTTTCTCTCTCCCCACACTTTTACCCCTCTCCCCATTCCTCCCCCACCCCCCATCATCTTCTCACCTCTTAGTCCTCCCGCTTTATCCTGTCATCTTACTCCACTTCTCAGCCCACCAATCACCTCAGAATCCTTTCAGTACTGGCCATCTCTCAGTCCTGATGCAGGAATTTGACCCAAAACACTCACAACTTCTTTCCTCACAAAGGTGCTGCAGGACTGATTGAGTTCCTCCAGCACATTGAATATGGCACTATGCTGAGCTCCATCCATAACTTTACACATCCCTTCTGAGAGTCACCACTGGCCAGAAGCACATTTAAATCAGGAGCTACAGGATCGGGTTGGGTATTCTGTGGTGACTGACTCACACCCTGACTACCTGAGACCTATCCAGAAGGCACAAATGCGGAATACAATGGAATTGTCTACACTTGCACACTTCTAGCATCATGTTGAAAGCTCCACACTTTTCAAAGCCAAATACAACAGATGCTGAAAACCTGAAATAAAAACGGGGAGCATTGAACTACTTGACAAGCCAGGAAGCACTTGCAGAGAGATGAGCAAGGTTAACATTTCAGAATCTATGAGTTCAGCACCACCTAGGAGAAATCAGCCCATATTTTCCACCTGCTTACATATTCACTGTCTCCACACTGCACAAGTCTCAGTGTGTATGATCTACATGAAGCACTTAAGCAACTCACCAAATTTTTTTCAGCACTATCTTTCAAAGTCATGACATTGGCTGCTTGAAAGATCAATGGGGAAAGGGCTCTCACCCACCATCCTCAATTAAGAATATATTACCAACACTCTCCGCAACTGCTTCAGAATCCTGGAGCTCTATGTCCAATGTTCCTCACTTGGATTGCAGGAATTTGCAGCTCCTCATCACCACCCTTTCAGTAGTAATTAACACTGGGCAATGAATATAACCTTATCCTCAGCAACAGATTCCACAGGAGACTGAAAAAATATATATGAAATGCCAATGCATATTGCAAGGCCAAAAACTGTAATCAGTGCATTAAATAAAAAAAATCTGCTATTTGATCAAATTATCGTTGATCTGACTATCACCAAATTCTCATTTCTCTGCCAGTGAAATTTCACCTTCTTGCTTATTAACAATCAATCAACTTCCAGCCCTAAGATATTCAAAGATTCTGCTTCCACTGACATTTGAAAAAAAATCGCTCTAAAAGACTCATTGATCTCTGAGAGAAAACATTTCACAACTTCATAGTCTTTAATAGGCAACTCTTTTTTAAAAAACATTTACGCCTAGTTCTCAACTCTTCCATGAAAGCAAACACCCTTCGCCCATCCACCCTGTCAAGATCACTCGAGATCTTGTATGTTTCAATTATGTCAACTCTCTAGCTTCTACGCTCCAGCTGATACAACCCTAGTCTATCCAAACTTTCCTCTTAAGACAATGTGCATTCCACTTATTAGTCCAGTTAATCTTCCCTCACCTTCAAATACATTGACTTCTTAAGGAGATCAATTTTTACATACTGCTCTAGATATACTGACCAATGCCCTATGTAACTCTCACAATAACCTCCCTACTCTTGTGCTCAATCCCCCCAAAAAATAAACAATAATAATCTGTTAGCATTCTCAATGCACAACCTGTATTCTAGCCCTTTTGTGAATCATGCATTAGCATGTTAATGCACACCATTATTTTAAAGGAAACTCTTAAAACATAGAACATAGAAACATAGAAACATAGAAACATAGAAAATAGGTGCAGGAGTAGGCTATTCAGCCCTTCGAGCCTGCACCGCCATTCAGTATGATCATGGCTGATCATCCAACTCAGAACCCTGTACCTGCCTTCTCTCCACACCCCCTGATCCCTTTAGCCACAAGGGCCATATCTAACTCCCTCTTAAATATAGCCAATGAACTGGCCTCAACTGTTTCCTGCGGCAGAGAATTCCACAGTACAGCATAGTGTAGGTTTTTTGTCCCATAATGTCAACCATTAAACCTACTCTAAAATCAATCTAACCCTTCCCTCCCACATTGTCCTCCATTATTCTTTCATGCATATGTCTATCTAAAAGCTTCTTAAATGTCTCTATTATATCTGCCTCTAACACCACCCCTAACAGCGCATTCCACGCAACTACCAGTCTACTTGTTCAATAAACTATCCAGGGCAACTCCCCTATTCTTTCCACCTGTCACCTTAAAATTATGCCGGCTCATATTAATCATTTATGCCCCGGGAAAAAGTCTCTGGCTGAGCACTCTACCTATGCCTTTTATGGTCTTGCACACCTCTATCAAGTTGCCTCTCATCCTCCTTCACTCCAAAAAGAAAAGGCCTAGCTCACTCAAAGTCTCTGCATAAGACATGCTTTCATCCTGGTAAATCTCGTCCACACCAACTCTGAAGCTTCCTCGTCCTTCCTGTATTGAGGTGACCAGAACTGAACCAAATACTCCAAGTGTGCAAAGTCTCATCTGATTAATTTAACTCTTCAGGAGCTAACAAGGATAGTGTGTTTCATAGTCGACATGGATTTGGGTAAGGTTTTTGACGAGATCAAAAATGCCACTTCAGTCAAAAAACTAAGTTTCATAGGATCCAAAGTACCAAACAGCGTACAAAGCCTGTTACCTGAGGGACTCAGTACTTACTCCTTTGATTTTTGCAATGAATATATAATTAGTCAGACCATTGCAGAGGGCATTTTAAAGAAGATAGCTGATGATTTAAAAAATTGCCATGTGATTGACTGTGACAAGGTAAGATTTAGACTGAAGGAAGACATGGATGATATAGTTAGAGGGGCAGAAAGATAACAAATGGAACTTAAAACACAGCAGATTATGCTCATGCTGGAGATCTTGAGCAACACACAGAAAATGCAGGAGGAACTCATCAAGTCAAGCAGCATCTATGGAGAAGAATGACATTTGATGTTTTGTGCCATGGCCCTCATCAGGACTGGAAAGGAAGGGAGGAGAAGGCAGATTAAGTGGGGGGGGGGGGCTGGAGAATGACTATTAAATAGCAGTTGATAGTTAGAACTAGGTGAGGGCTGTGGTGGGTGGGTTGGGGAGGGAGATGAAGTAAGAAGTTGGGATGGGTTTGGTGGAAGATGAAAAAATCTGATAGGAAAGGACAGTGAAGAATGGAAGAAAGGAAATGAGAAGGTGCACCAGAGGGAGGTGAAGTTTAGTGAGTTAAAGAGAAGGGAAATGGAAAGAGAGAGAAAAGGGAGGGAGGAGAAATTTCTGGAAGTTAGAGAAGTTGATGTTCTTGCTATCAAGTTGGAAGCTGTCCAGATAGAATATGAAGTGTTGTTCTCCAACCTAAGTGTGGCCTCATTGTGGCAGCAAAGGAGACCATAGACCGACATGATAAAATGGGAATAGGAAGTCAAATTCAAATTGGGAACTCCCATCCTTTGCAACAGCCAGAGCAAGCGTGTTCCATAAAGCAGTCCCCCAATCTACGTGATGTCTTGTCGATGTAAAGGAGATTGCACTGTGAAAAGATGTGTTGATATTGGAGAGGGTCCAGACGAGGTTCACAGGAATCATTCCTGGAATGAAAGACTTACCATATGAGGAGCATTTGATAGCTCTGGGAATGTGCTTGCTGGAGTGTTTAAAAATGAGGGGGATCTCATTGAAACCTATCCCATATTGAAAGACCTAGAATTAGTGGGTGTGGAGACGATGTTTTCTCTAGTGGGGGAGCCTAGGAACAGATGTCACAGCCTCAGAATAGGATGATGTCCAATTAAAACATAGATGAGGAAGAATTTCTTTAGCCAGAGGGTGGTGAATCTATGGAATTCATTGCCACAGATGAGGAAGCCAAGTTTTTGCATATATTTAAAGCAGAAGTTGATATGTTCTTGCTTAGTAAGGGAAGAAGACAGGAGAATTGGGTTGAAGGGAATAATAAGTCAGCATGATGGAATGGTGGAGCATATTCGACGGGCTGAATGACCTGATTCTGCTCCTATGTCTTATGGTCTTATGGAATCAGAAGTAAAGCATTGCTTCATCTGGAAGGATGGTCTAAGGGCCTGAATGGTGGTGAGGGAGGAACTGTAGTGAGAGATGTAACACTTATCGCACTTTCAGAGATAAGTGCGAGATTAGTTGGGGAGGGATGAATGGACAAGGGAGTCATATAGAGAACGATCCCTATGGAATGCAGAGATGGGGGATGGAAGGATGTGCTTCGTGGTAGGATTCCTTTGTAGCTGGTGGAAATTATGGAGAATGATATGCAGAATAGGAAGGCTCGTGGAATGGTAGGAAAAAGTAATGGGAACTGTCATGGCAGTGGGAGGATGGGGTAATGGCAGATGTAAAGGAAATTGAGGAGATGTGATTGAGGGCTGCATCGAAGGTGGTGGAAATGAAACCTAGTTTTTTGAAAAAGGAGGACATCTAGAGTATTATAGAATGGAAAGCCTCATCCTGAAGATTGATGTGGCAGAGATGGAGGAACCAAGTAAAGGGAATAGCATTTTTTAATGTGACAAGGTGAAAAACTATTGTCAAGATAGCTGTGAAAGTCAGTATGTTTGTAATAGATATCAGTAGATAGTTTGTCTCCAGAGAAAGGGGAGAGAGGTGTTAGAGATGGACCAACTAAATTTGAGGGCAGGGTGAAAGTTGGAGGCAAAGTTGATGAAATTGACAAGCTCAGCATGGGTGCAGGGAGCAGCACCAATGCAGCTGTCAATGTAGTGTAAAAAGAGTTGGGGAGCATTACAATTGTAGGCTTGGAACATGGACTTGCACTAGCCGACAAAAAGGCAGTCATGGCTGGTGCCCATGAGCATGCCCATGGTTACACCTTGGGTTTAGATTGAATAGAATTTAACCCCTGGGTGTGTGAAGTAATGTAACTGGGAGTTGCAGCAAAGCTACAGCAACAAGAAGTAGGAAAATGAGCAATGTGGAGGAACAAAGGGACATTAAAATCTATGTTCATAGCTACTTAAATGTAACAAGATAGGTAAATAACTTGGTTAGTCAGTCAAAAGGGATTTTTCTCTTTTATGCAGCAGCAGGGAGGTTATACTAGAACTGCATATAAATGAAGCCACTGCTTGAATATTGTGTATCATACTGGTCACTACATTACAAGAAAACTGAGGTTGCATTGACAATATGCACATAATTACACAATGATGTTGCCAGTACTGGAAAATTGCAGCTATGAAGAATCAGTGGACAAGCTATACTTGTTTCCTTTGGAAGCAAAGGGACAACTGAGGTGTATAAATGAATCAAGGACCAGCATATGACAAATACTAACGACCCGGACTCAGTGGCCATTTTATTATGTACACCTGCTCATTAATGTAAATATCTAAAGAGCCAATCACGCGGCAGCAACTCAATGCATAAAAGCATGGTCAAGCGGTTCAGTCGTTGTTCAACCAAACATCAGAATGACGAAGATATATAATTTAAGTGACTTTGATTGTCGAATGATTGTTGGTGCCAGGTAGGTGGTTTGAGTATCTCAGAAACTGCTGATCTCCTAGGATTTTCATGCACAACGGTCTCTAGAGTTTACAGACAATGGTGCGAGAAACCAAAAAATGATCATGGTAGTTCTGTGGGTGGAAATGCTTTGTTAATGAGAGAGGTTAGAGGAGAATAACCAGACTGGTTTAAACTGACAGGAAGGTGACAGTAGCTCAAATAACCCTGTGTTACAACAGTGGTGTGCAGAAGAGCATCTCTGAATGCACATTGAACCTTGAAGTGGTTGGGCTAAAGCAGAAGACAAGGAGACATAGATTTAAAACACTAGGTTGATGGATTACAGCAGAGGTCCAGGTATGCCAGAATATCCAATTACAATTTATCAATGAGGAACTACATAGTATTTTTTTTAATGATTCTGTGAACTTAATACAAAGGGAGTGTGAATAAATAAAAATGGTGTATTTTCCTTCTTGGGCTGTCCCCTGAGATTTTGTCTTATGGGTGCTAAGTGTAAGGTTATCCTCTAGTATGCTGCACTGAAAGAGCTGATGCTGACTTGAAATTCAGCCTTCAAACATGTGCAAATGCAAGCATTGTCTGCATACCGTAAGTCAACTACTGAGGGTTGGCTAACCATTATTCTGGAGAGTCACCATAGGCTGAAGAGTTTCCAATTAGTTCTATACATTAACTCCATTCAGTGGGAAGTTTCTTGGAAGTCATAGAGCCAAGGTTCTGTACAGGACAGTTCAGGTCACCATGACAATGCTGACTTTTCTGGAGACCTTTCTGCCCATCTATCCTAATACTGATCTGCAACACTCTGGTGCAAAAAATTGAGAAAAGTATTGGTACAATGATGCAGTCTTATTTAAAACTTGGTTTTCACTAAGATTGGCTCTATTGTCAACCCATTGTTTTTTATTCATTATTTGTGTCAGGAATTATTATGGAGTTGTGAAATTATAGATAGAATATGTCAACTAAAATGAGAACCAGCCTTCAGAAAACAAAACCTATTCACATTTCTACTTCAACTAATACTTTAAGGCCATTGAAAGCAATTTCTGACTGAAGAACATTCTGATTTTGTACGAATGGCGTTACTCAGAGGAAGACAATAAATGGATGTTCATGTTAGTTTTTCAGTGAAACTTTTATGATGAGATCAGGGAAACTATTAAATGGCTATCTCTGTATTAACAATTTGTTAAGGCACATCCCTGCAAGTTAGTGCACAGTTCAGGACATGTCTATTTTGTCACTTAATGTTCTGGCTAGTTGCATATTCAAGGAGCCATCCCTCAGCACTGTGACAAAAGAGGTGTATCTTGAGTGTCTGTGTTTGTGTTGAGAACCCCTAAGACCAATCACCAGTACTTCAATAGTCAAGAGGATTCTGTCAGTTGGGATGTGCCTCCATTGTAAATGTATAATTCTGCAAAGTTATCTGTCTGCATTCAAACATGGTAAAGTAATAATAACCATCAGAAGCGACGCTAATCACTTACGATTCTCCTGGTGTATAAAGAATATAAAAGATCACCGTACAGTTGATTGTGGGGAGTGGAGAAATAGATTCACCAGAAGATCTGCTGTGTTGAATAATAAACCTCTTATGTCTTTTAGTTGCAGCTTTTGTGTGCTCAGTTCAGCAGTCACGACGGTTTGAATGCCTTCATGAAACAAACAGTAGAATGAAACAAATTTCTGCAGGCAGATAAATTTGAGGACAGTGTTTCACAGTTCCTCACAATCGGCGGAGTCAAGGTAACAAACTAAGTGCTGGGGAGAATCGTGAGTCCAGATGACAGGCCTTGACCTGAAGCACCGGCTGCCCATTTCATTTCATTAGTGCTGCCTTACCTACTCAGTGCCTCCAGTACTTTGTGTGTTGGTGTAGTCAAAATCTTGAGTGAGCTTGAAAAAAGGCAGACTGGCTGCTGCTGCTTCCTGATCTACCTAGTTGCTCCGTGAAGACCGAATCCACTGTTCCACTGGATAGAAGGAAACTACACTGTAATTCTGGAAGTAGCTCTTCAGCTTCTGGGAGGAATTGGTTCACAAGGATGCTGGTGGATCACAGCCGTAAGACACCCCTGTGGTTATCACAGTCTGACTTTTCTCCTTTCTTGAAGAGGGTCATGTTTATGGCTTTTCTGAGGTAACAGTGCATTTAAATCCTCATTTTTTTGCTAAAGAATTACACAATTTTTATTTAGGCTCTTCTGCCCCACCACGCTGCACTGCTCAGTAAACCGCCCACTTAACCCCCAGCCCAATCACAGGACAATTTACAATCATCAATTAACCTATTAACCGGTACATCTTTGGACTGTGGGAGGAAACCAGAGCACCCGGAAGAAACCCACTTGCACATGGGAAGAGTATACACACTTTCTACAGAGGACACTGGAACTGAACTCTGAACTTCAATACCCTGAGCGTCAAAAGCATTGTGCTAACTGCCACACTACCGTGGTGCCCCAACAATTGGGTACAGTGGTGCATTTCCCACATAATCTTCAGCTGACATAGTTGCTGAGACAGAGCCACATTTTTTTCTTTGAAAATATCTTCTACCTCCCTATTACTTCCATTGTGAATAAATGAAAATTCAAATTTAAGTTCCCTAAGCCAGAGTACAATTTATAATAGTTGTTATACCATTGGAGATTTGTCTGATTCAAATCAATTGTCTTAATGCATTGCATTGCTGAATTTTTAAATATTAAAGCTAGCTTATAGTTCCCATGTAAAATATATCTTGGCTATATTATCCATCCCATCCCTTCTGTCTCATTATAAAGATAATGTGTACAGGATATTTGTATCAATGGATGTGAGAATGCTTTGAAAATTTCTTCCTCATAGATTTTTTTAGCTATCTTAATATAAACAGTATAATAAAAAAAAATCAATTTTGTCAAATACTTAGTGTGCAGTAGAGTGCAGCTTTTCTTGAGTCAACTAAATGGCATTTCTGAGAAAGGATTTTAAGTTCATTTGAAGATACACATGAGCAGTCTAATTGCTTCCAGCCCATATAAAGTTGTAGGTTTTTTTTTGCTTCTCTAGCGACTAATAAAAATTCTGTGATTACATTTAATAATAGGTTTAGTATTAAGGTCTGGCTATCACATTGCTGCAAAGGAAAATATATTCGTACATTTGGCTACAGGAAGCTGTTTGAAAAAGTCATAGAAAATTGGCAAATTTGTATTCATCTAAATCTTTCTAATATGGCACCATAGAGTAACTTGCACTCATGTGGTATCTTCAATGATTTGACACTTAATCAGAATCAGAATCAGTTTTGATATTACCAGCATATATCGTGAAATTTGTTAACTTTACGACAGCACAATACAGTAAATATAGAGGGGAATAAAACTGAGTAAGTATATATATGTCTATTAAATAGTTAAGTTAAAAATAAGTAGTGCTAAGTAACAGAAATAAAAAAGTAGTGAGGTAGTGTTCATGGGTTAGAAACATAGAAAGCCTACAGCACAATATAGGCCCTTCGGCCTACAAACTTGTGCCGAACATGTTCTTACCTTAGAAATTACTAGACTTACCTATAGTCCTCTATTTTACTAAGCTCCATGTACCTATCTAAATGTCTCTTAAAAGACCCTATCGTATCCGCCTCCACCACCATTGCCGGCAGCCCATTCCACGCACTTACCACTCTCTGAGTAAAAAACTTACCCATGACATCTCCTCTGTACCTACTCTCTAGCACCTTAAACCTATGTCCTCTTGTGGCAACCATTACAGCCCTGGGAAAAAGCCTCTGACTATCCACATGATCAATGCCTCTCATCATCTTATACACCTCTATCAGGTCACCTCTCATCCTCCGTTGCTCCAAGGAGAAAAGGCCCAGTTCACTCAACCTATTCTCATAAGGCATGCTTCCCGATCCAGGCAACATCCTTGTAAATCTCCTCTGCACCCTTTCTATGGCTTCCACATCCTTCCTGTAGTGAGGCAACCAGAACCGAGCACAGTACTCCAAGTGGGGTCTGATCAGGGTCCTATAATAGCTGCAACATTACCTCCCGGCTCCTAAATTCAGTTCCACGATTGATGAAGGCCAATACACCCTATGCCTTCTTAACCACAGAGTCAACCTGTGCAGCTGAAATGGTTCAACGTCCATTTAGAAATTGGATGGCGGAGGGGAAGAAGCTGTTCCAGAATCGCTGAGTGTGTGCTGTCAAGCTTCAGTACCTCCTTCCCAGTGTGAATAGGGCAGGTCCTGCGTGGTGGGGATCCTTAATGATGGACTCCACCTTCCTAGGGCACTGCTCCCTGAAGATGTTTTGGATACTATGGAGGCTAGTACTCATGAGAGGGCTGACTAATTTTACAAGTTTCTGCAACTTATTCTGATCTTGTGCAGTAACCCCACCCCATACCAGATGGTGATGCAGCCAGTCAGAATGCTCTCCATGGTACATTTGTAGAAGTTTTTGAATGTTTTAGTTGACAAACCAAATCTCCTCAAATTCCTAATGAAATATAGCTGCTGTCTTGCATCAATATGTTTGCATCCAGGTTAGGTCCTCGGTGATATTTACACCCAGGAATTTGAAGTTGCTCAGTCTCTCCACTTCTGATCCACCTATGAGGATTGGTTTGTGTTCCCTTGTCTTACCCTTCCTGAAGTCCACAATCAGCTCTTTGATCTTGCTGACATTGAGTGTAAGGTTATTGCTGCGATACCACTCAACTAGTTGGTATATCTCACTCCTGTACGCCCTTTTGTCACCATCTGAATTTCTGCCAATAATGGTTGTATCATCAGCAAATGTATAGATGCTGTTTGAGCTGTGCCTAGCCACATAGTCATGGCTGTTGAGAGAGTAGAGCAGCAGTCCCCAACCAATAGGCCGCGGACCAGTACCGGGCTGCAGAGCATGTGCTACCGGGCCAGGAGGAAATGATATGAGTCATCTGCACCTTTCCTCATTCCCTGCCACGCACTGTTGAACTTGAACATAGGGTTGCCAACTGTCCCGTATTTGCCGAGACATCCCGTATATTGGGCTAAATTGGTTTGTCCCATACAGGACTGCCTTTGTCCTGTATTTCCCCCGCTAAGGTAGAGCGTTCCTATGAAACCTTTCGTGCCGAAATGACATAAAGCGAAGAAGCAATCACCATTAATTTACATGGGAAACATTTTTGAGCATTCTCAGACCCAAAAAATAACCTACCAAATCATACCAAATAACACATAAAACCTAAAATAACACTAACCTTTAGTAAAAGCAGGAATGATATGATAAATACACAGCCTATATAAAGTAGAAGTAATGTATGTACAGTATAGTCGGGAAGATTAAGGCAAAACCGATTTGCGGGGAAAAAAAATCGACACGTACGCGCATGCACACATCACATATGCGTACATCACTCACGCATGCGCCTTGCCCATGCAAGGCTTCATGGTCATGGTAGTCTTTCTTGGGTTAACACAAGTGTCCCGGGATTTGACTGCTACTGTTGTCCCTTATTTGGGAGTGAGAAAGTTGGCAACCCTAACTGTAAAAGACATGTTGAGGTGAGCTTAACCCTACTTGAATACCACCCTCCCGCCACCCCGGTCGGCCGGTCCGCAAGAATATTGTCTATATTAAACCGGTCTGTGGTGCAAAAAGGTTTGGGGACCCCTGGAGTAGAGCGATGGGCCAAGCACTGCCTGTGGAATGACTATGTTAATTGTTAGCAAGGTGTAGATGTTATTCCCAATCTGCACAGATTAGGTAAGGAAATTTAAGGATCCAGTTGCAGAGGGGAGATGCAGAGGCCTAGGTTCTGTAGCTTTTCAATCAGGACTGTAGGAATGACGGTGTTAAATGCTGAGCTGCAGTCAATAAACAGCATCCTAACATACAATGGATATTTCCACTGTCCAGGTGATCCAAAGCTGTGTGGAGAGCCATTGAGATTGCATCTGCTGTAGACCTATTGTAACGATAGGCAAATTGCAGTGGGTCCTGAGACAGGTGTTGATTCTAGGCATGACCGGCCTCTCAAAGCATTTCATCACTGTAGATGTGAGCGCTACTGGTCGATAGTTGTTGAGGCAGCTCACACTGATCTTCTTGGGCACTGGTATGATGGTTTCCCTTTTGAAGCAGGTGGGAACTTCCGACCGTAGCAGTGAGAGATTGAAAACTTGAAATACTCCCGCCCATTGGTTGGCACAGGTTTTCAGAGCCTTACCAGATAAACCATTGGGCCCTGTTGCCTTGCGAGGATTCACCCTCTTGAAAGACAGCCTGACGTCGGCCTCTGAGACAGAAATCACAGGGTCATCGGATGCCGCAGGGATCCACAGAGCTGTTGTTTTTATTCTCCCTTTCAAAGCGAGCAATAAATGCATTGAGCTCATCTGGTAGTGAAGCATCACAGCCAGTTATGATGTTGGGTTTTGCTTTGTAGGAAGTAATGGCCTGCAAACCCTGCCAACGTTGATGTGCGTCCGATGACACCTCCAACCTCTCTTGGGATTTTTCCTTGACTCTTGAAATAGCCCTCTGCAAGTCATAGAATCACAGAATCATAGAAATCTACAGCACATTACAGGCCTTTTGGTCCGCAACCTTGCGTCGACCATGTAACCTACTCTAGAAACTGCCTAGAATTACTCTACAGCATAGCCCTCTGTTTTTCTAAGCTCCATGTACCTATCTAAGAGTCTCTTAAAAGACCCTGTTGTTTCTGTCTCCACCACTGTTGCTGGCAAGGCATTCCACACACCCACCACTCTCTGTGTAAAAAGCTTACCTCTGACATCCCCCTTGTACCTACTACCAGGTATCTTAAAACTATGCCCCCTCATGCTAACCATTTCAGCCTTGGGGAAAAAAGCCTCTGGCTATCACACAATCAATGCTTCTCATCATCTTATACACCTCTATCAGGTCATCTCTCATCCCCCATCGCTCCAAGGAGAATAGGTTCATTCAACCTATTCTCATAAGGCATTCTCTCCAATCCAGGCAACATCCTTGTAAATCCGCATCCTTCCAGTAGTGAGGTGACCGGAACAGAACATAGAACTCCAAGTGGGGCCTAACTAAAGTCTTATATAGCCTTAACATTACCTCATGGCTCTTGAACTCAATCCCGCAGATGATGAAGGCCACCTGCCACTTCTCAGCCCAGTTCTGCATCCTCTCGATGTCTCGCTGTGGCAACCCTCCAGGCTATCCACAACACCCCCAACTTTTGTGTCATCGGCAGACTTACTAACCCGCCCTTCTACTTCCTCAAACTGGTCATTTATAAAAATCACGAAGAGAAAGGGTTCCAGAACACCACTGGTCACCATCCTGCATGCAGAATATGAACCATCTAGAACTACCATCTGTGGGCAAGAGAATTCTGGATCACAAAGCAAGATCTCCTTGGATCCCAGGCCTCATTACTTTCTCAATGAGCCTTGCATGGGGAACCAATGTGTTTTGTTATTTTCAAAGTCATGCTTGGTTTTCTTATACAAACCCGGATTGCGAGACTTAAATGCCATTGATCTAGACCTCAGCAGACTACAATCCTGCTGGTTCATCCATGGCTTTTGGCTTGAGAATGTAGAGTAAGTTTTCATTGACACACACATATCCACATGGGTTTTAATGAGCAACACACCCAAAATGCTGGAGGAACTCAGCAGGCCAGGCAGCATCTATGGAAAGAACTGCAGTTGACGTTTCAGGCTGAAACCCTTCGGCAGGACTGGAGAAAGAAAGCGAAGAAAGCTGAGGAGTAGATTTGAAAGGTTGGGAGAGGGGAGAGAGAATCACCAGGAGATGGGTGAAACCTGAAGGGGGAGGGATGAAGTAAATAGCTGGGAAGTTGATTGGTGAAATGAGGTGAAAGTAGTGAAAGGGGTTGGAAAATGGAGAAGGGGAGGGGTTGTGGGGGGCATTACCGGATGTTTGAGAAATCGATGTTCATGCCATCAGGTTGGAGGCTGCCCAAACGGACTATAAGGTGTTGTTCCTCCAACCTAAGTGTGACAGTGGAGGAGGCCATGGATGAACATATCGGAATAGGAATGGAAATGGAATGAAAATGGGTGGCCGCACTTGTTCAGGTGGACGGAGCGTAGATGCTCAGTGAAGCGGTCTCCCAATCTACGTTGGGTCTCACCGATGTACAGGAGGCCACACTGGGAGCACCAAGTCCATAAACGATCCCAACAGACCCCACCTGGAAGGACTGTTTATGGCCCTGGGTGGTAGCGAGGGAGGAAGTGTTGGTGCAGTGTAGCGTTTGTTCCGCTTGCAAGGATAAGTGCCGGGAGGGAGATCAGTAGGGAGGGATGAATGGATAAAGGAGTCATGTAAGGAGCAATCCCTATGAAAAACAGAAAGTTGTGGGGGGGGGGGGAAGTGAAAGATGTGCTTGGTGGTGGGATCCTGTTGGAGGTGGTGGAAGTTTCTGAGAATTATGTGTTGGACACGGAGGCTGCGGGGGTGGTAGGTGAGTACAAAAGGAACCCTATCCCTGGTAGGGTGGCAGGAGGATGTGGTAAGAGCAGACGTGCATGAAATAGAAGAGATGAGGTTGAGGGCAGCGTTGATGGAGGAGGAAGGGAAGCCCCTTTCTTTGAAAAGACAGGACATCTCCTTTGTTCTACAGTTTGTAGAGTGAAAAGCCACATCTTGAGAGCAGATGCGGCGGAGGCAGTGGAATTGAGAAAAGGGGGTGGCAGTTTTACAAGTAGTAGGGTGGGACGAGGTGTAGTGTAGGTAGCTGTGATAGTCCGTGGATTTGTATGGACAACGGTGGATAATCTGTCTCCAGAGCTAGAGACAGTAAGATCGAGAATGGGAAGGGAGGTGTTGGAAATGGAACCAGGTAGAACGAAGAAGATGTCCTAGTTTTTCAAAGAAAGGGGCTTCCCTTCCTCCACCATCAATGGTGCTCTCAACTGCATCTCTTCCATTTCATGCATGTCTGCTCTTACCCCATCCTCCCATCATCCTACCAGGGATAGGGTTCCTCTTTTCCTCACCTACCACTCCACCAGATCCGTGTCCAGCACATAACTCTGCAAAATTTCTGCCACCTCCAATGGGATCCCACCACCAAGCACATCTTTCCCTCCACCCCATCCCTCCACTTTCTGCTTTTCACAGGGATCACTCCCACACAACTCATTTGTCCATTCTTCCTTCCCGACTGATCTCCCTCCTGACACTTATCCTTGCAAGCAGAACAAGTGCTATACCTGCCCCTACACCTCCTCCTCCACTACCATTCAGGGCCCCAAACAGTCCTTCCAGGTGAGGCAACACTTCACCTGTGAGTCTGTTGGGGTCATTTACTGTGTTCAGTGCTCCTGGTGTGGCCTCCTGTACATGGGTGAGACCCGATATGATTGGGAGCCTGCTTCGCCAAGCATCTACGCTCCATCTGCCAGGACAAGTGGGATCTCCCAGTGGACACCCATTTTAGTTCCACTTCCCATTCCCATTCCGATATGCCCATCCATGGCCTCCTCCACTGTCACACATAGGTTGGAGAAACAACACCTTATAGTCCGTTTGGGCAGCCTCCGAGCCGATGGTATGGACATTGATTCCTCAGACTTCTGGTAATGTCCTTCAACACCCCCTCCCCTTCTCCATTTTTCAACTCCTTTTCCTCCTCTCACCTCATCTTATCAATCAACTTCCCAGCACTTTAATTTATCCCTCTCCCTCCAGGTTTCACCTACCACCTGGTAGTTTTCTCTCCCCTCTCCCAACCTTTTAAATCTACTCCTCAGCTTTTTTTCTCCAGCCCTGCCAAAGGGATTTGGAACGAAACGTCAACTGTACTTCTTTCCATAGACGCTGCCTGGTCTGCTGAGTTCCTCCGGCATTTTGTGTGTGTTGCTTGGATATCCAGCGTCTGCAGATTGTCTCTTGTTTCAGGTTTTAATGAAGTCAGTGTCAACTGTGGCATGCTCATCCAGGCTTGAAAACGACTACCTGAACACAGTCCGATCCACTGATTCAAAGCAGTCCTGTAAGTGATGGTTACTGGGTGACAATTGGTTGGATTCCATTAGCTATGTGATTGACAAGTTTTCCAACAAACCCTCATTGTTTACTTGGTGATAACAGGAGAACATAAGGGATATTTTTGGATGGAAAATCATTTAGTATTGATTTTCTTCAGAAATTAACTACTGACTGTTGTGTAAATACTTTCAGTAGGCATCCTGGACAGCTGGCAGACTGACAAAACAAATGGAGGGGAACTTGGACATTAGATTCACCAAACATTAGAACTAAAGAGTATATTCAGCCTCCTCAAAAATTTTCCAAACCTCCTGAGAGTGTACTTGATGTCTCCACTAAAATGTTTTACTTTCCTGTCAACACCATCCATCCAATTCTTAGAGAGTAATTGTTTCAACCAAATCTGGACTCATACATGAAAAAATGGGCCCCTCAGAACAAATTAAATTATCATTACTGAAGAGGTAGTTTATTGACTTGTACTTTTACATAGCTCTTACCATTACATCCTTTCCTAAATATTTTTGCCCTTAGTAATATAATTGAAGCTTCCTTGATGCAACCTCTTGAGATTTGATCCCTGCTGCAATTTATCTGAATTCTGCAGTTTTTAAGTATTTCTTAGCTTATGAAGTAGGTTTTCACCATAAGTCCTGATAATCAAAAAAAGACCTAAACCATGACCTTGACATGAACTGCCAATTATAATTAAGTTTAGTGGAGAAGTAAATTTTCAAAGGATGTGGACTAAACATAAGCAAATGGGATTAGTTTAGGTGGGCGTTTGGTCAGCATAGGCAAAATAGGCCAAAGGGCATGTTTGTGTTGTATAAGTCCATAAATCCATGAATAACTTAAATGCACAATGTTCATGGCCACTTAGTATCCTAGAGTCATGTATCATTAAAACAAGCTTATCAAGCACCCACGTACACCAATCCTACACTTACCCCACTTACTTCCACCCATATTCCCCTCACCTCCCTCTGGATTCCATAACTCAAGTACACACTGTAATTCACTGGCCAGTTAACCTACCTATCGGAACAAACTTTTGGAGCAAGCTATAGTATCACATAGAGAAGGTACGAATTCTACACATAGAGCACCTGAGGTCAGGATTGATTAGGGTCACTGAAACAGCACCCTAGAAATGTATCCCCTTTCACTCTTTTCTTGGGTAATTAATACCCTTGACTATTCCTAATGTTTCTTCAAGATAAAAATTGATATGTTTGACTATTCTTGTGGTATAATAAAAGGCATTTTGTTGCCAGGAGAAAATGCCCGTTGTATGACTGAAGTTAATTCTCATGAAGCTTGTTATTGTCCCCTCTGCGCAATTTGGTGGTATCTAAGAGGATAAGTTGGATACTTGGAACATGTTCCTGATCTAAGAGATGGTAATACACACTGTTAACTCGAGCTATAATCATTTCTGTGAGCCACAGATCTAGGTCAACTTCGTCAGTGAGAAAGTTGTTCCTATAACAGATTAAAGCCCATGAGAAAACACTTGTGTTCAACTCAAGCGTCTGGTAAAGAGGTTCTTGCAAACTGTGGTCAGGTTTGGAGGAGGCACCACATGGTTCCTGGCCAATTGTTATTGGTATTCTCTTATTATTGTCTCATGTACTTAAATCCAGTGAAATACTGTTGTTTTGCCTTTTGTCCAGGCAGATTATGCCATACGTAATTAATCAAGGTAGTAAAAAGAAACAGAATGCAGAATATAGCATTGCATTTACAGAAAAGGTGCATTGCAGATAGACTAATAAAGTGCAAAAGGGCCACAGCAAGCTAGTTGAGAAAGCAAAAGTTCGTATTTTTGAATATGGCATGTCCATTCGAGAGTCTGGTAACTTTGGGGTAGAACTCGTCCTTGGATCTGGTGGTATGTTCTCTCAGGCTTTGCCATCTTCGGACTCATGGGAGGAGGGAAGAAGAGAGAATGACCAGTTTGGGAATAGTGCTGATGAAGGGTCCCGGCCCAAGACATCAACTGTTAACTCTTTCCCATAGATGCTGCTGCGTTCCTCCAGCATTTTGTGTGTGCAGTTTGGGAATAGTCTTTGATTATGTTAGTTGCTTTTCCAAATTAATAGGAAATGTAAACGGGGTCAATGGAGGACAGAAGGCAAATTCTATGGAAACTGTTATGCTGTGGTCCACAATGAAAAAATAAAATTTCCTGATGATCCCACCAGTTCATTCAATAGATACTATGATCCCACCTTTCACTGCAAATAGTGTGAGAATGGAGCTGTAACTCAAGAGAAATAAATGTAGCAAAGCATTGGTAAGATGAGTAAACCAGCAGTTAGGCCAATGCACACAGAGTATGTCTGCAAAAGAGATTGCCAGAAGTTTGGATAATGTACAACTAAGGGTCCTGGTAGAATCACAGGATACGGCTTGGAAAGCTGATGCTCCCAGTCCCAGGGCTGTAGTGGAAGATGAAAATATTAATAATGAAAATACGTTCTGGTACTTCAAGGGAATAGTGGGAGCATTTTTTGAAACCCAGAGGTTTTCTGTGTTGACTCTTCGGGTGTTTGCCAACAACAGCTGCAGACTTATTTACTTTGCTGAAGGGTGATAAGTAAAGCAAATATTGCTTTACATCAGCCACAAGATATTTGGGCAGAAAGTGCCGTTTGTGGAAACGTCTTGGGAGAGAACCACAAGATAGTAATGGAGCACAATACAACAAGAGACAGACGCTTTAATAATGGGGAGATACTCTGAAGTGTAGGATTGTACAGTTTGAATAGTTTTAGCTCTAAGTATTACTTAGTCATAGTCATACTTTATTGATCCCAGGGGAAATTGGTTTTTGTTACAGTTGCACCATAAATAATAAATAGTAATAGAAATAGTAATAGAAAATAGTAATAGATAGTTAAATAGTAATATGTAAATTATGCCAGTAAATTATGAAATAAGTCCAGGACCAGCCTATTGGCTCAGGGTGTCTGACCCTCCAAGGGAGGAGTTGTAAAGTTTGGTGGCCACAGGCAGGAATGACTTCCTATGACGCTCAGTATAGAATCTCGGTGGAATGAGTCTCTGGCTGAATGTACTCCTGTGCCCAACCAGTACATTATGTAGTGGATGGGAGACATTGACCAAGATGGCATGCAACTTAGAAACAGCATCCTCTTTTCAGACACCACCGTCAGAGAGTCCAGTTCCATCCCCACAACATCACTGGCCTTACGAATGAGTTTGTTGATTCTGTTGGTGTCTGCTACCCTCAGCCTGCTGCCCCAGCACACAACAGCAAACATGATAGCACTGGCCACCACAGACTCGTAGAACATCCTCAGCATTGTCCGGCAGATGTTAAAGGACCTCAGTCTCCTCCGGAAATAGAGACGGCTCTGACCCTTCTTGTAGACAGCCTCAGTGTTCTTTGACCAGTCCAGTTTATTGTCAATTTGTATCCCCAGGTATTTGTAATCCTCCACCATGTCCACACTGACCCCTTGGATGGAAACAGGGGTCACCAGTACCTTAGCTCTCCTCAGGTCTACCACCAGATCCTTAGTCTTTTTCACACTAAGCTGCAGATAATTCTGCTCACACCATGTGACATAGTTTCCTACCGTAGCCCTGTACTCAGCCTCATCTCCCTTGCTGATGCATCCAACTATGGCAGAGTCATCTGAAAACTTCTGAGGATGACAAGATTCTGTGCAGTAGTTGAAGTCCGAGGTGTAAGTGGTGAAGTGAAAGGGAGACAAGACAGTCCCCTGTGGAGCCCCAGTGTTGCTGATCACTCTGTCGGACACACAGTGTTGCAAGCACACGTACTGTGGTCTGCCAGTCAGGTAATCAGGAATCCATGATACCAGGGAAGCATCCACCTGCATCGCTGTCAGCTTCTCCCCCAGCAGAGCGGGGCAGATGGAATTGAACGCACTGGAGAAGTCAAAAAACATGACCCTCATAGTGCTCGCTGGCTTGTCCAGGTGGGCGTAGACACGATTCAGCAGGTAGACGATGGCATCCTCAACTCCTAGTCGGGGCTGGTAGGTGAACTAGAGGGGATCTAAGTGTGGCCTGACCATAGGCCAGAGCAGCTCCAGAACAAGTCTCTCCAGGGTCTTCATGATGTGGGAGGTCAATGCCACCGGTCTGTAGTCATTGAGGCCGCTGGGACGCGGCGTCTTTGGCACAGGGACAAGGCAGGACATCTTCCACAATACAGGAACCCTCTGGAGCCTCAGGCTTAGGTTGAATACATGGCAAAGTACTTCACATAGCTGAGGGGCACAGGCTTTGAGCACCCTGGTACTGACACCATCCGGTCCTGCAGCCTTGCTTGGGTTGAGACGTTTCAGCTGTCTTCTCACCTGTAGAGCTGTGAAGCCCACCGTGGTGGTTTCGTGTGGGGAAGGGGTATAGTCATGAGAGCAGGGTGGGGGACTGTGAGGAGGGGTAGGAGGGGAGAGTGGAATATGTGTTGGTTGGGGGCCGACAACAGATGGCTCATGTGTGGGATGGACAGGGGCCACACTGTCAAATCTGTTAAAGAACAGGTTAAGTTCATTGGCCCTGTCCACATTGCCTTCTGCTCCTCTGTTGCTAGTTTGATGGTCATCATCCCCCTCCAGACCTCTCTCATGTTGTTCCGCTGGAGTTTCCACTCAAGCTTCCTCCTGTACCTGTCTTTAGCCTCCCTGATCCTGGCTTTCAGGTCTCTCTGTATTGCCCTCAGCTCCTCCCTATTTCCATCTCTAAACCCCCTCTTTTTAGCGTTCAGGATGTCCTTAATGTCCTTTGTCACCGATGGCTTGTTATTTGAATAACAAAGGACAGTTCTTGTCGCAACATTGCAGTCCACACAGAAGTTAATGTAATCAGTGATGCATTCTGTGAGCCCATCAATATCCTCTCCATGTGGCTCACAGAGAGCCTGCCAGTCTGTCACATCAAAACAACCCTGGAGCGCCTCATAAGCCTCCTCTGACCATTTCCTCACTGTCCTCGAGGTTGTATGTTTACTCTTCACCAGAGGCACGTAGCAGGGTTTTAGAGGCACCAGGTTGTGATCTGACCTTCCCAGTGGGGGGAGGGGAGAGGAGCTGTCTGCATCCTTAACGTTAGGGTACTTCAAATCCAGAGTCTTGATCTTTCCATTTCTGAGAAATGAAAATAGTCATATTACTTAAAGGCAAACTGCTTGAAAGAGGAGTACATGCTTCATTTGGAGAGCAAATTCATTGAAGTGCTAAAATATGCCTATAGATTAGATTAGATTAGATTCAACTTTATTGTCATTGTGCCGAGTACAGATACAAAGCCAATGAAATGCAGTTAGCATCTAACCAGAAATGCAAAGAATAGTGTTATTTACAAAATAACTGTGAATAAAAAATAAGTGCTACAGCACACAAATATAGAAGTACTGAGACAGTACTTTTGCCAAAACCAGAAGGTGAATAATTTAATATGATGTGTTGTACTGACACTATTTCAATCAAGTTCAATGATGGAGCTGTGGTGGATGAAGTCACACAAGACCTTGGTACCTACCAGACTTCTGCTTTTTCACAGAGCTACTAAACAAGCTGGGTCAGGCTCAGATTAAGCTGAATGGATTGAGGAAGGATTTTAGTGCAAGATGGAGATGATTAAAGGAATGGTAGATCCCCCCCACCCCATGAATGATGTTTCCTGAAGCTTGAAATAAATTATGTCAGTTCAGTGCAGTATAACCAAGGTGTGGCAAGAAAGCTATGATGGCTGTGAAAAGGAAACCATCCAGATGGAAGGTTGGGATAATAACTTCTGATTTTCATATGTCAGCAGAGATGAAATTGGGTACAGAGTGCAAGAAAAGCTACCGTTGAGAGCAACACTGCAAGATGTTGCTAAGAGATGGGAAACACTAGGAAGAACTTAAATTAGAAGATATTAACACTAGAATTATGGCTTGAGGGAATATATAAGAAAGTACGTACAATTCCAACTAAAAGCAAAAAATGCTGGAAACATTCAGCAGGTCAGGCAGTACCTCTAGAAAGAGAGACACCTTTAATGCTTCTTGTTGAAAATGATTTATCTGACCTGAAATGTTAACACTCTTTTCTCTTTGCTGTTCATTTCCAGCAGTTTCGAACTTCATTACTGATTTCAGCCTCTGCAAGCTTAGTTTCCCTTTCCTTCTAATTGTGCTAGCTATTAAGAATATTGGCCTGTATAAAATTAATGTTTAGAAATGTAACACAGTATATTGTAATTAAGTAAGTGTAGTACAGAAATATTAGATGCATTGTACCAACCATGGCTGGAAATTGTGCCCTCAACAGAAGATGTCTGATTGGAAGCTCAAACTTACAGGTTGCCATCCCTGAGACGCAGACCTTTATCTTTCACTGATAACACTTTGGAAGCAAGAAAATCATAGCCCCTAATTTCTCTCTCTGGCTGGTTACCTATGAATGCAACTCAGGCATCAGAATTCAAAAGGTTTGACAGATACCACTCTTACATAGGCTACTAACTTCGCAGCTGCCGCAAGGATAGTTTCTGTTATCTATTTTAGCTGGATATGTAACTAATTAAATAAGAAATAAGCCACCGCTTGCAGCTCGGATCATTGTTCAGTTCGCTGGTAGCTTAAATATCTCTTGCATTTCTGCTCAGCGTTTCTATTGATTACACAAGAGATTGCAGATTCTGCATCTCAGCAACAATGTGCTGGAGGAATGAAAGGATTGAGCCGCAGCGATAACACAAAGCTTAGCCCCATGCGATTACAGCTCAGGGCATTCCGGAGTTCCGAGTACAATACCAGAGCCACCTCTGAGGAGTATGTACAGTACGCTCTCCCCATGAGCACATGAGTTTCATCCAGGTGCTCCAGTTTCCTCCCACAATCCAAAGGTGTACCGTTTAGTAGGTTAATTGTTCATTGTAAATTGTCCTTGATTAGGCTAGTGTGAAATAGGTGGGTTGCTGGGCAGTGTGACCCATTGGGCTGGAAGAGCCGGTTCTGTGCTTCTCTCTAAATAAAAAAAAATAGATCTGTGGCAGGGAAAAAAATTGTCGACGTCTTCGGTTGAAATCCTGCATCAGGACTGAGAGTGGAGAGACGAGATGGCCAGTATAGAGGGGAGAAGGGGAGAGGCAAGAATGGATTCTGAGGTGGCAGCTGAATGATAGATTGAGGCAGACAAAGAGAGAGAGGAATATGAGCAGGTGAAGCAAGGTGGGGGGAGGGGATGTGAAGATGGGGGACAGCGGCTGGAGGGAGATCAGCAGCAATACAAAGTGCCGTCAGAGCTGGATTCGGACAAGAAAAGGAGGCTAGAATGGGAGCCATTAGGAGGGAGTAAATTGCAGATGGGAGGGGGAGAAATGAGGAACCTACAGGTGAAATTGGTGGATGGAGCCAGAAGGCGGAAGGAGACGAAGGTCAGTGAAGAGAGCTGGAGGAAAGTTTGAAGGAGGACAACAATGGGAGGACTGCAGGATCCAAAGGGGACCAAAACAGGGGAGGAGGTGAAGAAGGAACAAAGTGAAAAAGAAAGAAAACTTGGGGTTGCTTAAAACTGGAAAACTCAACAGTTATACCATTGGCTTGTAGACTACACAGGCAGGATAGAAGGTGTTACTCCTCCTCCACTTCCCATTGGACTTCATCCTGGCAGTGCAAAATGCTAAGGATGCATAGGTCCTTTATATTATCGCTTGACCTGGTGTAGATGGTGCATGTAACACATGTACAATTTCAGAGCTTATTATAAAAGGGAAGTGTTTTTAAGGAGTCGGGTTTCTTATCTTTTTAATCAATGAAATAAATAGATTAGGTTAGATATTTATCATTGCAGTAACAATGCTCTTTGCACAGACACTATGACTAGCACTGGAGCAGCCATGCTGTTTACTCATTGGTGCCAATTTGAATCAGATTATTATGATGTTTGAAGGTCAGAAATATCCAGTAAATTTATTTTTTTTCTGTTTAAAAGCACTCTGTAGCCTCAAACCTGCATAGTAAGCAGGAGACCAACCATCTGTGTTTTGCATCAGAATCTTACTGAGAATCATGAATGTATTTCTTTAATACATCACAAAAGAGCCTCTCCTCCCAACACATGCCTCTCCTCATTACTATGATTGGGGAGCAGACACAAAAGCTTGAGTGCTCACACTTAATGATTTGGAAACTGCTTCGTCCTCTCCGTCATCAGATTTCTGAATGGTCCATGAACACATGAACACTGCTTCATTATTCTTTTTTTTAATACTATTTATTGATTCTGTAATTTATAGGAATCCTATATCTTTTCACTGGCATTCTGCTGCAAAGCAACAAATTTCGTGTCATACAAGTCAGTGATAATTAGATAATTAGAATCTGCTAATTCTCCTTTGAAAACTTACGGTTATTATGTGAAATCATCAGAGCAAAACCCATCAGTGATACGAAGCAACAAACGAAGCACTGAAGGAACTCAGCAGGTCAGGCAATGTCCTGAAAAAGGGTCTCGACGCGAAATGTCGACTGTTTATTCTTTTCCATCGATGCTGCTGGATCTGCTGAGTTCCTCCAGCATTTTGAATTGTGTATCTATGCGGAGAAATGGGCAGTTGATAGTTTTTGATCAAGATGTGTGAGTGGTCCCCAGATCGCATCATCTGCAGTCTCCTGTGTCTACATCAACGATATGTGCTGAGAAGCAGTAAGATGGTTAAAAGAGGCTAATGCAACTTTACAGACGAGAAAATCTGCAGATGCTGGAAATCCAAGCAACATACACAAAATGCTGGAGGAACTCAGCAGGCCAGACATCATCTACGGGAAAGAGTAAACAGTTGACGGTTTGGGCCAAGACCCTTCATCAGGACTGCTAGCGAGCCTGGGTGAGCACATGGTCGAGGTGTCAGAGGGCGGCAGAGATCACAAAGGGGGAGCAGTGAGGGAGAATATCACCGAGTTCCCGTCAAGGAGAAGATGTAAACTTCTCCAGGGTAGGCATACCTGGAAGAGACTTTGCATTAGTAGTAGTATCACAATCACAAGAAAATCTGTCCTGATGAAGGATCTCAGCCCAAAACATCAACTGGTTACTCTTTTCCATAGACGCTGCCTGGTCTGCTGAGTTCCACCATCATTTTGTGTGTGTTGCTTTGGATTTCCAGCATCTGCAGATTTCTAAATTAAAGTAATGAAACTAAAGTAAGTTTCATTTAAATATACCTTGCAGGTTAGGGTAATGGTACTTTCACTATACTGCCATTATCTCTGCTGCAGGTCAAATATAAGTAGACACTATCAACACAGATAAACAGTAATTCCAAAGAAATGACATAAGCAAGTGTTTTTAGCCATTTCTTCCAGTTGCCTAGAGGATTCTGCCAATTTTCTGCAAAAATTATGAAAACAAGTTGGGAGAGCATTCAAGTTCAAGAATGTGTATTTGATAATGTCTCAATGGCTCAGGCACAGCATCCACTTTGTTTAATTGTTTGTCCTGTCGTCTTTTTTACGATTGCAAATCACTGCTGGATACTAAGAACATTCAGTACAGCAGAACTATCCCATCAATGAGTTGCTCAATAGCAATGGAGCTGGACCTATTGTGTAATTGCTCGGACTTGTTGTGTATCATTTGTCAAAATGGTGAGCAGTCCAAGTGATTGTCTTGGATGTTTTTTATTGTGATTGCAAGACTTCGTTAAACCCCCCATGGATGACCCAAGCCCAGGTGTGAATGGAGGAGGTTTAGGCAAGGTGCTAGCAATCCATCCTGTAAAAACCCAGTGCTACAGAAATGCCGACAGACGCTCCAAAGACCTCATCCCTGGGACTGGAAGGATAAAGTGAGCTACGCCTGGATAAATTGAAAGACTGGTCCAGGGCAGAGTACTCTGGCCAGCTGTTGTCATTGGCATATGCCTCAATTGGGGTGATGGACTTGAGCTAAGATAAGAACATTGGTAATGTAGAATGCTGCAAGTATAGTGTTAAATTGGCGTGAGGTGGCTGCGTTGCCTCGGTTGTGGTGGGTACTAGGCCCTCCTGCCGTGGTGTTATCTATTGCAGTCACCCAGGGAAGGAGATGCCAAGGCAGTGTAGGAGAGAACAGAGGTCTCTGTTGGCATGCTGAGGTCTGTGCTGGGTTCAGGTCTGGCCTTTCCAGTCGGTGCTGCCCTCCAGTGTTCACTTGATGGAAGAGCAAGCTAGACTAGGTCAGTTTACCAACAATCTACAGTTATGCCACTCAGCAACTTGGGCTATTTTTTTTACTTTGTGACTGTTTTTTCTGAAATCACAACCCCACATGTTCTATTTGTGCTATGTGCAATGTGCAGTGTGCTGTACGCTGTTGGTAGTGTCTTTTGTACCTTGGCCCCAGAGGAACACTGTTTTGCTTGTTTGAAAGATAATTAAACTTCAACTTGATCTTAAACTTGTATACGAGTAGGATCTATGCAATAGATGTTTTTGCACAGTATCAGTGAAAAGAGATACACAGACAAGACAATGACATCAATAGACAAAATGGTGCAGAATTGGTAACAGAGTGAGGAATTTACTCAGCAAAAAAGGCAATATTGATTCACAAAGAGAAGCAGTTAGTACACTTGAATATCATGTTTTTCATCAAAAGAGTTGTACAGTGATTGTTAGGAAATTGGACTTTGATGGCTAAATTAATGTTTCCGAAGATATGCATAAGGATCACACTAATTAATAAACCCTTGCCCATTGCTACATTACTATTCAACTATATGCTTTGCACTTATTGCTGGTCTTCAGTAAAATGGACAATTTCCTGAGAAACCAGATCCAATCAAAACATGCCTGCACTCTTTGCAAACTGTCTACATCTCTGAAAGAGAATGAGCATTGTGGGTACGGCAATTGTTGACTCATCACAAGCTGGGCATCGTCCAAGTACCCCACAAGTGGAAGAGTGCAGGGGACACCCGGTTCCAGTGCTATGCTGGAGGCTTTGGTGGAAGAGATGCAAACAAAATATCAGAAGATTAAAATTAAAAAAAGCTGTAACTCTAAATTAAGAACAGGAAATTCTGGTCTGTCATTAGATGTGCAGAGGGAAGAAGAGCAAATGTTTCAGTTCGATGATCTTACTTCTGAAAAGAGAACATTTAGAAAGCAGACATGTTTAAACTGGCAGAAAGGTGCAGCAATGGAGAGAACAAAGGGAATGGCTGTAAGAGGTTGGAGCCCAAGAGAAGACTGCCTGGTGTTGACAAAGCAAAGATGGTGAAGGCTTGATAATGACAACTAATGTATCTGGCGCAACGAGAGGAAACAGAGTTAATGTACAATCTTGACATCCCTTTACCAAGTGAGATCACTGACCTGAAACACCCACCTCGCCCCCTCATCTACTGCTGGGACACCCCCAGGCACTCTCTACCCTTACATCAGAACTGCTCAGTTCTGACACAACTGGACGGGCTGGTTAAGTGAAACGGTTGAATTGTAGAATCAAGCTGATTCAGCACATGTATTTTAAAAAAAACAAAGGATGCAAAAGAGCTGAGTTTTGTGGCCTTCCTGATGTGAGGCTGTCCAAAGATTTCAGAGCCAGTGAAACCTTTTCAGAATCAGAATCAGGATTATTATCATTGACCTATATAGAGAAACTTGTTGATTTGTGGTAGCAGTACAGAGTAAGGCATAAAAATGTCTGTAAATTACAAAAGAAATAAATAGTGTAAAAGATGAATGGCAAGCTAGTGTCCATAAGTTCATGGACAATTCAAAAATTTAATGGTGGAGGAGAACCTGCTGCTTTTAAAGTGTCAAGTATGGTTCTTCAGTCTCGTTTACCTCTTCTCTGCTGGTAAGGCATCAGGAGAGCACATCCCAGATCATGATGATAGATGCTGTGTTCTTCAAGCTCCACCTCTTGACCATGTCTGTTGAAATATAACCACTGCTGTAACATCTAGGGATGTAACATGTCTCATACTCACCTCTACCACATCCCTTACACTTTGAGCAAGCAGTTAAGTTCCTCTTGACTACTTTGGACCAGGAAATCAGTCAGAATCTCACCAAGGTTCACTTCATTGTCAAAGTATGACTGTATAATACAATTCTGATACTTGTCTACTCCAGATAGCCATTAAATGCAGAAAGACCATGTGTGTTGATGAAGAAAAGACATCAACTCCCACTCTCAACTGGCATGAAAAAGAAAAGAAACAAAACTCACAGACCACAAAATCCCCACCCCAGCCACAGCAAAAAAACACCTACAATAACAATCAATGACCCCCTACAATCCCTGATCCCTCACTCGCAGAAATGAACAGCATCAGTAGCACCAAACCCCCAACCCCCAGCCTTACACACTAAAAATTAACAGATCACCCACCCACCAATCGTCCACCAGAAAGAAAACATCGAAAAACTGAAGGAAACCAGTACCGTCCAATAATCACATAAATCTCAGAATATGGGAAAGGTCTTTTTGTCTGCATAGGAGAGCTGCCGCACAAACTCAGTCCTTCCATAAAGAGTGACCACCGACCCAGATCCGAATGTGCCAATCTGGCTGCTGACTGCCTCTGCTGGGAGCGATCGCTGACCCCCTCTGCATTCACTTCAATGCTTCAATCTTCCTCGCTGCTTCCAGATGGAGAAGCTCATGACCCTGCACCTTGTCTCTGGTCTTTTCCACGAGTCAGCGTGTGTTCTCGGACCTTTTTGGCCCCCCTTCTATAATCTCCACGAGGTAGCTGTCTGGACACAGCAGAGCGCAGGATCCTTCCATCGAGTTTCAAACTGTACGTCACAGGCTCCAACAGTTTCAGTATCACAAACAAAACAGAAAGAACAAGCAGTAGGCATTGAAAAAGTGAAATAATTGGAAAGATTTGCTGTCCGGAAGATGTCGCCTGAGGAATCATTGTTCGCTGGCACCACCGTGACCAGAAGTCTGCTGCTGAATTTATTGCTCTTCTGACTTTAGTTGCAGATATACTTATAGGCTCATATGGTTTCAATTTCTTTTTCTTTAACATTTTGCAATTTCTATAAAACAAAACATATTTTCCAATGAGCAGTAAGAAATCAGACTTTGGTTATTTACAGTTGTGGAATTGCAAGGACATACTGGTCAGGAAGGGTGATAATCGGACTCTGCTTCCTCTTGAAAAAGTGACCTGAGAGGCGGCAGTCGTGGAATCACTTGCAGTCAAGTTGAGGTCAGCTGATCGGCCTTCCACAGAGCTGCCTCCACCCTCATGAGACAAGATGTACACATTTGTATTTCATGCCTGCAAACCAAACACCCGAGCTTCTACCGCAATACCCAGTCACTGGTGACACACACCAGACCTGAGACACCAGCTGTCACGTGCTTCATCTTGGTTGGGTCTGCTAGTGACAAAATGGAGCTGTCAACCACTTTGATGCTGAGCAGGATGAACTGCAGGCTTTGGGTAAAACCACACATTAGTCAAGAGCAGGATTCTCCATGGCCCTTGATGTTGTCACAGGCAGGAGAGGCAGTTCACCGGGTATTTCATTGTACAAGGCTACCAACCTTTATCTGTAGCATGTCGAAGTCTTCATCTGAGTTCTCTGGGCTGGGACTCAAATGTCATGTCATCTTCCAAAGACCTGTCAACATATCCACTCCTTCAACTTAGCACTAGTTGTAGGGCATTTATTAGGAGCAGATTTTGTCTCTAAACGACTTTCTACACAAATCTGATCTAGAGGTTGTGTGTGGCAGGTTAAGTACAGGCTTGTGTTACTGCCTCATAGTTCAGGGGACCCAGGTTAGATCTTGCCCTCTGATATTGTCTTTACAGAGAATGCACCTTCTCCCAGACTGCATTGGCTCTGATAGGTACTCTGGTTTCCTCCCACATTCCCAACATGAGCGAGAAGTCAATCGATCACTGTAAGTTGTGCAGTAGCTTCAGTAAATGACATAAGATCCAAAGGGGAGTTAATAGACATGTGAGAGAGAGAGAGTAGATTACAGGGCTACAAGAAACTAAGAAGAAGGGAATAATACTGATGGGTTTGCTCTACTATTAGCTGACATGGACCCAGCAGACTGAATGGTGTCTTTCTCTGTTATAGTAAGTAAATACAGCATATTGGCTTCACCTCTTCTTTCTTCAAAGTTCAAGGTAAAATTTATTATCAGAGTACATGCATATCACCACATAGAACCCTGAGATTCTTTTACCTGTGGCATACTCAGCAAATCTATGGAACAGTAACAGTAAATAGGATCAATGAACAACAGACTGTGGAAATGCAAATATAAATAAATAGCAATAGATGAGAACATAAAATGACGAGAAAAGGGGACCTTAGAGTGAGATCATTGGTTCTGGGAACACCAGAAATAGAATGAGTGTCGTTATCCTCTTTTGTTAAAGAGCCTGATGGTTGAGGGGTGGTAACTGTTCGTGAACCTGGTGGTATGAGGCCTGAAGCACTTGTACTTTCTACCCGAGACAGCAGCCAGAAAAGAGCATGGCCTGAGTTGACAGCTGGCCAAGTAAGAGCTCTGGGCTACCCATCTGAAAGAAGAAAGCTGCAGAGAGGGCAATAATATTAGTAGGGTGTTAGAAGCACAATCTTTCACCATTTATAATCCAGAAGTGATTTGACTTTGGAGAGAAAATGGGAAGAAGGATCGGGGAAGAGATTAACATCAGCTTTATTAATCTGTTGCTGCTGGCGTTCAGGAGCTGTTTTGGCACGCCCAATAATGGGCAGTATTCTGACCTTCAGAGCAGTTGGTGCTTGGACCTGGTTTGCTGTCCACTGGTCTTCCGTTACTGATGTCACTTATCATGGTCTGTTCCAGACGGAGAGAAGGAAACCTACTCGAGTCTACATTGCAGTTGGTGAGCTCGGCATTGCTAAACAGCTGGCTGGGTATGGAGAGGTGAAATGTAAATTTTTGAGTAGTGGTTATTGTATATGGACGTGATAGGGCATGTGAAAGTCAAGTAGGAGTCCTGATGGATAGAAGTTCTTGGTAAAACAAATGGTTGGGGTGTTATTGTGATGGGTAATGGAGGAGCCTACCAGAATCGTTGTTGGGAGGTGGGGTTTGAAGATATGATCACCAACCTAGACTAAACATGAGACATCATTAAGCATATTCCAGCACTATGTCCATTTTACTGAGCCTTCACTCTTGGTGTTGATAGGAATTTCATACTTTTCCCTTGTCGGTCAAAGTCCCTGGACCTTGTCCATGAAACCATTCTGGCCTTGAATGTGCTTCATTGTCTTTGTTACGTGTCCTACCATCGACTGCACTATTGATGTCTTTAGTCAGTGACAGATGATTTTTAGCTGAGACTGGCTGCAAACAAAATTGGACGTCATGAATATGCCTGGCACCATTTGCTCTAGAAATCATGTTAATAAAGTTGAAGCATGGATTTTGAGTATGTGCTCTGCACCAGGTCAAATGGACACCGGTTAATTGCAAACCCATACCATGTTTTCCAGCACTATTCAGATTAGCCCCCGTATCTTTTGCCGCTATTCGTTTGCAGGTTGGAAATGCCTGATATCATTTACAATGTTTGATGTCAATGGGGCAGTAGACACATGTCTGAATGTGGATGTGGTATTTGATCAAGTATCACCGGCATTAGTTTTTCAAGGCTTAAGGAAGCCTTATGGTTCAAAGGTTCAAAGCTACATTTAATGTCAGAGAAATGTATACAATATACATCCTGAAATGCTTTTTCTTCACAACCATCCACGGAAACAGAGGAGTGCCCCAAAGAATGAATGACACTTAAACGTTAGAACCCCAAAGTCCCCCCCCCCCCACGGCTCCCCTCCCTCCTGCATGGAAGCGGCAGCGATCAACAACCCCCCTCCCCCCACCAGCAAAAATAAAGTTCTCCCACTACCAGCACTCAAGCGTGAGCAAAGCAAAAGCAAAGACACAGGCTTGCAGTTACCCCAAAGGCTACGTTGTTCACCCGATAATTCAACATGCTGCAGGCTCTCTCTCTCCTAATAACGGAGAAAGAGATGACTCCATTTTCTAATGAGCAGGGAGAGATAACAAACAACTTGCTGGTTTACAATGTTAAAAGTCCGTTACAACACTTTTTTCGAGCTCTGTGCCTGAAGATCGCAAAGATCCCGTGTCTCCAGGCATACAGTAGATGTTCCAACTCCCCCAACGACACACTGGTCTCCTGTGACAACCCCGACCCTTGATCCGTCCATCTCCAGTTCCTCGAGATCCCAGGCTTCTGAATCCGTACTGAAATCTTAGGCCGAGACTTTGGCGTGCCGAATAGTGGCCGATTGTGGAACCCTGAGAGCGGGTCCCATTCCCGCAAAGAACTGTAGTCAGCGTGTAACTCCAGGTCGGGGTCTTCAAAAGAACCCTGAAAAGGAAGAATAGAGATATTAAAGATGGAAATAGAACTGTTTTCGAAGATGCAAGCAAAGGAGTCGCCTTTGGGCGCCATAACTACTTAGCTGCTGGTGTAATTCAAGCCTGGTCAGACGATACCGCATGGTACACAAGTCATTTAATGTAATGGTTACAATATACCAGAAGATGATATTTGTACAGTAGCGTAGTAGTTAGCTCAACGCTTTACGGTACCAGCAATCCAGGTTCATTTCCCGTAGCTGCCTGTAAGGCGTTTGTACGTCTTTCCCAAGACCGCGTGGGTTTCTTTCAGGTGCTCCAGTTTCCTCCCATATTTCAAAGATGTACCGGCTGGTAGTTTAATTGGTCATTATAAATTGTTCCATGATTAGGCTAGGATTCAATCGGGGGATTGTTGGGTGGTGAGGCTCAAAGGGCATGCAGGGCCTACTCCGTGCTGTATCTCAATTAATTAATTAATTAATTAACTAATATTAGAACTTCAAAACCATTCGCTTTTCTTTTTACCACACATGAACAGACTTCTGAGTGTGGGTATTAATTCACTGAACAGAGAAGTACCCCGTTCGGTTAACTCTAAGATTGGAAGACTGCATTGAAAGTAAAGATGACGTACATTACTGGTCAGATTATAAAGCATTATATGTCTTTTTATAACAGTAGACAGGCGTAAGTGTGTTATGTCGGCAGTTATTCCTCTTTTGTGCTCATGATTTTTAGATCGGAAAAGAGGAATAGATAATACAAAATCAGGAACTACTGAGAATACTTATTGACACAGTTTGTGTGTGCAGAAGGAGGACAGTAGACATTGTGAGTGTATAGACATTTAAACTGTCAACAACATTTTGATATCCATTTTCTTACATGGATTTACTTCAGTGACTGAGGAGAAACAAATGTCATTTTCTGATCCTTTACTTCTTGAAGCATATAATGACTCATCTTTAAAAGTTGTGTTTCTTGAAAATTAAAGCTTCACATCTCATAAAAAACAGAAGAATGCATTGAAACCGGAATTAGCCTAGACATAACAATACAAGATAGAGAAGCATCTTTCAAACTTTCTCCTCCAATCTATAAGATACTGGCTGATGACTGATTTTTTACCTCAATGCCACTTTCCTGTAGCAAACCAGTATCCCCTAATTTTCCTAATGTTCAAAATCAGAATCAGAATCAGAATCAGTTTCATTATCACCGGCATGTGACACAAAATTTGTTAACTTCGCAGCAGCAGAATAATGCAATTAATCTTACGATCATATGGAAAGAAATAAGTGAATCAATTACAGTAAGTATATACTGTATATGTATATTAAATAGTTTTTTTAAGTACATAAACGGAAGTAATAAAATTGAACTAGTGTTCATGGGATCAAAGTCCATTTAGAAATCAGATGGCAGAAGGGAAGAAGCTGTTCCTGAATCGCTGAGTGTGTGCCTTCAGGCTTCTGTACCTCCATCCTGATGGTAACAGTGAGAAGGGTCATGTCCTGGGTGATGGGGGTCCTTAATGATGGGCACTGCCTTTCTGAGACACCACTCCTTGAGTATGTCTTGAATACTTCGGAGATTAATACCCAAGATGGAGCTGACTAATTTTACAATTTTCTGTAGCATCTTTTGATCTTATGTAGTAGGCCCCACCCCATACTGGACAGTGTTGCAGCCTGTCAGAATGTTATCCACAGTTCTCTGGGTTGTAGTCCACCTCATCCAGGTGACTTAACCACATTAAGACCTTTCAGTTTGCCTTGCACTTTTTCCTTTGTAATAGCAAGGGCCCTCACTCCTGCTCCCTGACCCTCACAGACTTCTGGCACACTGCTAGTGTCGTCCACAGTGAAGGCTGACGCAAAGTACTCATTTGGTTATTTTGCCATTTCTTTGTCCCCCATTACGACCTCACCAGCATTATTTTCCAGTGGTCCAATATCAACTCTCACCTCTCTTTTACTTTTTATATGACTGAAAAACCTTTCAGTATCCTGCTTTTATATTATTGGCTAGTTTGCCTTCATACTTCATTTTGTCCCCTTCTTATGACTTTTAAGTTGCCCTTTGTTGGATTTTAAAAACTTCTCAATCATCCAACATCCCAATCACTTTTGCTACATTATATGCCCTTTCTTTGGCTTTTATGCAGTCCTTAACTTCCCTTGTCAGCCACAGTTGCCTACCTCTGCCATTTGAGAGCAACTTCTTCTGTGGGACATTTATCTTGCACCTTGTGAACAATTCCAGAAACCTTAGGCACCTCTGCTCTGCTGTCATCCCCGCCAATATCCCCCTCCAATCCACCTGGGCAAGCTCTTCTCTCATGTCAGGTTAGATCCTCAGAGATCTTGACATCCAGGAACTTGAAATTGCTCACCCTTTCCACTTCTGATCCCTCTATGAGGAGTGCTTCATGATTCCTCATCCTACCCTTTCTGAAGTCCACAATTGGCTCTTTGGTCTTACTGACCTTGAGTGCAAGGTTCTTGCTGTGACACCACTCAACTAGCTGGTATATCTCACTCCTGTACGCCCTCTTGTCTCCATCTGAGATTCTGTCAACAATGGTTGTGGTTGTATTGTCAGAAAGTTTATAGATGGCATTTGAACTATGCCTAGCCACATTGTCATGGGTATAGAGAGAGTAGAGCAGTGGGCTAAGCGCACACCCTTGAGGTGTGCCAGTGCTGATCGTCAGTGAGGAGGATTTATTCATTCCAATCTCTACAGATTGTGGTCTCCTGGTTAGGAAGTCGAGGATTAAATTGCAGAGCGAGGTACAGAGACCCAGGTTTCATAAATGTCGATCAGGGTGTAGGAATGATGGTGTTAAATGCTGAGCTATAGTCACATGGGTGTTTGTATTGTCCAGATGATCTAAGGCCGTGTGAGGAGCCATTGAGATTGTATCTGCCCTTGACCTATTGTGGTAATAGGCAAATCGCAGTGAGTCCTTGTCTTTGCTGAGGCAGAAGTTGATTCTAGCCATGACTAACATTTCATCACCGTAGATGTGAGTGCTACTGGAAGATAATCATTAAGGCAGCTCACACTACTCCTCTTGGGTACTGGTATAATTGAAGCAACCATAACAATTTGAGGTTGAAAATGTCCTTGAATACAGCCACCAGTTGGTGATTCAAAAAATATATGGATCTCTACTCATCTACAGAGCCACCACAGCTGCCTTGAGGAGAAAAATTCAAATCGCACTACCTTCTCTGGCCGAAATAAATCAATCTTAGTCCAGAATGGCTTACTCCTTATTCTTATTCCATGACTTTCTTATATCCCGACATCTACCCTATGAAATACCATGAGAAATTTGGATGTCTCCATGAGAGTACCTCTCCAATTTCTATAGATTCATTCTGTTTAGAGCCTTTTCATAAAAGAAACCTTCCATCCTAGGATACACAGTAAATATAAAATACATATATGAGTGTGCATACACACACACACACACACACACACACACATGTATGTACGTATGAACGTATGTTTGTGTGTGTGTATATGTGCACAAGTTTCAAGATCGCCAGTGCCGAAGCATTCCACTGCCACGGGCCTGAATGACTTCCGCCCAGTTGCACTCACCCCCATCATTGCAAAGTGTTTTGAGAGACTGGTTCTATCACATCTGAAATGCTGTCTGCCCACAACCCTGGACCCCCATCAATTTGCCTAACGCACCAACAGGTTAACAGAGGATGCCATCTCCACGGCACTTCACTCTGCCCTGACCCACCTGGACAGCCCCAACTCTTACGTCAGAACGCTGTTCATTGACTTTAGTTCGGCATTCAATACTGTGATCCCCTCCAAGCTGATCGCCAAACATCACCAACTCGGTATCAGCTCATCCCTCTGCAATTGGACCTTGGACTTTCTGACTAACAGACCCCAATCAGTTAAGTTAGACAACCTCTCCTCCTCCACTCTCACCCTGAACACCGGTGTTCCTCAAGGCTGTGTTCTGAGCCCTCCTCTGTACTCCCTTTTCACCTATGACTGCGTTCCTGTACATGGTTCTAACTCCATAATCAAGTTTGCAGACGACATCACGGTGGTTGGCCTGATCAGAGGGGATGACAAGACGGCCTACAGGGACGAGGTCCAGCACCTGGCCGTGTGGTGTGCCGACAACAACCTGGCCCTTAACACCCTGAAGACCAAGGAGATCATTGTGGACTTTAGGCATGCTAGGAGCCACACTCACGTCCCCACCTACATCAACGGAGCTGTAATGGAGTCTGTATCAGGCTTCAAATTCCTTGGTGCCCACATTTCCAAGGATCTCACCTGGTCCCTGAACTCCTCCATCCTGATCAAAAAGGCGCAACAGCGCCTTTATTTCCTGTGGAGTATGAAGAAAGCTCACCTCTGTCCCAGGATACTGACGGACTCTTATCACTGTACCATTGAAAGCATACTCACCAACTGCATCTCAGTGTGGTATGGCAATTGTCCTGTATCGGACTGCAAAACACTCCAGCCTGTGGTGAAAACTGCCCAGCGGATTATCGGCACCCATTTGCCCACCATTGAGAACATCTTCCATAAATGCTGATTGGGCAGGGCGAAAAGCATTATCAAGGATGCATCTCACCCTAACCATAGACTTTTTACTCTCCTCTCATCCGGTAGGTGCTACAGGAGCCTCCGCTCCCGCACCAGCAGGCACAGGAAGAGCTTCTTCCCTGAGGCTGTGACCCTGCTGAACCTCACATCACAGCGCTAAGCAGTATTGCACCCATATTGTACTGTCTCAGTACTTTTATGTTTGTGTGCTGTAGCACTTACTTTTTATTCACAGTTATTTTGTAAATAACACTGTTCTGTGCATTTCCGGTTAGATGCTAACTGCATTTCATTGGCTTTGTATCTGTACTCGGCACAATGACAATAAAGTTGAATCTAATCTAATCTAATAATCTAATATATACCACTTCACTGGGACAGGAGACTCTTGATGAACAGTTTCTAATTAGCATCAGTCACATTAAGAGGAACTAATACATAGTATTTTAGTACTGTAGATGTCATAGAAACATAGAAACGTGGAAAACCTACAATACAATATACGCCCTTTGGCCCACAGAGTTGTGCCGAAAATCTCCCTACCTTAAAAATTACTAAGCTTACCTATAGCCCTCTATTTTACTAAGCTCCATGTACCTATCCAAAAATCTCTTAAAAGACCTTATCGTATCCACCTCCACCACCACTGCCGGCAGCCCATTCCACGCACTCACCACTCTCTGAATAAAAAACATACCCCTGACATCTCCTCTGTACCTACTCCCCAGCACCTTAAACCTGTGTCCTCTTGTGGCAACCATTTCAGCCCCGGGAAAAAGCCTCTGACTATCCACACGATCAATGCCTCTCATCATTTTGTACACCTCTATCAGGTCACTTCTCATCCTCCGTCGCTCCAAGGAGAAAAGGCCGAGTTCACTCAACCTATTCTCATCCAGCATATAACCCTAATCCTCTTCATGATACCTCCAGTGGAGCCTTTTCAAATGTCCAAATTGACCACATTAGTTAGTTTTTCTTCTTCCTTATGTGCTCCTTTTGAACTAATACAGATTTGTCAGACATGATTGCCCTTTCTTAAATCTATGTTGGCTGAGCCTGATTCTCTGAAAAGCCTGTTAACCACTTCCTTAATACTAGGTTCCAGCATTTATTCAGACTAGCTCGGACTGATAGGTCAGCAATTCCCCATCTGTTCTCACTTCTTTCTTAAATAATGATTCAATTTTTGTTCCTCTCATAAACTACTCTGAAATTGATGGAACTTTGGAAAATGATATTCTCCACACTTTCTGGGATGTTTTCTGTGTCTTCTTTGAAGCAATCACAAAATAATTCTTTAATTTCTCTATTATTTTCTTATTCCCCAGTAGAAATCTACTTATTTGCCCTCCACAATACTCCTCCTAATAACTGCTAATTTGGTTTGCACAGGCTACAGTCTATAGCTTGAAGTCCCTCATGGTTATTATGCTAACATTGCTGCACACATTTTCTGAATTACTCTATGCTAATATTACTATTATTTGTGTCACTTTTATCACTCCTCACTAATACTTTCATGCCAGTTCCTAATGCCATAAGACCATAAGACATAGGAGCAGAATTAGGCCATCCAGCTCATCAAGTCTGCTCCGCCATTCCATCATGGCTGATCCCGGATCCCACTCAACTCCATACACTTGCCTTCTCGTCAAATCCTTCGATACCTTGACCAATCAGGAAACGATCAACTTCCGCCTTAAATATATGCACAGACTTGGCCCAAAACTTGGCGGACTAACTCCACCCAAAACTTTTTTTTAATCCAGCCTGAGTTTTGTTCTCTTTACTTCATAACCCATCCTTTATATCTTTTTTTTAATTACCATTTTGGCAATATCTCCTAACAATGAACTCTTTGAATACTTTAATCACCTTGCAGCCACATCTCTCTAATGGCATTAAGCTGGTTCATTTATGACTATTTTTGCTATCAATCCATCTATCTTGCAGGTTGATGCTCTCCTGTCCCAACTCCCAGCTATTAAAGCTTGCCTACAGTCCTAGTTATCTGATTCAGTCAGAAACTGGTCCTAACCCTATTCAAATGAAAGGGTTCTGATGAAGAGCCTTGGCCCAAAACATTCAACAGTGCTCTTTTCCATGGATGCTGCCTGGCCTGCTGAGTTCCTCCAGCATTTTGTGTGTCTTGCTTGGATTCCAGCATCTGCATTCTTTTATGTCACCAGCAGAAAATTTCCTTCTTCCCCCCTGTATTGTTGACAAGGCTCCATGAAACCATTTTCTCCCAAACAAACATTTGAGCAAGGCATACAAATCTCTCATCTGATTGTCTTTATCCAGAATACATATTGTTCTGGTAGTAATTATCTTCACTGTTCTGCTTTTTCATTAAGCCCAAAGCTGCTCATGTTCCTTCAGCAGAGGCTTCTTAGTGTTATTAAAATCTTTGGTTTTCTCATTTACAATAGCAAGTAGATCTTCCTCCTCCCATACTCCATAAGATTAGCTCAATTTCCCAGTATATCTTGTCATGGCCCTTGGAATTTATTTCTCTACCTGAGCTGCACTTTCTCTGGAAATACGTATTCTGCATTCTATTTTTGTTTTACCTCCTCGGTATAATAATGTATTGTATGAACTGTCTGATGGTGTGCAAAGAAAAGCTTTCGGGGTCTATGTGACAATAACAATAATAAACCACTCGAAATTCCTCTTCAGCACTGATGAGACATCCTTAAATCTTACATGAAGGTTTGCTTCTCATGTTCATGATTCCAGTCAACAATATCTCTTCCCAATAAATGCCTGTTCCTGCTCACCCATGGACCATGGTCAGCTTCCTCATCCTCTCTGCAATTGCTTCTCTTGTTCACACAGGGAGCAAGAATATTACACCTCTCATGAGTGTAAAAGAGTTAGGACTCTACCTGTTACCGTTTAGATACCTATATCAGCTTCAGTAATAATTACACCATCTTGTCCCACTTAAATGACACATTCTGTACCACTGAGGGATGCAAATGCCTTTCAGAAAAGAATAAAGTTTCCAGGCAACCAGCACTCCACCTCATCTCCCTCTTCCAATACATTGCAGAGACTGACTCTTGGACTCCAGTTTCAGCGACACTGAGCCAAAATTCTTCAAGCTACAGACACTGACAGTACTTCAGATATAGTCTAAGATTTCCTTTTAAGTCGAGAGGTGAAAGAGTTAAAAGGGACCTGAGGGACCAAATTCTTCACACAGAGGGTGGTGCGTGTATGGAATGAGCTGCCAGAGAAAGTAGTTGAGGCAGGTACAATAGCAACATTTAAAAGACATTGGTATACGTACATGGATCAGAAGGGTTCCCAGCCTGGGGTCCGCAGACCTCTCGGTTAATGGTGGAGGTCTATGGCATAAGGAGGTTTGGAATGTGTGGTTCAGAGGGATATGGGCTAAAAATAAGCATGTAGGATTATCTTGGTGACATTATGGTCTAGATGGATGAGTTGAGCTGAAGGGTCAGTTTCCACATTGTATGGCTCAATGAATCTATTTCTATTGACTCCCACATATTATAGCAGCAAAGTATCATTAGTCCTGCCTACTTAGGTAATTAAGTTAGATTACTTAAATAATTGACATGGGTCATAGTACTGGCCCTTCGGCCCAAAAATGTGCCGACCTATAAAAACCTACTCCATGATTAATCTAACCTTTCCCTCCTACATAGCTCATAATTCTCCATTTTTCAACATCCACGTACCTACCTAGGAGTTCCTTAAAAGTCCTTATTGTGTTAGTCTCCAGCAACACACCCAGCAGGGGTTCCAGGCACGTCCCACTCTCTCTGTGGAAAACCTACCTCTGACATTCCCTTTAAGCTTTCCTCAATTCATCTTAAACCGATATCCTCTGGTATCGAGGCAATGAAGTAATTTGTGTAATTCTTGAAAGAGAAAGCTTCACTGTTGTTCCTGCCTCACCAAAATTAGTTTGCTGAGAGATCGGCACACTGTTAGGCATCACTTTTTACAAATTGCTTACCAATGCAAGTAAGTACTACAAGATTAAGAAAATCATATTGTAAAACTGAATTGAACAAACAAATATTTAAAATGAAATCAACCCCTTAGCCACAATCCATATTTATTACATTCAGTGAACACAACACACTGTTCTAAATTTAGACTGCCTTAACAGACAGACTAAATTTCTTGGATACCATATTTAGAGTTAGCTGATTAACCTGTTCTAGCTGCTTAATGAACAATCATGGTATTGTTCAAATTATTCGTTTCTATTAGATTCTTCTCACAATGAAAACAGGGTATTACTAACTAGCCTAATAGAAAATGTTCTGGTGTTAGCTTCAATCTTACCTTTAGGATGTGTATATCACATGACTAATTGTTTTATTAGAAGACTGCATTTTGTCAGTACATTGCAGCTTGAACCTAGTTTTTCAAAGATGACATAAAAAATGAGACAATGAGATAAATTCTAACAGTATGATGAAATGGTTGCTGTGTAATATTTGGATAACAACTCAAGCCTGGCATGAGGGGCTTGCAGTGTAACTTTACCAAGTCACATGTACATTGACTATATTGGCATGTTGTTCAATATGTTTTCATCAACTGATTTTCTTGCTTAGCTAAATGTTTATAAAAATACATTCCTTGTGGTGTATTGCCCAAATACATACTCAGAGTGACAATATTCAGAATTACAGACAAAACATATTTTTAAAAAATTCTAACCACGAGTCTGCCCATTTTGTTTTGCTTATTTACACTCAAAACTGTTTTTGAATAGGGAGACTGCTTCACTGAGAACCTACGCTCCGTCCGCCAGAAAAAGCAGGATCTCCCAGTAGCCATCCATTTTAATTCCACTTCCCATTCCCAAGAATATTATCTAATACTTCCTTCCTACATAAGCCCCTAATTTCCTTTTATCCATGTGCCTATCCAAAATCTTCTTAAATGTCCTTAATGTATCTGCCTCTACCACCACCTCTGACAGTGCATTCATGCACCCACCACTCTCTGTGTAAAAAAATTAACTCCGGCGTTTCCCACTGTATTTTCCACCAATCATTTAAAATTATGCCCCCTCATATTAGCCAATTCCATTCTAGGATGAAGATACACTCTTATCTTATACAGCTCGTGTCCTTTTTCGCTCCAAAGAAAAGCCCTAGCTCGCTCAATCTATCCTCGTACGACATGCTCCCTAATCCTGGAAGCATCCCGGTAAATCTCCTCTGCACCCGCTCTAAAGCTTCCATATCTTTCCTATAATGAGCTGAATAAAAAAGAGCACAATACTCTGAGTGTGGTCTAGCCAGAGTTTTATAGAGCTGCTACATTCTTGAACTCAATCATCCAACTAATTGAGGCCAACACACAATATGGCTTCTTAATCACCATATCAATTTCTGACTAGCATTTTTAATAGAACTATGCTTAATCGTTCTCTTCATTACATCTTAAAGGGTTTTAGTTCCCCCACAGCCAGAGTCTAAATCCATCTGAACCTGTGCCTAATAGGTTCTCCTTCTGAACAAAAAAGAATTTTTCATTCAAACCCTGGAGCCAGGACACTTTAGATTCTTTGGGCAAAGTTATGACTTTCTTTTCTAATTTACACTACAAGGAAAGTCGACATAGTAAAAGGTTGAATTCTTCTAAATATTCCCCATTGTTTCAGTCATCAGTATCTGTATCAGAATGTGTTAAATTACTGGAATTCATGCTGTTATCTAACCTCCTGTATTTCATGTAATTCAAATGACTTATTGGCCAAATTGATTACTGCTTAAATGGATCAATAAGCCATGGGGAAACGTGGGATATGACTTCAAGAGGATTGAACTTTTGAGTGAATAAAAACCTAGTCTTCCACTTCACATCCAAAAATAAACATTGTTCTACACAAAGTCACCATGGCTCTTGTGAAAACAGACCTTTGTTTAGACTTGGAATGATTGATGCAGTTTGCCAATTAGAAAATAGTTGAAGATCTCTCCTGATGGGTACCTGACTGGAACCAGACACTGTGGTGATTGATGTTTATAGAAGCAATATTTTCTGGAACAAGAATTGGAAGAATCAAGTCAACCCAGGGGATATACTTTGCATGGGAAAGGAGTTAATCAGTGATAATGAAGAAATCTCAACTTCTTCTTACTTGAAGTTGAGAAAAAAATACACACATTTTTTCCCAAAGACAATAAGCTAACGTTAGTCTCTTGCCTAGAGTTTCAATATATTATAATAAGTTGTAAATCAAAGATTCTACATTTCAAATCTAACATGTTTCTGGTAAATACAATTGGTAAGAATTTGAAAGTTGCAACTGCTGGAAACACAGAACAGCAAAAAAACACACATAACACAATTGTTTAAGAACTGCCATCCTCAAAATATGAGTCGTATTTCTAAATGAACTGCTGTGTAATCCAAGTATTTTTGTTTATTTTTGTTAATATTAAATTCTTATGGACACATAGTCTCCATCTGGTAAAAGCGGAACCTTCCCAGTGGACAAACATTTTCATACCTGTTCTGACATGTTGATCCATGACCTCCTCTTGTATCAAGATGAGGGCACCCTCAGGGAGGTGAGGCTACGCCTTATATTCCATCTGGGTAGCCTCCAACCTGGTGGCATAAATATCGATTTCTCCTTCCGGTAAACAAATCCATCCCCCCATTCTCCACTGGGACCTTTTACCTCTTCTCACCCACCTATCACTTCCCCCTGGATCCCCTCCTTCTTCCCTTTCTCCTATGGTCTATTCTCCTGTTCTTTCCAATTCCTTCTTCTCTGGACATTTACCTTTCCCACCCATTTGGCTTCACCTATCACCTTCCATCTGTTTGTGATTTACCTTCTAGCTATAGTCCTTCCTCTCTCCCCACCTTTTTATTCTAGCATCTTCCTCCTTCCTTTCCAGTCCTGAAGAAGGACCTTGGCCTGAAACAGTACGAGTTTATTCATTTCCACAGGTGCTGCCTGACCTGCTGTGTTCCCCTAGCATTTTGTGTATGTAGCTTTGGATTTCCCGCATCTGCAGACCTCATCATGTTTATGAGTTTTGGGAGGAAAGGTCTGGTGTTTGGTTTTAGATTGTGCTGTCTCACACCTCATTATCTATGGAACCTCCATAATTTCATAGTGCTCATTAAGTTGCTTGATAATCCATTATACAAGGTTGTTACTGTAAGCGCTTGATATTGTAGTTCATACAGAGAAAGGAGAGAACGTCAGAAATGTTGTTGGTATTTTGCTCAAAATATGGATTCAGAAATCATTCTATAATAATTATTTTCAAATGCAGTTGATGAAGGTATCATATTCTAATCTTTCATACTGTAAAATTCTGTTCTAATGATTAGTAAACGCTTACTAGCCCTAGGCAGGATATCAAAATCATATTTATACTGTTAGTTTATGTATTGCTCTTGCTTTTTGCTAAATATCTTTCATGTTGCTTAGTTTATAGTTGAGACCAAAGTCAAATTATTTATGAAAGAGATTGCTAATTCTCATAATTAAAAATACTTCTTACACACCAAATCAGAATACTCTATAAACAACATGAGTTCCAGTGACAGTGTTCTTTGTGCTTTATTCAAAACAATGGATTGCTCCGTGATCTATTGCCACTGGGGATCAGGCATGAGTCAAGCTCTGGTATGTTGGTGTACTAGCAATCTGCTTCACGCTGGTAAACACTACATTAATTTTAGCAAAGACACAGCTAACAGAATTTCAGTCCAGAAACTTATCATAATCGTCAGATAGTAAATTAAACTTCTGTTATTCTTCATCTTGTGCTTTTGAATTCTTTTCCACCAAAATCAGAATATTTTTAAAATTCAGGGCAATGGTGCTCTGAATTTATTTTACCATAATCCATAATGTGACTATTATTTCAGGTGCGGGAAGACTGAATGCATACCTGTTGGAGAGATGGGTGTCCTTGGGATGGATGGGATGTGAATATTTTTATTTCTAAACCAAACATTATTCATAAAAATATACTCAGGCAATAGAATACAATAGGGAAATGTCTCCCATATCATACGTGGTGATATCAAGTCAATATATTTATTGTCTGTAGTAGTGCAATCACTCGAGTTGACTATGATATTCTCCTTTGGGGTTATTCCCTCACTGAACATTGCCTGTGCATGACTTTGTTAACATGGGCAACCACCACATGGTCTTTGACAGATCAGGGTCAGGGTCCAGTGGCGTGAAATGCAAGATGACTGGGGACCCTTCACTGCCATTGTTGAGGGGTTATCATCTTCTGCCAGTTCCACCACTGAGACCTTGGTTGGATTGCTCTTCGTCTGGAATCTCCAAACTCCCCCTTCACCTTACCACCACGGAACCAAACTCCAGACAGCATCACTCTCGGGATTTCAGGAACTCACAAGTATCTCCACCACCACGCGGTGACGATCTTTGGAGAGGTCTATCTTTATACATTGTCTGTTTACGGCTCTTCACTAGGGCTTGGCTCATGACTCCTCTGAGGCAGACAAAGGCAAGATCTTTAGAGTGGAAGAAAGAGGTACTTTAGAGTCTTAGTGAAACAAGAAATTAAGATGTTTATGCAAATACAAGGGAAAGTAACCAGTGCATTACCAGCACAGATTGATCTTGACATATATCCAAAACAATTGGAGCCAAACGTGGTTGCACAACATTTACTCTATTAAAGGGGTTAGTTATTCAGCAGACAGGAGAAAATAGCTGGCAGCAAGCAATTGCAGATAAAGCTACAAAAACAGTCAAAGAAATAACAATTCATTCAGCAACTGACACTTGAAGCAAATTTGAACAGATTAATAGCATTCAAGTAAGTGGCTCAGTCCTCCAACACAAACAATTATTTGAGCATCTGTCTTGCATTTTACCCCCTTTGCAAATGTGTATTTTACACTTAATTGAAAAGACCAGTTCCAATCCACATCAACTCCTCGACCCCCACCCCCTCAAACCCTTAGCTTGGGGCATGGTTTAGTTTGGAACGTAACTTGATACAGAATGATCTGGGAGAACATAAGACCCCTTTTATTATACATAATTTTTTTTCTGCATACCTATGTCAGTTCGCCTGATTAAAACCAGTCAAAATAAAATATCATGCAATGGGCTAAATTAACAAATTTGTTGTCTTTTACAATATCCACAAAATGCAACCAGTTATCAAAATCAGCAGAAATAACGCTGTAATGTGATGCTTGATGGTGAATGGGTTAAATAAACAAGGTGCCTGAATTCCTCTAGCCTATCTTTCGTACTTTCTTCGGGCAGCAGGTAAGAAGGGAGAGTAAGCCAGCAGCATCCCTACCCTGATGTTGCTTTACAATTTTTAGACTACTGTTCATAGAGATTATCTTAAAGTGTAAGTATTTAAATTGACCTTTTATCTCAAAATGATCCTGCAGTTCATCACTCCCTATCCTATTGTGTGTCTGGTTCAATGGACAATAAAGATGTATTTTGTTTTAGAACCATAAGACTATAAGATATAGGAGCAGAATTAGGCCATTTGGCCCATAGAGTCTGCTCCACCATTTCATCATGGCTGATCCATTTTTCCCAATAGCCCCAGTCTCCTGCCTATGGAATATAGAATATAGAATATAGAACATAGAATGTAGCACAGGCCCTTAGGCCCATGATGTTGTGCTGACCTTCTAAACTACTCTAAGATCATTCTAACTCTTTCTTGCCACTAAGCCCTCCATTTTCCTGTCATCCATGTGCCTATCTAAGAGTTTCTCACATGTACCTAATTCATCGGCTCCTACCACCAACCCCCAGGGTATTCCATGCTCTGACCACTCTGTGTAAAAAAACTTACCTCTGATATTCCTTTCACCCCCCGCCATATCTTTTTCCCAATCACCTTAAAATGATTGGTATTCGCCATTTCCACCCTGGGGAAAAGGTCTCTGGCTTTCCACTCAATCTATGGCTCTTATCATCTTGTACATCTGTATCAAGTCACTTCTTATCCTCCCTTGCTCCGAACAGAAAAGCCTAGCTCATTCAACCTATCCGCATAAGATACGATCTCTAATGCCCAGACCACCTTCTTCCACATTGTCAATTTTTAAAAAACTGAACTCTGGATGTAAAATTGACAGTATAGAATAAAAATAATCTTCCTGTTGTTTAGATTTTCTCTGTTATACTGTCTGAAATATAATTGACAAGGAAAATATCCAAACAGCTTGTAGCTTTCATCCAACGGAAACTGCCATTAGGAACAGACCACTGTTCATTGAGCTAATAATATTATGAAAGCATAGTCAGGAAAAAGCTTGTGGAATCAATATCATTTCACACAATAGCAACAGGAAAAATATTTTTTAAAAACTGTAAAAGTTAGAAATGATCCTTGGAGGAAATCAAATGCAAACAAAAATAATATTCAGAATATGCATGAATTTTGTTGTATGCCAATGATATTAAACTTGATTTTGATTTGATTCTGATTCTGATTTGATATTTTTTTAATTGTGTTTGTTTTCCTCTAAGGATCTTTTCTAAATTTTACTGTTTCTTTTAATGTTGAACTAGTGAAATTCCTTGCATGCTTTACTGGTAGACCAGAGAAAAATCACACAACAGTTGGTACCAGCATATTTAAGTGTAGTCTGAAATGACGTTTGATTTCCTTCTCTCCTTGTTTTTTTTCTCTAATGGTTGTGTTTTTTGGATATGCCAGGAATATTGTTGAAATCACATTTACTGTTCATCCCTAGGGCAGATGCATTAAGGGTGAAGGTACCTACTGCGGCAACCAGAAGTTCTCAATTAGTTACTATTGCGGGTCAGAGAAAAGAAGGAGACCGTTGATCATGGAGAAGTGGAATCTACTCACTGAGGTAAATCTTTCTACTTAAAGTTCTTACTATGTTCTGAAGTGTTTTGTAATCGATTTGAATTATAATCATTGTGAAAAGCTATTAATAAGAGAACCCTTTTCAGCTCCATAGAGTACTGAATCAGATTAAAAATTATCAACAATCGCAGACAAGTCACAATGAAAGTACTCCAGATTTGTACTAGATTCCTGTCCCCGAGGAAAGGTCCGGCTGTTCCAATCCAACACAGAAGATGCTGGAGGAACTCAGCCGGTTAGACAGCATCTGTGGAGGGAAATGGACAGTCGATGTTTTGGGTCTTGGCATCATCAGCTGCGTCTGTGGCAGGTGAATAGCAGATCATCATGAAACACCCCTCCTCTAGAGTCTTCTGATACGGAGCTTTCTTTAATTGCGACTGGTAGCTGAACCGTCTCACATCCATCCACAGATATTGAAAAAGGAGACCTCAGTCTCTGGCTCAGATTCTGAATAGAGTATTTTAAGATCATGGCACCTTATTGTGGTGATGGCGGGACATGGTTTGTGACCCTCCTGCTGTCTAGTCCTTATACCTGCAATGCCACTACGTTCATTCTTGCTATGTTTATTTATGCTCTTGATTGTACCCAGTGCTCAAAGACATTGGCTAAATCTGAAATGGATCTAGCCAGGATGAAATGGAGTTTATGTGAAGTGGCTGCATGTTGACAGGACTTTCTTACAACTTATTGTCCAGCTGTGTTGGCAAATTACTACAAAATAAAGCTCAATCATTGCCATCGCTATTAATAGGATGCAGTAGGAAGGAAGAATAAACGTGACTTAAGCCCCATTCAAGGTCTGTTTATACATAGGTGTGGTGACACAGAGTCCAATGTGCTATCATCTTCAGCAGGATTACTGTGGATCATGCTTACAGCTCGTGGTTACAGGCAAGTGGATTGGTGTAGATATCAGCAAGGGTACGTTATTTCAGAGCCTGGGAGGGTACAAGGGATATTTTGCAGTGTGCTACACAAGATACAACACCAGAATTAAACCACTCAGCCCATTGAGTTTGCTACATTATTCATTATTCTGGTTGTGGATTACAGGAGGAATGGAGACAGGCTAGCCTCTATTGACATCAATCAATCTGGGGTTGAGAGGGTGAGGAGCTTTAAATTCCTCGGCATAAACATCACCAAGGATCTCACAACAGCTCCTCTTTCACCTCAGATGGTTGAAGAAGTTTGGTATGGGCCTCCAAATCCTAAGAACTTTCTATAGGGGCTCAACTGCCTGGTATGGGAACTATACTTCCCTCAGTCGTAGGACTCTGCAGGGAGTGAGTCAGACAGCCCAGAATATCTGTAGATGTGAACTTCCCACTATTCAGGACATTTACAAAGACAGGTGTATAAAAAGGTCCTGAAGGATTATTGGGGGCCCAAGTCACCCCAACCACAAACTGTTCCAGCTGCTACCATCCGGGAAATGTTGTCGCAGCATAAAAGCCAGGACCAACAGGCTCTGGGACAACTGCTTCCACCAGGCCATCAGACTGGTTATTTCATGTTGACGCAACTGTATTTCTATGTTATATTGACTATCCTGTTGTACACAATATTTATTATAAATTACAATAAATTGCACATTGTACATTTAGACAAAAATGTAATGTAAAGATTTTTACTCCTCATGTATATGAAAGATGTAAGTAATGAAGTCAATTCAATTCATTTCAATGCAGTCTGACCAATGCCTGAGCATTTCTAGTCCTTTTGAAATGAACAGTAAAGTTGCCCTTACCTTCTTTGCCACTGACTCAACCTGCAAATTAATCTTAAGGGAATCATTAAATAGGACTTCCAGGCTCCTTTGCACTTCTGATTTCAAAGTTCAAATTTATTATTGAAGTGTGTATACCATATACAGGCCTGATGTTCATCTTCTTGCAGACACTCACACAACAAGGAAATGCAACAGAATTCCCGAAAAACCACACACAGCAAAGATCGCCACATGTTCAATGTGCGAAAGCGGTCAAATCGTACAAAGAGTTAACAAAAATGGTACTGCAGAGTCCCCAAACGTGAGTCGACAGCTGCTGAGCCAGGTCAGCGCAGCTGCGAGTGAAACTGCTCCCGGAGCCTGATGGCCACACTGCAACCTCTGCTCCCGAACCTGGCGGTGTGAAACCCAAGACCCTACACCTCCCGCCCGACAGTAGTAGTGAGAATTGAGGGAGGTGAGTCAATATCGCCAGATCATTCAGCCTGTTCAAAAGTACATACTGTGCAATCTGTGCTAAAGTTTAACTCAAGGTGTGGCCTATCAACTCAATAGTCTCAGTTAATACAGGTACTTAAAGAAAAACATACGTCTAATACTACAGAAGGAACATTTAGAAAGCTGTACTTCATGCCTCACCAAGTATCACTGACTCATCTGCTGTTTTAGCAGAATGATCTTCATGTCCATCCGATTTACCATCAGAAATTGAATAATTCTGGGACTGTTGGAGCCAGTGATTCACAGTTTGGAGATCGTTTGTGTGCTTCAGCACTCTGCAGTCTCCGAGAGGAGTCCGAGATGCAGAGGCACCGTGTGTGAACCTCGTGGGGAGCAAGCTGCGGGATGGGGCATGAGCCGATGTTCGACTCCATTTCGCTGATTAAAGCTTCCATTGTTCACCCATTTAAAGTGACAAGGGAGTTTGAAGCATCAAGGCGCACGCATGCGTTCCCAAAGAATGTTACACAGGTTCTCTGCGTTTTGGATATGGACTCAGACTACAGACTTTTTTCCCAGCCATATTGTTTTTTTATATATTCTGTGTTTTTCATCTGATTTTTCTCATTTTTTGTGTGTGGAGTAGGGGGATTTGGTGGTCAATGTGCCTGTTCTATTTTAGTTTTTTTTTTGTGTGGAGAGGAGGGATTTAGGGGTTGATGTGCCTGTTCTATTTTAGTTTGTTTTTCTGTGTGGAGAGGAGGGATTTGGGGGTCAATGTGCCTGTTCTATTTTAGTTTTTTCTGTGTGGAGAGGAGGGATTTGGGGGTCAATGTGCCTGTTCTATTTTAGTTTTTTCTGTGTGGAGAGGAGGGATTTGGGGGTTGATGAGTGTGTTCTATTTTAGTTTTTTCTGTGTGGAGAGGAGGGATTTGGGGGTTGATGTGCCTGTTCTATTTTAGTTTTTTCTATGTGGAGAGGAGGGATTTGGGGGTCAATGTGCCTGTTCTATTTTAGCTTTTTCTGTGTGGAGAGGAGGGATTTGGGGGTTGATGAGTGTGTTGCTGTACTTTTCTTCCTTGGTTTCATGGCTATCTAGAGAAGAAGAATTTCAGAGTTATAAACTTTGATAATAAATGAGCCTTTGACCCTTTGAAAGCTATTACTGGTCCTTTCTACTCTTTTCTCCTCTACAGTGAACTTGTAAGCTTTTGGTGATAAGAAAATCAGGATAGGTAATTCACTCCTGAATGTTGCTGAGTTATTTACAGAACAGGAGGCACAAGAGAATGCCAATATTCAGGCATGCCCAGACTGCACTACATCAGCAGATTTTAACTTCCTAGAAATAGTCAATGAATAAATAGATTAAGATATTGTTATTCATGCAAATTTTCACCAGTAGTTTCTTTACCTTTGACAAGTCAACACTTGTTTGATGCACCAAAACCATTACTTACTTAAAACAGCTTAGGTGATGTAACTAATGAATGAGGAAGCTGTCATCTTCTCCACATTTTTTTTTACTTTCTGACAGATTTCCATCTGCAGGGAAGATATAGTTTGCTGACACCATGCTCTTCAAAACTCACAGCTCAATACTGGCTAAAGATGGCTTCGCTATGTTGAACTCCTGGATATCATTGCAATTATATAGGGCCTTACCATGAGCAGACCTGGGCTCCTCATTTAAGGAAGGATATACTGTACCTGTGATAAGACATAGAACATAAGACATAGGAGCAGAATTAGGCCATTCATCCCATCTAGTCCTCTCTGCAGATAGAGGGGTAAAACCAGATTAATTCCTGATATAGAAGGATATCAAATCAGAAGCAATTAAACAGTTCCAGCCTACACTTTCTATACTTTATAAGAATGAGAATTCGTCTCATTGAAACAGATAAAATTCTTGTGGGGATTGAGTATGTAGGTGCAGGTACAATTTTTCCCCTGGCAGGACTCAGAAGAACCAAAATTTGTAGCCACAGAAGAGGTGTCTGGTATCCAGGAGTAAGGTGAAAAGAAATGCCTTCACCCGGAGGACAGTGAGGTTTTGGAATTCTCTATCCAAGAACATGGAGTTTTAGTTGCTGAATATGTTTAAGGCAAAGGTCGATAGGCTTAAAGATATTGCAAGTGATATTACAAGAATACCTACTGTGCTATTCCACACCCTCACTTCGGGAAGTCTGATCACCTGGCTGTACTTCTACTCCCTGAGTACAGGCAGAGACTGAAGACTGCAGCACCAGTAGTGAGGACCAAGGAGGTACGGATGAGGGAAGCACAAGAGCACCTACAGGACTGCTTTGAATCGGTGGACTGGAGTGTATTCAGGGATTCATCTTTGAACCTGGATGAGTATACTGCAGTTGTTAATGACTTCATTAAAACCTGTGTGGATGACTGTGTGCTTACAAAGGCTTACTGTACATTCCCAAACCAAAAGCTGTGGATGAACCAGCAGGTACGTCGTCTGCTGAAGGCTGGATCTGTGGCATTCAAGTCCGATGACCCAGGCCTGTACCAGAAAACCAGGTATGACTTGCGCAGGACTATTTCAAGGATGAAGAGACAATTTTGAACGAGGTTGGAGGCGACATCAGATATACGACAACTCTGACAGGGTTTGCAAGACATTACTTCCTACAAAGCGAAACCCGATAGCATGAATGGCAGCGATGTTTCACTACCAGATGAATTCAACAACTTCTATGCGAGCTTTGAAAGAGAGAATATAACTACTGCTGTGAAGATCCCTGCTGCATCTGATGACTTTGCGATCTCTGTCTCAGAGGCCGATGTTAGGCTGTCTTTAAAGAGAGTGAACCCTTGTAAGGCAGAAGGTCCCGATGGAGTACCTGGTAAGGCTCTGAAAACCTGTGCCAACCAACTGGCAAGAGTATTCAAGGACATTTTCAACCTCTCATTGCCACGGGCAGAAGTTCCCACTTCCTTCAAAAAAGCAACAATTATACCAGTGCCTAAGAAGAATAATGTGAGCTGCCTTAGTGACTATCTCCCAGTAGCACTCAGATCTACAGTGATGAAATGATTTGAAGGGTTGGTCATGACTAGACTGAGCTTCTGCCTTAGCAAGGACCCGGATCCATTGCAATTTTTCTATCGCCACAATAGGTCAACAGCACATGCTATCTCAATGGCTCTTCATACAGCTTTAGACCACCTAGACAATACGAACACCAATGTCAAGATGCTGTTCATCGACTATAGCTCAGCATATAATACCATCATTCCCACAATTCTGATTGAGAAGTTACAGAGCCTAGGCCTTTGTACCGCCATCTCCAATTGGATCCTTGACTTCCTAACCAGAAGACCACAATCTGTGCGGATTAGTCATAACATATCCTCCTCGCTGATGATCAACACTGGTGCACCTCAGGGGTGTGTGCTTAGCCCACTGCTCTACTTTCTATATACACATGACTGTGTGGCTCGGCATAGCTCAAATGCCATCTATAAATTTGCTGATGATACAACCATTGTTGGTAGAATCTCAGTTGGTGACGAGAGAGCATACAGGAGTGAGATATGCCAACTAGTGGAGTGATGTCACAGCAACAACCTAGCACTCAATGTCGGTAAGACGAAAGAGCTGATAGTGGACTTCAGGAAGGGTAAGACAAAGGAACACATACCAATCCTCAGAGAGGGATCAGAAGTGGAGAGAGTGAGCAGTTCCTGGGTGTCAAGATCTCTGAAGGCCTTACCTGGTCCCAACATATCGATGCAGTTATAAAGAAGGCAAGACAGTGACTATACTTCATTAGGAGTTTGAAGAGATTTGGTATGTCAACAAATACACTCAAGAACTTCTATAGATGTACCATGGAGAGCATTCTGACAGGCTGCATCACTGTCTGTTATGGGAGGGCTACGGCACAGGACCGAAAGAAGCTGCAGAGGGTTGTAAATTTAGTCGGTGCCATCTTGGGTTCTAGCCTACAAAGTACACAGGACATCCTCAAGGAGCAGTGTCTCAGAAAGGCAGCATCCATTATTAAGGACCTCCAGCACCCAGGGCATGCCCTTTTCTAACTGTTACCATCAGGTAGGAGGTACAGAAGCCTGAAGGCACACACTCAGTGATTCAGGAACAGCTTCTTCCCCTCTGCCACCCAATTCCTAAATGGACATTGAACCCTTGAACACTACCTCACTTTTTAAATATATACTATTTCTGTTTTTTGCACGTTTAATCTACGCAATATACATACCATGTAATTTATTTATTTATTTATTTATTTATTTATTTATTCTTCTATATTATGTATTGAATTGAACTGCTGCTGCTAAGTTAACAAATTTCACGACACATGGCGATGATAATAAGCCTGATTCTAATTCTGATTCTGAGATACTGGGAACCAGGGGTGCAGGGTGGCATTTGCTAAATTTCAGCCATGCTGTTCTGGAAGGTTGTCACAGGCTTTAGGAGCAGAATGGCCTATTCTTGCTCTCAATGGTCCCTTATTATTGATATTTCAGCAATTGATAGTTTCTTATACATGTGTCTACTTTGCAATCTTGCATTAAACATCAAACACTGAAATCTTGACTTTGATATATGCCCTGCTAATTCAACAAGTAACTTTGGCCATGTTCCATGCCCTGCCCCTGTGGGCTGTAAGCAGGCATTGTCACCACATCCTCTGTTAAAACACATGAACTGAGCATCATAGAAAAGCATTAAGGAAATGAAGTTGTGACTGACTTCTGCTTTTCTATCCTCACTAAACTCAATAAACAGAGCACAGACTGGAATTGAAACTGGATGTTGGACATTCTGATTCTGTACCATTGAAACTATGCAAGAAAAGACAATAAGTGAATGCCCGTAAACGCAAGAGATTCTGCAGATGCTGGAACAAAAAGGTGGGGGTGGGGGAAGTGAATGAGTGTCCATGGCCCCTTCATGCACTTCAAACCCTTCCTTCATCCATCCACTTTTTCCATCACCTATCACCCGCCAGCTTGTTTTCTTCTGCCTTCCCCCCACCCCCCAACCCAGCTTCTTATTCTGGTGGTTTCCTCCTTCTTCATTTCCAGTCCTGATGAAAGGTCTCAGCCCGAAACGTTGGCTGTTTATTCACCTGCATAAATGCTGCCTGACCTGCTGAGTTTTTCCAGCACTTTTGTGTGTTCTTCTGAATGTCCATTTTAATTGATGGTTATTGAAACCATCAATTAAAATGTGGGATTAGGGAAGGCATTATGTGACCATCTCCTGTATTAAAACATCGTTAAGTTCATATTTTTGTCACTTAATGTGCAGCTCAAGGCATGTCTGTTTTGTCGTTTAATATTCTGGATAGTTGCATATTCAAGGACCATCCCATATCAACATAGCAAAGGCGTATTTTGGATGTCAGGAGTTTATACTCAGAAGCTTTGAGACTAGCCATCAGTATTGAATATTTAAAGGGAGTCTGCTAGTCGAGATGTGCAAACTGTCTACATTCAAAATCCTAAAGTTGAGTGCGTGTGATAATACTGAAACCATTAAAACAGCAGAGCATTGATACCTTTGTGTTTAAAAAGTATAAAGTGAGGAAGTGAGGAAAACTAGATTCCCTTTGCAGCGTTGAATAAAGCCTTTTCTATCTCCCAGTTATGGTTTCTGTGTGGCTCAGTTTAATCAGTCACAATAGTCCCAACGGAAAGCAATGACAAGTGACGAATAAACTCTCTGCTTCTCAGAAGGTTATGTCAATTTTAAATTGTGTCACCAGGTCTAAGATTGGTAACAAAAGGACTAAATTCATGCTCCCTTGAAAAAAGCCTATCAAATGGGACCTAATTTGCTTCAGGTCTTCTTAATAATCCAACCAAATATCCTGAAGCTCTCCATTGAAATTTTAGGATTTAATTAGAAAGTGATAGACATTCTTTCTGGTTCTTCCAGTTTTCTACAGGCTCACTAACCACTTTGTTACCATGGTGAAACACAATATTATGTTCCTCTTGTTGTATGAGCTGGTAGTTTGTCAAAATCTAACCTGTCATGATCTTTGGCCTCAAGGCCAACCACACAGAACAATTCCAAGTCACAGTTACTTGTGACATGTTGTTGTGACACTCAACGTTTTAGAAACAGCTTCTTCCCCTCCACCATCAGAACCCTGAGTGGACAATTTAATACAACTTAATTTATATCTTTATGTATTGCTGCTGCAAAACAACACATTTCACGGCACAGGCCAGTGATATTAAACCTGATCCTGATTCACATAAAAGTTCTGTACGTTTTACTTGCTGGACAGCAAGGAGATCACTGGTTTAATTCCTGGTCTGTCATTAGAAAGAATTAAACGATGTAGATTGAAACATATAGTAAAATGCATCATTTTTGTCAATAACCAACAGAGAATGTGCTCAGGGCTCCAGAGTTTGGAGTTCTATTTCAACACTGTCTGCACTAGAGTTTAGATCATAAGACCTCACAATACAAGAGCAGATTTGGGCTATTTTTCCCATCAAGTGCACTCTGCCATTCCATCATGGCTGATTTATTATCCCCTCAATAACATTCTCCTGCCTTCTCCCCATATCCTCTGATGCTCTGACCAACCAAGAACCCACCAACTCTGCTTTATATATTTTACGTGACTTGGTCTCCACAGCCGTCTGTGGCAATGAATTCCACTATTTCACTACCCTGTGGATAAATAAATTCTGCCCCATCCCTGTTCTAAATGGATGTCCCTCTATTCTGTGCCTTTTTGCCCCAGACTCCCCCACTATAGGAAACATCCTCTCCACATCCACTCTATATCTGTTTTTCAATATTCAATAGGTTTCATTGAGATTTCCACCCTCATTCTTCTAAACTCCAGTCAGTACAGGCCCAGAGCCATCAAATGCTCCTCATATGTTAACCCTCTCATTCCCAGAATCATTCTTGTGAAGCTCCACTGAACCCTTTCCAATACCAGCATATGTTTCCCTAGATAAGGGGCCCATAACTGCTCACAATACTCCAAGCGTGGTCTGACCAATGCCTTATAAAGCCACAGCATTGCATCCCTGCTTTTATATCCTCGTCCTCTCAAAATGAACACTAACATTGCATTTGCCTCCTTTGCCACTGACTCAACTTGCAGGTTAACCTTTAGGGAATCCCACATGATGATCCTCAGATCCCTTTGCACCTCCTTCCCGTGATACACGTGGGTTTCCTTGACGTGCCCTGGTTTCCTCCCAAGTTCCATTGACATACCAGTTAGTAGGTTAATTGGACTTTGTAAATTGTGCTGCGACTAGGCTAGGGTTAAATAGGTGGGTTGCTGGGTGGTTTGGCATGTTGGGCCAGAAGGGTCTGTTCCATGCTGTACCTCTAAATAAATAAAATTTTAATCAAATTCCATGAAGGGGCACTGATGGATGTTCAACGATTTGCTTTTAAATATAAAAAGCAGTTCTGTACAACACCTTTTAAATATATACTTCTTTTCACCAGCAGAAAATCCAACAAAATCTTTTAAAAGCAGCCAGAATCAAAGCATGTGCTTATGTTTTATTCCAGTGGTACAACATTTATATGGGCAATGCCAGACACAGGCACGTGTAAAGAAAACAACATTTGGTATTTTTGTTTGAAAGGATTGAGCTACTTTTTGGCAGGAGTCAAATACAGCATGAATGATTCATTAGTATTTCGCTGTAAGACCATTTAGGATGCACAATTAAACAGAGCCATGTAGATTTTCTGACAGGGCATAAACTCTGCACTAAAGCTAAAGGTCAGGTTAACTAACATATATTAAGAGGTTTCTTATCAGGAATGTGCCTGTGAGGGGGGATTGCGTCTGCTGCAGGATGTAAAGGTTGCATCAGCTTATAAACAGGCATTGAGAGTTTACAAATTTACTGCTGCCAGTCCCTGAGCTAAGACATCAGTGGGAGGAGTTGAGTGGCTCGTGGCTCAGCAAGTTTGTGAGCACGATGGTGATGGATGATCGAGGCCTACAGGAGGTTATTCATTGCTCAGACGCGGACGTTGCTACCATGTCAAGCATTATTGCTCAACACTAATTGTCACCGAGAAGGTAATGGTGAATCATCCTCTTAAATGCTAAAATCCTTCTGGAGAAGTATTCACTTCCTGTTGTCAGCTAGGGAGGTTGAGGATGGAAATTCAGAAGTGATGAAGTCAGGGTGATTTGCAGATTGGAAGGGAATATGTGTTCCCATGTTCCCATGCACCTGCTGCCCTTGTCCTCTTAATGATAAGTATATGTGGTGCATTTTGTTGATGTACACAGTGCTAGTAGTGGTGGGAGTAAAAGTGTAGGGTGCCAGATAGTGTATCAGTTAAACAGCTGCCCTCTCCTGGGCGATTAGTATCTTTAGCATCATGGAGCCAGACTCATTTAGAAAAGTTGGAAGTGTCTCACAATATTCCTGATGTGTTTGGTAGATGATGGAAAGTCTTTGGGGTGTTAAGAGAGGAATCACTTGCTACAGAGCTTCTTGGCCAGGTCTTGTAGCCACAAGAAGTATGTGGGTGGTCCAGTTCAGACCCTGCTCAATGGCTGTTGGGGCATACTCTGGAATGAGGGTATATAACTAATATTAAGTTCCATAGCAGCCATTCTTCAGACGTGAACATGGATTGTAGATTAAATTTAAACTGCAGCCCTGATCAATAGTTTTCCTGGAGCTGTGGACACCAGGTGATTAAAAGCCAGACAATGCTGATTAATTTTATGTGTATGGAGTGTGGGTGCAAAAATTACATGTAACTCAAAGGAAGCATTGTCGATACAGAAATGCCCTGCTGTTACCCTTGATCTTTAGCATGCAAAATATCATGTATTATTGGGTCATACAGGCCTCTCCCTTCAAGAGTATCTCAATATGATGACAGCTGCTCATTTTTGTTAAATAAACCACTTCTGTATCCATTAGTTTCAGTGTCCCTCTGGTGACTTTGTTCACATTCCAACATTGTGACTCATGGGGTATTGATTAGAGGAAGTTTGATGGTAGAAATCTCACCAAATGTCAAGGATTGTTGAGATGGTCATTGACTGACACTTTTGTAGTGCAACTAAATAGACTACCTGCTGCACACAGATGTGGGCTGCTCCATTTGTTGAAGTACTCCAAATGGAGTTGAACATCAATTGATCATCAGTGAGAAGTATACTGCTGACATAACAGAAGGAGGGTAAATGATGAAGCACTTGAAGATGTTTGGGCCTAGGACACAGCCTTTCTTGGACTTCTGTGATGTCCTCAAGCTGGGATGATCACAATCATCTTCCTCTGAGAGAAGAATGACTCCAACAATTGAATCATTTTCTCTGTGATACGCATTGACTTTAGCTCCTTGAGCCAAGCCTTGTGAATTGGGTTATTATTGTCACTTGTATCAAGGTACAATGAAAATTTTGTTTTGTGTGCCATCCATAAAGATAATTTCTTCATACCAGTATATTGAGGTAGCATAAGGGAAACACATTTTCAGAATGCAGAATATAGTGTTATAGTCACAGTGAAAGTACAGTGCAGATAGTTAGGCAGAAAATCATGACAAGGTAGATTGTGAGATCAACAGTTCATCTTATTGTACAAGAAGTCTTATAACAGTAGAATAGAAACTGGCTTTGAACCTAATGGTGTACACTTTCGGGCTTTCGTATCTTGGAAGGAGAGAGAAGATTGAATGCCTGGGATGAGAGTGGTCTTTGATTATCTTGGCTGATTTATGGAGGCAGCAAGGAGTATAGGATGAGATATGGACAAATGCCCCTAGCAAAAGACATACTGGGTGAGAAATTTAATGGAGAGTATCCCTGCTGATCAGGCCTTTGGTGATACCATTTATAGGAAGTGAATAAGGTGCAATACTCAGCATAGCCCTAGGATGTAGATCAGGTTGGCAGGAATAGCATCAATTCGTCCTGGAACAAAATTTTGAGGAGCAATTTTAGCAAGGCGTAAATCGTAAATCATACTTCCCCTTGGAACTCTATTAATTCTGTTCATTAATATTTACACAAGTATGTCTATTATGAAATGTCCTGGTAAAGGAAAAGGTCAAGAGGTTATAAGGATCTCAGAAGAGAGTCATTTTGTTAATAAGAGGGTTGAATGAGAAAACATGAGAAATTTCAGCAGGGGCGTACTTCTGTGGTAAGGTGTTCTATGACTCTACAAAGATAGATTCTTTAAAATCATGTTGAGTCTTTATAAGGCAAGCAGAGTGCTATCACTTCCATTTAGTCCATAATTAAGAGGTACTAAAGGAAGAACTATAGCTCCAAATAATAGAGCGCCGACTGACTGCATTGCAGCCTAGTATGAAAACACCAATGTCTTCGGGCAAAAATTCCTACAAAAGATAGTGGATTCGACCAAATACATTACATGTAAAACCCTCCCAGCTATTGAGCACATCTACATGAAATGTTGCTGTAGAAAGACAGCATCTATCAGTAAAGATCCTCACCACCCAAGGCATGCTGTATTCACACTGCTGTCATCGGGGAGAAGGTACAGGTACCTCAGGACTCACACCGACAGGCTAAAGAGCAATTACTACCCCTCAACCATCAGGCTCCTGAACAGAAGGGGATAACTACACTCGTTTAAGGAGTCCTTTATCTTGTTATTTTATGCCGGTTAGTTATTGCTATTTACTTATTATCTGCATTTGCACAGTTGCTACTTACAGTTCCTGATGTTTACAGTTTACAGATCCTGTTTACAGTTACTGTCCTATAGATGTGCTAAGTATGCCCTCAGCAAAAAAATCTTAGGGTTGTGTGGTGACATGCATGTACTCTGCTAATACATTTTATTTTGATCTTTTGAGGATTGAAATTTAAGGATTAAATTCCTGCTGATTCTATTTGGCTTCTTGATTAACTTTTACACAAAAATTTATTAATTATTTGATAAATTATCTGAATGGGTATTGTAGAATTTTCCAATGTTATATAACTGATATAAGAGCCTATTGCATTGAGTTTGCCTCCATATAGCTATTTGTTTATCATAACATAACCCCTTTAACGGGTAGTTCAAGATATTATCTTGACATTTTTGTTGCACAACCGCACCTAATGGATATTTTTCCATCTTTTTTTTACCCAGGCCTGAAATGAAAGATAACAATCAAAAGAAAATCAGCAAAAAGAATAATTCACTGCAAATGCGCAATTCATGGAATAAAATATCCGTGTAGCCTTGAATGAACATAAGCTAATAACTGGTAACTAATAAGGAAATCCCCTGGCTTACACTTTGACATTAATGTTAAAAGCCTAAAGCAATTTAGACAGTATTCTTTCCCTACAAAACATGAAAATAAAAATTAGATCAAGAAAATTTACACCATAGTTTATTGATAAACTTTTGAAAATTGCTGATAGTCAGCAGTCATATAGCTTTCAATCCTAGAAGGGCTCGAGCTTAGGAGGGTCTGGAAATGGTGGCGATATTATGAAGTGCATGAATTAACTGTTGCAATTGCTTTGAATATTGCAACTGTAATATCCTGAGAGTTTTCTTCCAGTGTTCCAAGTATTCAGATTTCATTTTGGCCTCATTAAATTTGATTTTAATTCACTTGACTTGCTTTTTAGAAAGTGGAGCTACTCGTAACTCAAACACAGGAAATTCTGCAGATGCTGGAAATCCAAAATAACACACACAAAATGCTGGTGGAACTCAGCAGGCCAGGCAGCATCTACGGAAAAGTCGGCGTTTTGGACCAAGTCCCTTCATCAGGACTCTGCTGGAATCACACAACAATTTTCTGCACAATCTGCATATAAATCAGTTCCCTTCTGACACCTACTTTCTAAGTATAGTACGTAAAAGCCTGAAATTGTACTTGAGAACATCATGTACTGAAATATAAGAATATTTATATTTTTCATATAAGAGATATAAAAATCAATAAAATGCATAGGCTGCAAATCTGAAATGAATACTGAAAATTCCTGAAAACACTCCACTGGTCAGGCAGCGTCTGCAGAAAAAGGAACAGAACTGATGTTTCACCTCCAACACATTCAGCAGAAATTCAGGAAGTATGTGACAAAATCTTAGAATGGATAAAAGTATGAATAATGGATGAATGTTTGAATAGATTGGAAGAAGCTAAACAAATCAAATGACATATTTATCAATTATGTTCTGGATGTTTTTCTACACAGTAAATTCTACACAATAACATACAACAAGCAGCCAAGCTCACTTTACGTCCCTCCTCATATCTATTTTAATCGAATCTTGAAATAGCTTCAATGAGATATCAAGGACAATGATAACCTGTGAAATTTTCCATTGGGCATTTCTGTTGAGAAAATTAAAGGCTACCATAAAACCATAAGACATAGGAGCAGAGTTAGGTCATTCATCCCTTTGAGGTTTATGTATGTTGTGGCTATAGGAAAGTTAAATCAGCATGTATTTAAGGCAATACTGAGAGGAAACATGGCATCCTTTATACCTCAAGCATCAGTGAATTGTATTTGCCCTTGTTCAATGCATTTGTTCATGAGGTATTGGTCTTTGCTGTCTTAATCAGTGTGAGGGTGTTGTCCTTAAGAAAGCAAGATGACAATCCCTTGCTTCAACTCCAAAAGCACCTTCCAGGATATGATTTTACTCGCAGCGAAAAGAAAATGTAATTTTTGCTCAGTAGACTCCTGGTTTCATGTCTGATGGATTTAGACAGAAAATGGATTATATCATCTCGCTCATGGTTAGAATTAGGATGATGGTGTTACTTACAGCTTGACTTTTACTTTTTGAACCAATGAAGTTTGCCAATTCATTCAGTTTTGAGCATTAAGCATTTCCAGCTGTGAAAACATTCACTGGCTCAAGCCACACTGTGATGCAGACCTTCCGCCCTTTCCACATAAGTTGCATTTTCAAATTGGCTTATTAAGTTTATTTTCAAAACAAAATTTGATACAGTTTCAAGATTATGGCAGCTGAAATGAATACTTTTTAAATTTTCTATGTTTAGTGTTTCAGAAATATGAATTATTATTGGGTGTAACTGCGATTATTTTACACTTCCATGAGAAACATAATACGTTTGAATAACAGAACCTTATTTTGATGCTAAATAAAAGTAAAATAAAAACAGTAGATCCAAGATAGTCTAGACTACAACAACTAAGGATCAGTTTGCCTTTTTTTACAAAATTTTTAATCAAGTAAAATGCCCCAATTGATTAGAAATCAAAATCGACTAGGGTACTGAGGAAATTCACCAGGATGTTGTCTGGGGTGGTGAGTCTCAGCTATGAGGAGAGACTAGATAAGCTGTATCTGTTTTCCTTAGAGTAGAGCAAGTTGAGGGGGGAACCTGACTGAGCATTCAAAATTATGAGCTGTATAGAAAGTAAGAAACCTTTCCCTGCGGCAGAGATATCCAAAACTAAAGAACATTATTTTAGAACTAGGGATGTGAAGTTCAGAGGGAATGTGAAGAAGGTTCTTTTCTCCCAGAGGGTGGTTGGAATCCAGAAAATACTGCCTGAGGAGGGGGTGGAGGGAGAGACTCTGACAACATTTTAAAAATATTTAGAGGAGTACTCGTATCATTCAGTCATAGAAGACCAAGAAGAGAATGCTTGAAAATGGAGTGAGTCTAGATGTGTGTTTGATAACTAACAAGGATCTGGTAGGCTTAAAGGCCTATTTCTCTGCTGTATGACTCTAAAATTAGTCACAACATCAGTAGATGAAATTAGTATAGATCACTCAGCGTTTGGCCAAAGAGATTGGTTTTAAAGAGAATAGAGAATCAGTGAGAGATATGGATGAAGGTGATGTAATGATTTGTATCAGGGGCGAACAAGGATCTAAAACTGCAACTATCTTGGAGGATTCGAGGAAGTTAAGACCAAGAGATTATGGAAGGATTTGTAAAGAGGGAGGAAACCAAAGAGTCATGAAGGTAATGATCTCTCTGAAATGCTAACAAATGGAGGGGAATATGTGTCAGTGTTGAAATCTCTTCTTGCTGCTGCCATCAGGTAGAAGGTACAAGAGCCTTAGGACTCGTACCACCAGATTCGAGAACAGTTACTACTACTCAACAATCAGGCTCTTGAACAAAATGAGATAAGTACACTCACTTGCCCTATCATTGTAATGTTCCCACAACCAATTGTATCATTTTAAGAACTCATTATCTCATTATCTCACGTTCTTGTTATTTATTGCTATTTATTTATATTTGCATTTGCACAGTTCGTTGTCTTCTGCACTCCGGTTGATCTTTCATTAACCTTGTTGTAGTTACTATTCTGTAGATTTGTTGAGTACGCCCTCAGGAAAATGAATCTCAGGGCTGTATATGGTACTTTGATACTTACGTACTTTGATAATAATATTTACTTTGAACCATGAACTTTGAAGGTAATGGAAATTGTGAAGGATAATCTGGGGGATGCAGAGGCTGATGGGATGGAGGGCGAAGACCCGTGAACTGGGTTTATGCTCTGTCCAAGAGAACAGACAGTAAGACCAAAAATGCAGGAAGTAGAGCCAAAGGGTCATTGAGTTGTACTGCATGGGAACAGGCCGTTTGGTCCTCATCCATGCCGATCAAGTTGCAAACCTGACCAGTCCAATTTGCCTGCATTTGGCCCATATCCCTCCAAACCTTTTCTATTCATAGACCGCCACCAAATGGATGAGATGTAATCTGTTTTGGAGGGGAAACCACCATTGAAGAAGAAAAAAATAATTTCAGGGTCACCTGTGTGGGAAGTCTCATTGTAGGGTAATGTAATGAGTGACAGAAGACACATATTGTTCATAATAGAAACTGTTCTACATAATTCACAAAAACCATCATTGAGTTGCTGTGTTCAGTTTAGGAAACAGCGTCTGATGTAATGATATCAGTCTAAGGCAGCTGCTTTTGATTTGTTGGTAATGGAAGAAGAGGGCTGCAGTTTTAGTTGTGCACATAAAATGACTCTCACATATTTTATTCATGAAATCCTACATCATCATCAGAGTAAGCAGATTGGAAGATGCAGAACTGGCAGAAACGAACTGGATCCTAATGTGGAGGTAGGCTAGAGAAAGTATTGTCAAGATGGCAGTTTAAGTCTGTAGACTTAAGAAGTGAAACCAATCTAATTTTAGAGCCACTCTTTTCTGTTTCTATGTAGTATAGTACATTGACTCACAGGTTTAAACAGGATTGCCTTGTGTCCACCCCAAACCCTCCTCTCAATCTCCATTGCAGTACCTTCCACAACTACTGTTTGTAGAAACAATCCCAGCACTGCACTGCCAATCTTCTTCCAAGGTCTACTGCTCCTTCTCAGCACTGCTGCTGTCGGAGGGATTAACAAACAGAGGTCTATGAAATTCTGCTGGAAATATTACTGCCCCCACTTTGAAGCTGAAATAAAAATGGACGCCAACTCTCCCTGACAGATGGTTCCCACATACATGGACACTGTCTTTGTACAATTCCACAGATGATGACTGGAATATGAGTGTCGCAGACCCTGACCCTCATTGTGGTACAGTTCAAGAAGGCAGCATCCATCATTAAAGAGCCTCACCATCCAGAACATGCCCTCTGATGCCGAAAGAGTCACATCTTGTATCACCATAGAGATTTAAGTGCTTGGTTCAAATAAACGCTATGATGAAACCAGCCCTTCTTATCTATTTAATTATTACATAATTGTTTACAGAACTTTTGGAAGACATTTAAATTCATTTCCATATTTAAGAAAAAAAATCAGGGTGGCCAAATCTCAGGGGGGCGTACTGTTTAAATAACTTAAGAGTGAAAATTCATCTTAATGTTGCCATGAATACAGCTAAATAAACAGGAAAACCTCTACTGATATAAGAGCCGTTGCTGTATTTTCAAAGTCCTTAAGGATTACGTTTCATTTGCCTCAAATCTATTTGTTAAAACATATAGATTATGGGAAAAAAAGTGAAATGTTTTGTTTTAAATGGAGTAGTCATAAACAAAGGGATGTGAGTGTAACATACCCAAGCTTGCTGAAGTTAAACAGTAGGTGGGAAAGTGAACTCTGAGAAGATCGCAAGAAGGAAGAAAGCAAATTAGGTCGGTGCATTTGGTGAGAAAGTGGTAGATGAAGGAAAATGCAAAAATATCCACTTCAAATTAGAAATAGAAGCAGCAAGAGAGCATTTCATTTTTGTGCTGTCTCCACTATTCCATAAAATCACAGTTGATCTCTTATTTCTTATCCAGGACCGCTATTCTGTAGACACCTCAAATCTACTGCTGCTCTTAATATCTAAAAAATCTATACATCTCATTCTTAAATATACTCAGTGCCCCTCATGGTTGGAAAATTCCAAAGATTCACTATCTCCTTGGTGAAGGAATATCTTCTGACCTCAATAACTAATTCTTTCCTTTTGTGACCCCTGTTCTGGATGCTTCAATAAGAGGAAACATCCTTCTGTTTATCAACAAGCCAAGTAAGAATTCTGACAGAGGAATAGAAAAAGGGATTTTTTTTCCATCAGGTGCAAGCTTTGAAACTATTGGACAATTTTGGGGATCCTTGTAAACAAACCACAAAAAATTAGCATGCAGGTACAGAAAGTTATGGTGGTACGGTAGCATTCCAGTTAACACAATGAGTAACAATTGTAAGATTGGGTTTGCTTCCAGCCACTATCTGTAAGGAGAGTGTATGTTCTCCCCATCACCACATTACTTTCCTCCAGTGCTCTGGTTTCTTCCCACGTTCCAAAGATGTACAGTTCATGTTAGTGAGTTTTCAGGATGCTATGTTGGTACAGGAAGCATGGCAACATTTGCATGCTGCCTAGCACAATCCTCACTAATTTGATTTGATATAACTACACATTTCACTGTATGTTTCAGTATACATGTGAGAAATAAAACTAATCTTTAATCTAGCTATCTGTGGTAAACCATATACAGGTGTCCCCCGCTTTTCGAACGTTCGCTTTACGAAACCTCACTGTTACAAAAGACCTACATTAGTACCCTGTTTTCGCTTTCAGAAGGTGTTTTCACTGTTACAAAGAAAGGCAGCGCGCGATAAAAAATCAGCTCACGATAAAAGGCAGCGCGCGCCCCAAGCAACCGCTCTCCCCGGATTCGGAACTGCATTACTTAAACACGTTGCATTCAGCAGCCATTAGCAAGATGATTTCTAAGGTGTTGGAAAAGCCTGAAAGAGTGAGGGTGTTACACTTAGTGTAAAACTAGACATAATTAAGCGTTTCGATCGTGGTGAACGAAGCAAGGACAAAGTGAGTTTGGCTTGTGGAAGTTGATGCAGATGATGTTGAAGAGGTTTTGGCATCCCATGACCAAGAACTGATAGATGAAGAGCTGATACAATTGGACGAGGAAAGGATAACAATCGAAACCGAATGCAGAAAGTGAAGCAACTGCGTGAGATTTTCGCTGCAATGATAAAGTACAACTTTAATCTTGAAAGGGTACGTAGTTTTAGGGGATATTTGCAGGATGGTTTGAGTGCTTACAAACAACTGTATGATAGAAAAATGCGCGAGGCTCAGCAGTCAAGCAAGCCTTCCACATCAGCCACAGCAGACGACGAACCTCGACCTTCGACATCGAGGCAGGCAGTCATAGGAGAAGATGAACTGTCTGCCCTGATCGACAATGAGATGACACTCCCATGTCCCACCACCCCAACACCCGGGCCCCAGACTGATACTGTACCGATTCACGAAGAACTCAGCTGTAGCCAGGAGGTACACAGCACATCTTAAAGAAAAAAGCCGAAATAAACATGCTAATTAATTAGGTGCTGCCGACACGTAATTAATTAGCATATTTATTTCGGCTTTTTTCTTAACGATGTGCTGTGTGCCTCCCGGCTACCGCTGCGTTCTTCGCGGCAATGTATCAGGTTGGCGGCCTGGAGGGTGGGGGCCACTGCACCACTCAACCTGCGACGACTCAGTCTAACACACCATCATCAGTGTGCTCGGCAAGCTGTCTTCTCGATTCCGGTAAGTGATACTACACTGTACATACATTATTTCTACTTTATATAGGCTATGTATTTATTATATCATTCATGCTTATACTATGTGTTACTGTTATTTTAGGTTTTATGTGTTATTTGGCATGATTTAGTAGGTTATTTTTGGGTCTGCGAACGCTCACAAAATTTTCCCATATAAATAAATGGTAATTGCTTCTTCACTTTACGACATTTCGGCTTACGAACCATTTCATAGGAACGCTCTACCTTCGGATGGCGGGAGAAGCCTGTATAGATGTTTTAACTGGACATGCCCCTCTGCTGACTGCTCCTGTGGCTCCTCCCACAAACCCCTGAATAAAGGCGATTGTGCCACTGCTCCTCCTCTCAGTCCAGGGCAGATACTCAGCATGGTCGAGGTCACATTTTACTGTTAATAAAAGCCTTTCAGTGTTTACTCTACTTCCAGTCTTTTGGAGTAATTGATAGTGCATCAATTTTATTAGCAGTAATTCTAAAGCATGGAACACGTCCTGAGACCCGACAAGTTAGACCTCAACCCGCAAACACCTGAAGCCGGAAACACTTTCGAACTCTGGCTGGCCTGCTTTGAATCATACCCAGAGGAGATTGAAGTGACCGAGCTCACCGTGAAGCGCAGAGTTCTCCTCTCCAGGGTCAGTCCACAGGTCTACTCGATAATCAGAGACCAGCCAAGCTACGACGGCGCGATGAGTGCCCTCAAAAGACAATACCTGCGGCCAGTAAACACCGTCTATGCGCAACATTGCTTCGCGACGCGGCAGCAGCGGCCCGGAGAGTCGAGCGCTGAGTTCGTCTGGGCCCTACATACACTCGTGCCGACCTGCAATTACGAGGGGCTGACGGCCGAACAGCATGCGGAGCTGCTAGTAAGAGACGCCTTTGTCACGGGGACCAGGTCAGTGTATGTGTGCCAGCGGCAGCTGGAATACGCCAATCTTACCTTACGTTCAGCAATCGAGCTGGCCAACATGCTGGAGGCCGCTTTGCACAACTCTGATGCTCTCCAGGCACGCAATCTCCTGACGGCCTTGTGGACGCCGCAGACCCCGCAATCCGTCGGCGAATCGACCATGGCTGCTGCCAGTTGCAAGTCTGCAAAGTACCCCTTCTGCGGACTGGAGAAGCATCCACAGAAACGCTGCCTGGCCCAAGAAGCTACCTGCTCCAGCTGAGGAAAGTAGGGCCACTTCGCCAAGGCCTGTAAGTCCAACAAACTTTACAACTCCTCTCCTGGAGGGTCAGACACCCTGAGCCAGTAGGCTGGTCCTGGATTTATTTCCTGGCATAATTTACATATTACTATTTAATTATTTATGGTTTTATTACTATTTATTTATTTACAGTGCAACTGTAACGAAAACCAATTTCCCCCGGGATCAATAAATGACTATGACTATGACTATGACAAACCCCGCATCACGAATATGGTCAATCAGATAGCACAGTACAAGATGTACTTGACCATAGACCTAAAATCCGCTTACCATCAGCTCCCCATCCGCCGGGAGGACCACCTTTACACCGCCTTCGAGGCGGACGGCAGGCTTTATCACTTCCTGCGCGTCCCCTTCGGTGTCACAAATGGTGTATCTGTCTTCCAGAGGGAAATGGACCGGATGGTGGACCAGTGCCAACTGAAGGCCATGTTCCCAAATCTGGATAACATCACCATCTGCGGTCACGACCGGCAGGATCACAACAACCTCCAAAAATGTTTCCAAGCGGCCAAAGTTTTCAATCTCACCTATAACAAGGACAAGTGTGAGTTTGGAACCACCCGACTTGCTATCCTTGGGTGTGTCATGGAGAACGGAGTAATTGGCCCTGACCCCAACCGTATCCGCCCCCTGTTGGAACTCCCTCTTCCCAACACCCTCAGAGCCCTCAAAAGGTGCCTGGACTTCTTTTCGTATTACGCCCAATGGGTCTCTAACTACGCAGATAAGGCCCGCCCCCTGATCAAGTCCACCACATTCCCCCTCTCAGCCGAGGCCTGCGTGGCCTTCAGCCGCATTAAAGGGGACATTGCCAAAGCAGCAATGCATGCGGTGGATGAGGCCATTCCCTTCCAAGTAGAGAGTGACGCCTCTGACTTTGCACTGGCTGCTACCCTCAACCAGGCGGGAAGACCGGTGGCGTTCTTCTCCCGTACCCTTCAAGGCCCTGAAATTCGGCACTCCGCAGTGGAGAAAGAGGCCCAGGCCATACTGGAAGCTATTAGGCACTGGAGGCACTATCTCACCAGCAAAAAGTTCACCCTGTTGACTGACCAGCACTCAGTCGCATTCATGTTTAGCAACCAACAGCGGGGCAAAATCAAAAATGATAAAATCCTGAGGTGGAGAATCGAACTCTCCAGCTACAACTATGATATCATGTACAGGCCTGGGAAGCTCAACAAGCCCTCCGATGCCCTATCCCGGGGAACGTGCACCAGTGCGCAGATCGACCGGTTATACGCCCTACATGCAGCTCTTTGCCGCCCGGGAGTCACCCGGCTTTTCCACTTCGTGAAAGCCTGGAACCTGCCTTACTCCCTTGAGGAGATCAGGACGATGACCAGGGACTGCCAAGTCTGCGCAGAGTGCAAACCGCACTTCTACCGACCCGAAAAGGCACAACTCATCAAGGCCACCCTCCCCTTTGAGCGATTGTGTGTTGACTTTAAGGGCCCCCTTCTCTCTACCGACCTCAATGTGTACTTTCTTAATGTTATCGACGAGTACTTGTGGTTCCCCTTCACCATTCCCTGCCCCGACACCACTACCACGTCAGTCATAAGAGCCCTGCGCAAGCTCTTCATTCTGTTCCGATACCCATGCTATATCCACAGTGACAGAGGTTTATGAGTGACGAGATGCGCCAATACCTGTTGGCTAGGGGAATTGCAACTAGTAGGACCACGAGCTATAATCCCCAGGGGAGTGGACGGGTGGAGAAGGAGAATGCCACGGTGTGGAAGGCCACACTTTTAGCCCTCAGGCCAAAGGGACTGCCGGTCTCCCGCTGGCAGGAGGTCCTTCCTGAGGCACTCCACTCCATCCGCTCCCTGTTATGCACGTCCACCAATGCCACCCCTCATGAGCAACTCTTTTCTTTTCCCAGAAAGTCGACCACTGTGATCACCCTACCAACTTGGCTGATGTCCCCAGGGCCAGTGCTGCTCCGGAAACATGCGAGGAGCAATAAATACTCCCCGATGGTCGAGAGGGTTCACTTACTTCATGCGAATCCCTAGTATGCCTATGTGGTTTTACCTGATGGGTGGGAGGACAAGGTCTCCATCCGCGACCTGGTGCCCGCAGGAGCACCGGGCCCCTACCCTGAACACTCCATGGTGACTATTAACCCCGTACCCACCGATATATATACCCACGAGACACTGCGCACTCCAAGCCCTACACAGACACCACACGACACTCCCATACCGGGCGCGACGCACACGCATGAGGGATTACCGACGCCTAACGTGCTGACACCTCAAGTCAGGCCGGAGCCAGCACAACCACCATCGCCGTTGCAATCACCACCGGTGCTACGTAGATCACAGCGACGGACTCGACCGCCTGATAGACTTGACCTGTAAATATACTTGTTTTAAATATTGTCAGTCACTTCACCCCTCAGGACTCTTCTTAAAAAAAAAGGAGGGGTGAATGTGGTAAACCATATATATATATATATAGTAACTGGGTTACCTGTCTGGACACGCCCCTCTGCTGACTGCTCCTGTGGCTCCTCCCACAGACCCTGAATAAAGGCGATTGCGCCATTGCTCCTCCTCAGTCCAGGGGCAGATACTTGGCATGGTCGACGTCACATTTTACTGTTAATAAAAGCCATTCAGTATTTACTCTACTTCCAGTCTTTTGGAGTAATTGATAGTGCATCACTACCATTGCAAAATGGCGGAAGTAAAAGAACAAGAAAACCCTGTAGCAAGTAGTCAGGCCTTTGGTAAGGCCGGTGCTGGAGCACTGCACAATGCAATGGAGGCTCTATCTATAGAAGGATCTGCTTGCATTAGATAAAATATAGTGATGTTTTATTGGGTCATTTCTTGTGATAAGGGAACTTAGCTATTAATAGATATTGAATAGAATGAGCCTGTAGTCTCTGAAATTTAGACCAGTAAGAGGTGGCATAATTCAAATGTAACACTGTTCGAGAACTTTACAGGGTAAATTCTGAAACGTTGGATTGACTGGATGGTCTTGATCAAGATTAGTCATTTAGCATTGAGATTATAAATTTTATTTTCCCAGGGAGCTGTGAATCTTTCAAGAACCCCATCCAGGACGCAGTGGAAGCTTAATTCCCAGTCAATGGACATTTTTCAAGCATGACATTGTTTGGGGACAATAAAAATTATTCACTTGTGTTAAAAGTAGAGGTTAGACTTGTACTGCGCTTCCTAAATCAGCTTTAGAAACCCGGAACTCGTGCTAACTATGCACAAAATTGCTTCTCATTATTGCATGCTCGCACAAGAGACAGTGCAATTAGTGTGGCTGGTTGCAGAAGTCAAAGTCATGAGATTGCATCCTCGCACAAACAAGAGAAACTTTACGGATGCTGGAAATCCAAACAACACACACAAAATGCTGGAAGAATGCAGCAGGCCAGGCAACATCTATGGAAAAGTACAGTCGACATTTCAGGCTGAGACCCTTTGGCAAGAGTCCTTCTGGATGGTCTCAGCCTGAAACGTCGATTGTACTTTTCTCCATAGATGCTGCCTGACTTGCTGAGTTCCTCCAAACACTTTGTGTGCGTTGTTCAAGTTCTCCAGCATCTGCAGAATCTCATGTGTTACTATAAAGAGTAGCTGATATTAAGCTTTGGAAGGAATGCTTCCAAGGCTGCTGAAGGAAGTAAGGGAGAGATTCACAAAGGCCTTAGTCATAATCTTCCAAACAGCAAAATATCAAAGGATGATTGCAAAAAATCGTACCCTTGTTCAAAACAAAGTCTCTGCATAAATTTATAAAAACTACTGCTATTTAAACTTTATTGGTTTCTGTACCACTTGAACAAAAGTGTACTGATTAGAGAAATCCAACACTGATTTAAGAAAGGCAAATCATGTCCAATAAACTTGATAGAGTTTCTTAATTAAATAGAGCCGATGTGGGAAATATAATCAATTTGGTATACATGGACTTATAAAAATGCTTGATTGAGTGCTACATTATAGGTTACTCATCAAGATTGAAAGATTAAATGTGCTTTGACAAGACTGATAGCAAACTGGTTAAGTCACAGGAAACACAGCAGGTTTCCAGCGGCTGATATGAGGACATATTCTATATATATATGTCAGTACCTCCAGTTGAACTCTGTCTTTTTGTGTGTTTCCCCCAGCTGTCAGTCTGTGGTTTTGTATTGCCACATGCTCCTGTCCCTGCTCCTGCTCTACTCCGGTCCCTGTATTACTGAGTACTCCGTCTCTCACCTGTTTCTCATTATTACCTTACCTGTATTGCTGCCACTTGTGTCTCATTGTGCTCCACCTATCATCTGCCTGTCTGTTTATTACTCAGTGTATTTCAGGCCTGTGTTTTCACTTGTTTGTTACCAGATTGTGCCAGTAAATTTTCCTGAGCCTTTCTAGCATTTGTATCTGTACTCTGTCCGTCTGAAAATCGACTCTACCTGTTTCCTGATTCTGGTTTTTGGATTTCTCTGGATGTTTTGATCTCTGCCTGAACTTTGACACCAACTTTGTTTGCACCTTGGGATTTGTTACTCAATTAATATCACTGTGTGCACAGTACTGGGTCTGCGATTGGGTCACTGCTCCAGCGTCCTGACAATATATTAATGATCTATAATTGGATGGACTAGCACAATTTTGAAATTCTGGACGTAACACTAAACTTGGAGGCATAGTCAACTGAGAGCAAGAAAATGACAGGTTGTAGCTGAGAAGTGTCACATTTGGTAGAAAGAATGAGAAGTTATTGAAAGCTGAAGTGAGGCCTGGGGATATTTGTGCATAAGTCGTTGAAGGTGATAGGGGAAGTTGAGGAATTGGTTAATATATGGGCTCCAGGGTATTAAAAACAGAAGTAAAGGGTACAAAACCAAAGAGGTCAATGCAGTCCTTTTCTGAAGCAGTGGCTTGTCACAAATAGAGTATTGTATCCAGGTCTGGGCACCACACTTTAGGAAAGATCTAAAGGCTTGAGAGAAAGTGCAGAAAAGATTAAGAAAAGTGATTCCAGGGACTTTCATTGTGAAGATGGATGAGAGAAGTTGCAGCTATTCTCCTTGAAGGAGGACAGGTTGCCAGAAGTTGCAGAAGGCAATGGGTTCACAGGAATTTCTGGAAGCATCCATTTGGAATCTATTTTCAATGCCAAGTTCAATGCATGCCATTCCATAATTGATCAAAGGTACTCAGTCCACTGATTTCCACATTCAATATCTCAGTACTTGCTCTCTGAGTGAACACCTGTCAATCCTAGAGTGGTACGGTGTTTACGTTCTCTCAAACTTCCTCCCATACCTGAATTCAGTAAGAATAATGGCATAAAATTAAAGCAGCTGTAGATATTGGAAATCTGAAAGATCAGTAGGAATTGTTGGAAACACTCTGCAAGTCAGGCAACATCTGGGGGACAAAACAGAGGTAACATTTCTGGTTGAAGACTAATCATCAGAACTGGATTTTTTTTTTGGCTGGCTGGTGGCACAATGACATCAGCGCCGGACTCCGGAACAAAGGTTTCCGGGATCGAATCCATTTCCCAAGTACGCTTTCCATCCGTGCCGGGTTGAGTGTCAAGATCGCAACTCGACCTTGTAAAATAAAGGGAAAAATACTGCGAAATGTCTGTGTAGGGAGTGGTGTGCCACACAGTCTCTCTCTTGCTCCGCACCTGGTAAAGGCATGAAAAAGACATCGTCCCAACATTGCATGCACACGCCCGAAAAAAGAGAACTGGATTTTTTAAACAATAGAATTACAACGATGGGCTTGACAAAATGTTACCAACATGAAACATTAACTCTGCCTTTCTTCCGAATAATGAAGGTATATTTAAGTATTGAAAAAGACCATTAGATTTTGTAAGCCTACTACTTTCATAAAGGTTAATGCCACTTAAGGACTGACTTAATCCAGTATATTTTTTCTCATCAAATTACTTTGTTCAAAACAAAATCTATTGAAACCCATCACAGCTAATACTTTCAAATATTTTCCATGATTTTAGTGTGATTACTAAGATGAAGGATAATATTACTGAGGAATTCAGTCACCTAAATTAATAGGGCTAAATCAGGAAAATATGCAGGAGTTCTTTATAAAAGCCAATACTCTATATTTCTGTATAATCCTCTACTCCTAGTTAACATAGATGGGAATATTGGTCAGCATGGAGAAATTGGGATGAAGAGCCTACCTCTCTGCTATATGACTCTAACCACAGGCAGCACAATTTCTAGGGTCTTGACACCGAAGCTACAGAACAAAGGTCTAAGATGGAAAAAGAATTATAAGGGAAGCTGTGTCCATAGAAGTGGATGCTGCCTGACCTGCTGAGCTCCTCCAGCAATTTGTGCATGTTGCTTTGGATTTCCAGAATCTAATGAATTTCTTGAGTTTATGACAAAGGCAAGTTTGGCTTTGGAAAACAAATACAAGAAGGGACAGAGCCATCTCTATTTCCTGAGGAGACTGAGGTCCTTTGAAATCTGCCGGACAATGCTCAGGATGTTCTACGAGTCTGTGGTGGCCAGTGCTATCATGTTTGCTGTTGTGTGCTGGGGCAGCAGGCTGAGGGTAGCAGACACCAACAGAATCAACAAACTCATTCGTAAGGCCAGTGATGTTGCGGGGATGGAACTGGACTCTCTCACGGTGGTGTCTGAAAAGAGGATGCTGTCTAAGTTGCATGCCATCTTAATCAATGTCTGCCATCCACTACATAATGTACTGGGTGGGCACAGGAGTACATTCAGCCAGAGACTCATTCCACCGAGATGCAACACAGAGCGTCATAGGAAGTCATTCCTGCCTGTGGCCATCAAACGTTACAACTCCTCCCTTGGAGGGTCAGACACCCTGAGCCAATAGGCTGGTACTGGATTTATTTCATAATTTACTGGCATAAGTTACATATTACTATTTAACTATTTACGGTTCTATTACTATTTATTATTTATGGTGCAACTGTAATGAAAACTAATTTCTCCCGGGGTCAATAAAGTATGACTATGACTATGACTAATCCTTGAGACAACTGATTTATTGTTACTACTGTCTTTCATACATAGTCTTTGCTTTTCCCACACAGTGAAGCACACCTTATGTATGCAAAACATTCAGCCTCTAATACTAACAACAGGAATTCTGCAGATGCTGGAAATTCAAGCAACATACATCAAAGTTGCTGGTGAACGCAGCAGGCCAAGCAGCATCTATAGGAAGAGGCGCAGTCGACGTTTCAGGCCGAGACCCTTCGTCAGGACTAACTGAAGGAAGAGTGAGTAAGGGATTTGAAAGCTGGAGGGGGAGGGGGAGATGCAAAATGATAGGAGAAGACAGGAGGGGGAGGGATAGAGCCGAGAGCTGGACAGGTGATAGGCAAAAGGGGATACGAGAGGATCATGGGACAGGAGGTCCGGGAAGAAAGACAAGGGGGGGGGTGACCCAGAGGATGGGCAAGAGGTATATTCAGAGGGACAGAGGGAGAAAAGGGAGAGTGAGAGAAAGAATGTGTGCATAAAAATGAGTAACAGATGGGGTACGAGGGGGAGGTGGGGCCTTAGCGGAAGTTAGAGAAGTCGATGTTCATGCCATCAGGTTGGAGGCTACCCAGACGGAATATAAGGTGTTGTTCCTCCAACCTGAGTGTGGTTTCATCTTTACAGTAGAGGAGGCCGTGGATAGACATGTCAGAATGGGAATGGGATGTGGAATTAAAATGTGTGGCCACTGGGAGATCCTGCTTTCTCTGGCGGACAGAGCGTAGATGTTCAGCAAAGCGGTCTCCCAGTCTGCGTCAGGTCTCACCAATATATAAAAGGCCACATCGGGAGCACCGGACGCAGTATATCACCCCAGTCGACTCACAGGTGAAGTGATGCCTCACCTGGAAGGACTGTTTGGGGCCCTGAATGGTGGTAAGGGAGGAAGTGTAAGGGCATGTGTAGCACTTGTTCCGCTTACACGGATAAGTGCCAGGAGGGAGATCAGTGGGGAGGGATGGGGGGGACGAATGGACAAGGGACACCTCCACAGCTTCCATACATGTTCCATATACCAACCACCGTAGGATATGAGAACGAGTTTAGGTGTAAGAGTCCCTACGCAACTCCCTTGTCCATTCGTCCCCCCCATCCCTCCCCACTGATCTCCCTCCTGGCACTTATCCGTGTAAGCGGAACAAGTGCTACACATGCCCTTACACTTCCTCCCTTACCACCATTCAGGGCCCCAAACAGTCCTTCCAGGTGAGGCATCACTTCACCTGTGAGTCGACTGGGGTGATATACTGCGTCCGGTAATCCCGATGTGGCCTTTTATATATTGGTGAGACCCGACGCAGACTGGGAGACTGCTCTGTCCGCCAGAGAAAGCAGGATCTCCCAATGGCCACACATTTTAATTCCACATCCCATTCCCATTCTGACATGTCTATCCACGGCCTCCTCTACTGTAAAGATGAAGCCACACTCAGGTTGGAGGAACAACACCTTATATTCCGTCTGGGTAGCCTCCAACCTGATGGCATGAACATCGACTTCTCTAACTTCCGCTAAGGCCCCACCTCCCCCTCGTACCCCATCTGTTACTCATTTTTATGCACACATTCTTTCTCTCACTCTCCTTTTTCTCCCTCTGTCCCTCTGAATATACCTCTTGCCCATCCTCTGGGTCACCCCCCCCCCGTCTTTCTCCCTAGGCCTCCTGTCCCATGATCCTCTCGTATCCCCTTTTGCCTATCACCTGTCCAGCTCTCGGCTCTATCCCTCCCCCTCCTGTCTTCTCCTATCATTTTGCATCTCCCCCTCCCCCTCCAGCTTTCAAATCCCTTACTCACTCTTCCTTCAGTTAGTCCTGATGAAGGGTCTCGGCCTGAAACGTCGACTGCGCCTCTTCCTATAGATGCTGCTTGGCCTGCTGCGTTCACCAGCAACTTTGATGTATGTAGCCTCTAATACTATCTCTCCACTCTATTTTATTTTTCAGAATCTTAACTTCTGTAAGATTGAAATATTTATTTCACTTCAGTGTAGATGAGAAAACCCTTAGACTTAAAAATAAGGATTAACATGCAGATTTTTTAATTCCTTAAGGGAATCATGGATGGGGGGGGGGGGTTCACTGTAGGAAAGTGATGCTTGCTACACTGTTACCGAATGGATATACAGTATATTTACTGGTCGATATACAGTATATTTACAACATATTCTTGGAGACACTTTCAGGAGAATCTCGCTGAGCTCTAAGTACCTCAAGTTTTTATATTCTTAAGAACAAAGATAACAGCAAATTATTGAATACAATTTCAGTAGCTTCAATGACATTATTTATTTCAGTATTTTATGTTCCATTGAAATATGTATTAACATTGAGAGCAGGTTGTAACTATCAATATGCCTCTGAATGTTCAGACAACTTTGTTGGGGCAAAGTAATGACTAAAACCTGAGAACAGAGAATCTAGACACTCAAAAGTAATGTTTTAAAGGCTGAATTTTTGGGTATACAAATATCAATATAATTGGTAGAGCAAATGTACCTATGATCACATTTGATGTGCTAAATGACAAAGTAAGTCTGGTTTGGAAGCTTTCTTGATGTTGGTCACAATGGGCAAAACAACTTGGCTTTTGAATAAAACCTGATTTGATGTATGTCAGTTAACAAAGCTCTATTGTCTCATGTTTGGCTGATGCATTTGTGCCTCAAGGCCTTGTGCATTCATGAATGCATCTCATTAGTCGCCTGTGGTCTCCACTGTTTGTTTACAAAGTGTCCTTTCAATTTTAAACTGACTATTACATAGAATTTACATTAGAACAGATTTTCCTGAAAACTGATCCTTGTTTGAATTGATGCCTGCTGGCCACATAATTCCATAACTCCTGAACCCTATTAGTGCTGATGCAAAAGATCAGTCATAACTAATACCAGCAGGCGTGCATGGGAGGTGAGATGGGGTAGGTTGAGGGGCGATGTGAGGGGTAAGTTGTTTACTCAGAGTGGTGGATGCCTGGAATGGTGGTAGAGGCTTTTAAGAGTCAGTTGGCTGGGCACATGTATATAAGGATGATGGAGGATGTGGATATTGTGTAGGTAGGAGGGATTAGTGTTTGGGTGTTTTTGATTTGGTTTTTAGTTCATTCAGTACAACAATGTAGGCTGAATAGCCTGTTCCTGTGCTGTACTGTTCTATGTTCCATGTTGTAAATTCATTGAAGGATGGAGAAGATATAAGAGATTAATTGACAAACTAGTGCTTATTTTTATTATGCTTCAAATATAGTCATAGATTTATACAGCACAGAAACAGGCTGACCAAACTGTCTTCCTGATCATGTCCCATTTGCCAGCATTTGGCCCATATCTCTCTAAGCCACATACCTGTCCAAATGCCTTTTAAATATTGTGATTGTATGCACGCTTACCACTTCCTCTGGGCATCTCCTTCCAAATACTGATCACCATCTGTGTAAAATAACCTGCATACAAGGTCCCTTTAAAATCATTCATCTTTCACACGAAACCTACGCCTTCCTGCTTTAGATTCCACAGCCCTGGGGAAAAAGGCATTAACAATTATCTCATCTCTACGCCTCATGATTTTATAAACCTCTATTAGGAGTGGACACACAAGTCCTGTGACTCTGTGGGTTTCTCTATAGCCCTCAGCCTCCTTCACGACAGGGAAAACAGTCCCAGCCTGTTCTCTCTGTTATCGGTGTTGTTCGAAGTTTATTGACATGGTGTAGCGGTGTGCTACACACAGCGCTAGAATAATGACACATAGTCGGTAAGTTAGAGTTGCAATAAAAAGAGGTTTATTCAAACTTCGCGGCCTCCTTTAAAGCCTTCCCGTTCCCGCCCTCCCCGGGCGGGACTGCTGTGGGAATGCAAATTTGCAGACCCTTTCCGTGTGCAGGATTTTCCCTCTGCTGGTGAAGATGGCCTGGCGCCCTTTTTGGGGCCGGCCTCTCTGCCAGCGTGCGCTGTTTCGTGAGCCGGTTCAAGTGTGCTGGAAAGTGGGTCGCCACATAACCACTCCCCCCCCAGAACCAGCGATACCTCCCCCAATGTCCACAGTCTGGATCGGCCTCTGTTTGGGAGGTCTGCCTCTGCGCCGCGGTGCCTTAGCCCGGACCGGCTGCACCAAGTCCACATGGGCCGGTTTGAGTCGGTCCACCGTGAATATCTCCTCTCTTCCCCCAATGTCCAGCACGAACGTGGACCCGTTGTTCCTGATCACCTTAAACGGCCTCTCGTAGGGCCGCTGTAGCAGTGCCCGGTGTCCGCCCCGTCGTACAAAAAGAAACTTACAGTTCTGCAGGTCTTTGGGTACGCAGGTTGGGCTCTGTCCGTGCTGTGAAGTGGGTATGGGGGCCAGGTTACCGAGCCTCTCACGTAGTCTGTCCAGGACTGCTGCGGGTTCTTCCTCTTGCCTCCTTGGGGCTGGTATGAACTCTCCTGGGACTATCAGGGGTGCGCCGTACACCAACTCGGCTGACGAGGTGTGCAGATCTTCCTTGGGCGCCGTGCGGATTCCGAGCAGGACCCAGGGAAGCTCATCCACCCAGTTAGGCCCCTCCAGGCGGGCCATGAGAGCCGACTTCAGGTGACGGTGGAAACACTCCACTAGTCCGTTCGACTGTGGGTGGTAGGCAGTTGTGTGGTGTAGCTCTGTTCCTAAAAGGCTGGCCATAGCTGACCACAGGCTGGGGGTGAACTGGGTGCCTCTGTCGGAGGTAATGTGGGCCGGTACCCCGAAGTGGGCTACCCAGGTTGCAATCAGTGCTCGGGCGCAGGATTCAGAGGTGGTGTCGGTGAGCGGGACCGCCTCTGGCCATCTGGTGAACCGCTCTACGATAGTTAGGAGGTACCGCGCTCCTCGTGACACTGGCAGGGGCCCCACGTTATCCACATGGATGTGGTCGAACCTCCAGCGGGTGGGTTCGAACCGCTGCGGTGGAGCCTTGGTGTGCCGCTGCACCTTGGCCGTTTGGCACTGCATGCACGTTTTGGCCCATTCCCCGACCTGTTTACGAAGCCCATGCCATACGAACCTGTTGACGACCAGCCGGACGGTTGTCCTGATGGAGGGGTGTGCTAAATTGTGAATGGAGTTGAAAACTCGCCACCGACAGGCTGCCGTGACGACGGGGCGGGGTTGGCCGGTAGCTACGTCACACAGTAGGGTCCTCTCACCTGGGCCTACGGGGAGATCTTGGAGCTGCAAACCGGAGACTGCAGTCCTGTAACTGGGGATCTCAGTGTCTGCCGGCTGTGCCTCTGCCAGTGCTGCATAGTCCACCCCCTGGGACAGGGCCCGTATGGTAGGTCTGGATAGTGCGTCTGCCACAACGTTGTCCTTTCCAGAGACATGCCGGATGTCCGTCGTGTACTCGGAGATGTAGGACTGATGTCGCTGCTGGCGGGACGACCAGGGGTCGGACACCTTCGTGAACGCAAAGGTAAGCGGTTTGTGGTCTGTGAACGCGGTGAAGGGCCTACCTTCTAAGAAGTATCTGAAATGCTGGATTGCCAGGTATAGTGCCAATAGCTCCCAGTCGAAAGCACTGTATTTGAGTTTGGGTGGTCGTAGGTGTTTGCTGAAGAACGCCAGGGGTTGCCAGCGACCTTCAATGAGTTGTTCCAGCACTCCACCGACTGCTGTGTTGGATGCGTCCACCATGAGGGCAGTAGGAATGTCCGTTCCGGGGTGCACCAGCATCGCAGCGTTTGCCAAGGCTTCGTTGGTTTTAGCAAAAGCGGCTGCGGCCTCTTCATCCCAGGTAATGTCCTTGCCCTTATCCGACATCAGGGTGAACAGGGGGCGCAAGATTCGGGCTGCTGAGGGGAGGAAACAGTGGTAGAAATTCACCATACCCATGAATTCCTGCAGGCCTTTCGTTGTGTTGGGTCGGGGGAAGTGGCGGACCGCGTCTACCTTGGCGGGCAGAGGGGTTGCCCCGTCTTTAGTAATCCTGTGGCCCAGGAAGTCGATGGTGTTGAGTCCGAACTGGCATTTGGCCGGGTTGATTGTAAGGCCAAATTCGCTCAGTCGGGCGTAGAGTTGACGGAGGTGGGACAGATGTTCCTGACGACTACTGCTGGCTATGAGGATGTCGTCCAAATAGATGAATGCAAAGTCCAGGTCACGTCCCACCGCGTCTATTAGCCGCTGGAAAGTCTGTGCAGCATTCTTTAGGCCGAACAGCATACAGAGGAATTCAAAAAGGCCGAAAGGGGTGATGAGTGCTGTTTTGGGGATGTCGTCCGGATGTACCGGGATTTGATGGTATCCCCGGACGAGGTCTACCTTGGAAAAGATCCTTGCGCCGTGTAGGTTTGCTGCGAAGTCTTGAATGTGCGGCACAGGGTAGCGGTCTGGCGTTGTAGCCTTGTTCAGTCTGCGGTAGTCACCGCATGGTCTCCAGTCCCCCTTTGCCTTGGGCACCATGTGCAGCGGGGAGGCCCATGGGCTGTCGGATCGTTGTATGATCCCCAATTCCTCCATCTTCTTGAACTCCTCCTTCACCAGTCGGAGCTTGCCTGGGGGGAGCCTTCGAGCACGGGCGTGGAGGGGTGGTCCCTGGGTCGGGATGTGGTGCTGTACTCCGTGTCTGGGCATGGCTGCCGTGAACTGTGGTGTCAGAACTGATGGGAAATCCACCAGGACCCTGGTGAATTCGTCGTCGGACAGCGTGATGGAGTCCAGGTGTGGGGCTGGCAACTTGGCTTCACCCAGGGAGAACCTCTGAAAAGTCTTGGCGTGGACTAGTTGCTTCCCTTGCAGGTCGACCAGCAGGCTGTGAGCTCGCAGAAAATCTGCCCCCAGGAGTGGTTGGGCCACGGCGGCCAGTGTGAAGTCCCATGTGAACCGGCTGGAGCTGAACTGTAGCAGCACCGTGCGGGTGCCGTAGGTTCGTATTGTGCTGCCATTAGCGGCCCTCAGGGTGGGTCCCGGTTCTCTGTTGTGGGTGTCGTAATTCGTTGGAGGTAAAACGCTGATCTCCACTCCGGTGTCGACCAAAAAGCAGCGTCCCGACTGCTTGTCCCAGACATACAGGAGGCTGTCCTGATGGTCAGCCGCCGTAGCCATCAGCGGCGGCTGGCCCTGGCATTTCCCGGGAATTTGCAGGGTGGTCTGCAGCGGCGGGCCTCTGTGCCCCACCGCTGGTGGTAGAAACACCATTGTTCGTTGGGCTCCTCACTCCCGTCGCCGGGTTTTGCAGGCTCTGCTGTCGGGCCTGGTCTGGTCTGCCGTTGGGCACGTGGCTTGGTGATCTGTGCGACGGACGCCCCTCTCTCCTTCCTGGCATTTCACAGTGCATCTGCCCGGGCCGCCACCTCCTGGGGGGGGTCGCTGAAATCTGCGTCAGACAGGAGCAGGCAGATGTCCTCGGGCAGTTGCTCTAGGAACACCTGCTCAAACATGAGGCAGGGTTTGTGTCCTTCAGCCAGGGCCAGCATCTCGTTCATTAATGCCGATGGCGACCTGTCTCCCAAACCTTCCAGGTGCAGTAAGCGGGCACCTCGCTCGTGCAGTGAGAGTCCAAAAGTCCTATGAGCAGGGCTTTGAATGCTGTGTATTTGCCGTCCTCCGGGGGAGACTGTATAAGCTCCTCAACTTGTGCAGCAGTCTCCTGGTCGAGGGAGCTCACCACGTAGTAGTAACGAGTGGAATCCGAGGTTATCTGCCGAATGCGGAATTGGGCTTCTGCTTTTTCGAACCATAGGTGAGGTCACAGCATCCAGAAGCTTGGCAGTTTTAATAAAACTGCATGAACAGATGCGGCGTCAGTCATCTCTGGTCCAAATATTGTTTGGGCCGTCAGGGTCACCAACTGTAGCTTGTGCTACACACAGCACTAGAATAATGAGTTGGGGAGTTGGAGTTGCGATAAAGTCCTTGGCTTTGCTTGTTGCTCGGTTGCCGGGGCCGGGGTCGAAGCGCTCGGCAGAGATGGTGCTCGGTGCTCGGTGTCGGAGGGCTGGTCGGAGGCTCGAAGTTTTCGGACAGACTCAGAGTCGGCTGTGGTCGGGTGCTTCCAGGGTGCTGCATCGGCAAGTTTGCGGCGCTGGAGGTTCATGGCAGGGAGAGTTTCTCCCTTCTACCATCTGCATGAGATGGTGAGGCTATCGGAACTTTGAGACATTTTTTTACCATGCCTATGGTCTGCTCTTTATCAAATTACGGTATTGCTTTGCACTGTTGTAACCATATGTTATAATTATGTGGTTTTTGTCAGTTTTAGTTTTGGTCTGTCCTGTGTTTCTGTGATATCATACTGGAGGAACATTGAATCATTTCTTAATGCATGTATTTCTAAATGACAATAAACGAGGACTGAGTGTCCTCATAATCTGATTAATCTAATTAACTATTTCACTTCTTTTACATCTATTGTTCATCTTAAATGTCTTCCTGGAACTGTTAGAGCTTGCGATTTACAGTTTGAACATCGATTTGGTGATCCAGCACTTTGCTGTCACCAGAAGATTCCAGGAAGCAGCAAGCACGAGCTTCAAAGTGATAAAACTATGAGATGCGGCTCAAGCCGATGTTCAGCTCCATTTTGCTGATTAAAGCTTCCACTGCTCGCCGATTAAAGTGATGTGGAAGATTGAAACAGCGAGGTGAATGTGGGGGGCGAGTGCCAACTACCTACCCTTCTGATCTCTGGGGGAATTGCTCTGCTTCCAGAGATGGAGACAGTGTGCCCTATCACTGTGCTCTCATTCAATGATGGAGGATGTTGGCAAGGTTTTTGTGTTTACAGATTTGGACGATGGACTATGGACTTTCACAGTCTCATGGTTTCTATATTCTGTGTTTTCATCTGTTCTTTCTCACTGTTTTTTTTGGTGTGGGGGAAGGAGGATTTGGGATTGATGTTCTTGTGGTGTTTTGTGAGGGACGAGGTGGATTTGGGGGTTGATGATTGAGTTGCCATTCTTTTTTTGTGAGGGTGGGGGTGGGCTTGTAGTTTCTCTCTGAGCTGACTTCCATGGCTTTTCTTTGTTTCATGGCTATCTGGATAAGAAGAATCTCAGAGTTGCATACCACATACATACTTTAATAATAAATGAACCTTTGAATATTTGATCCATCACATTTGTCTCAGCTATGTTACCTAGCACAGACTGATCAACTTTTGCCTTTTTCCACCATGTATCTCCAGTGGAGTCCAGAAAAAAATTACTATAAGCAATGGCAACTAATAAAACATTATGTTTTCTGTGTTTTAATGCAAACATGTGATTTTCTGCAATAAACCTTATGAAGAAATATAGAGTGAGCACACAATATGAAGTATTAATAGAGTTACATTCTCAGTAGTTCCCTCAAAATCAGCACAATTAATTTTATAACTAACTGGGGGCAAAAAGTACCTCATAACAATGGTTACACTCTTCCATGATGGGATGCAGGTGTTATTATTCCCAAGTTATAAAGAATGATAATACCAAGAGATTCATGGATATTACTTGAAAAAGATTTTAAATACACAAATGAATAACTCATTAGGTATCAGACAGTTATTATTTGAGAAAATCTCAAATTATCATTCTAGTTTTTTTTAGGGAAATGTAAATAACTATTCATCTGTTGTAAATGCTGCCCAGTAAATTGTCATTTTCAAATGGACCTTTTCTATATAACCAGGGAGATATAATTATCTCCTGTTCAATGCTGAGAGGCTGAAATAATTAACTCACGGTGCGAATGCAAATGAACCTGTGAGGGGCAGTTGGTAGAGTTACTACCTCACAACAGTAACCTGATTCGATCCTGACCCTCAATGCCCTCTGTGTGGAGTTTGTATGTTCTCCCTGTGACCACCCGTGTTTCCTTCAGGTACTCCAGTTTCTTCCCATGTCCCAAAGATGTGCAGGTTGGCAAGTTAATTGGCCACTGTAAGTTGTTCTAAATGTGTAAACTAGTAGAACCTGGGCAACTGGAGGAGAACATATGGAGAATACAATGGGACTAGTTTAGGATTAATGTTAATGTAGGTGTAGGTTCCTGAGGTTGTCATAGCCGGGGGTGGTAGTGGGGATAAGCTCCCATTACCTATAAAGTGCTCCAAATAGCCTGTGTCTCTAACGGCCTCTGACAACCAAGTCTAACTCTTGGCCCTCACGCGTGGCTTAGTTACTAGACCTGGCGGAACTGTTTCTACTGACACGAGAAGGGGCAAAGCCGGACCATTGGCGCCTCAAAACCAGTTGCTTCAGCAGGTGGGGCTTGTCAGCCTTGGACAGCAGCCCTCCTAGCAGAAGGAAAATTCTGATTTAAAAACCCCCGCAGTCATACCCACCCATGGTAAAGGCTTCGAGAGTAAACCCCAAGGAAGAAATCTGGAACCAGGGTCCCTAAGGCAGTTTAATGTTGTTCACAACTTCACTCTGGCAACCTCTGCGACGACACTGGTGCCAAGCTGTATCGGCGCTTGTCCTTCCCTCAGACGACATCAGTGACGTGGAGAGGGGGAACCGGGGAACCCGCTGCATGGGCAACATGAGCCCATGCTGAAGATTTCTTCAGATCTTCCCGCCCAGGCTTGCGCCCTGGAGAGGACACAGTCCACCAGAGATGCAAACCCATGATCCCCTGGGATCGGCTGCTGCCGACTACTAGGTGTAGGGTTGGATGCTTGAGGTTTTTATGTTCTATGACTTTATGATTTTCCAAGACTCCTTTAGACTGGAAGCCAGTTAAAACAGCTTCTGAAGTTTATAGTCATCCCATTTCGATATGCATCTAGCATTAACTGACATCTTGCCCATACAGAGACCCTTGCTCTAGTTGCCTGTGCCAGTGCTGGAATTTCTGGGAATGTATTCGCCAGTCTCTTGGCCAAGAAATATCAACCAAAAAGAAAAAATCACTCTTCCTGTTCTAATCATCAATCTCCTTTCAGAGCAGGAAAACAAGGGATCAGTTTGCAGTCTGTGATTGATCAACTCAGTGGAAATGGCTGCAATGCTAGAACAGCTGTGAATAAACAAAGAACGCAATTGCAATTTACTGACAGGAAAACTACAATGGTACCCCCAGTGGATTCAAAGTGCAATGAGTATAAATCCCGCAACATGAATCTCTTCATAAGATACAATCATGGAATGGAGCCAGAAGTTGGTGTTTTTTTCAGATAATTGCAGAGTTGTGAAAAGTGTTTGCTTCATATATTTAACTTTTTTTCTGCTAGTTTTACTTTCCTTTTGTTTGACACTAAAAATAGGATTCTGAACACAAAGGGTGCAAATAAAAAAATGAAATTGCTGGAAATAGTTAATAGGTCATGCAGCTCCTGTGCAGAGAGGAATAAAGCTGATGTTTCAGGTCGATGTTCTTTCACCAGAACTGGAACAATTAACAATGGCATATGTTTCAATTTGCAAAAAATGTGGGGAGGATGAAAGAACAAAAATGAAGTTTTGTAGTCGCGCTGATACGCTACGAGTGAAAACAACATACTGACTCGAGCAGGGTTGAGTTGAACCGTTTACCGTTTGAATTGGCGCGCGCCTAAGTACCCGATCCCAGCAACCCTCACTCTCTGCGGGGCAGAAGCGACATTGGCCTCCGGGCCGAGGTCTGTCCCGCACTCAGAGTCCTCTCGGTTGCCGCCGGCTGCGGGCTTGCTGGCGACTGCTGGAGCCGGTTCGCTTACTGCGTGGGCGAGCCGCCACATGACCCTCCCCCAGAACCAGCGATAGGAGGTGCAGCGTCCGCAGCCTGCACACTCTCAGTTCTTTTAGGTGGCTGGCCTCGACGTCGTCGGGGTGGCACCACGACCTGGTGTTCAAGGTCCAGATGTGCCGGTTTGAGATGGTCAATGGTAAAAGTCTCGTCCCGACCGCCAATGTCGAGAACGCAGATCACTCCATTATGGAGCACCACCTTGTAGGGTCCCTCGTATGGTCGCTGCAGGGGTGGTCTGTGCGCGCCTCGGTGGACGAACACATACTTTCTCTGTTGTAGGTCCCCGGGCATGAAAGAGGGTCTTGTTCCATGGTGGGACGTCGGGACTGGGGCAAGTGTTCCAAGCCGCTCCCGGAGTTTAGTTAGCACCCCAGCAGGTGTGTCCTCCGGGCCACAGGGTGCTGGCACAAACTCACCGGGAACTGTGAGCGGGGCACTGTAAACAAGTTCGGCTGATGATGCGGCCAGGTCCTCCTTGGGTGCCGTGCGGATGCCAAGCAGCACCCAGGGGAGTTTGTCCACCCAGTCTGGCTCTCGGAGGCGTGCCATCAGGGCCGACTTCAAGTGCCTGTGGAAACGTTCCACCAGGCCGTTAGACTGCGGGTGGTAAGCAGTCATTCGGTGGAGCTGGGTTCCGAGTAGTTGTGCCAGCGCAGACTACAAAGCCGATGTGAACTGTGCACCCCTGTCTGAAGTGACGTGGGCTGGGAGTCTGAATCATGCCATCCAGGTAGTAATCAGGGCTCTGGCGCATGTCTCCGTGGCCGTGTCAGCGAGTGGGATAGCTTCCGGCCACCTCGTGAACCTGTCCACCATGGTGAAAAGGTACCTCGCTCCTCTCAAAACCGGCAGTGGGTGGATGATGTCCACGTGGACATGTTCAAACCTCCTATGTGTTGGCTGGAAGGGTTGCAGTGGGGCCCTCACGTGCCTCTGGATTTTGGAAGTTTGACAGTGAATACATGTCCTGGCCCAGTGCCCGACCTGCTTGTGTAGGCCGTGCCACACAGACCTGTCTGCGATCAGTCAGATGGTCGCCCGGATGGAAGGGTGGGCTAAACCATGCAAGGTGTCAAAAACACGGCGCCTCCAAGCGGTTGGAACAATGGGCCGAGGTTGCCCGGTGGACACATCGCAAAGGAGCTCATTACCTTCGAGCCCAATGGGTATGTCTTCGAGGCGGAGCCCTGAGACTGCGGTTCGGTACCCCGGCATCTCACCGCCCAGCCATTGCGCCACAGCTAACGCCGCATAATCCACCCTCGGAGACAGAGAGTGCACTGATTGGACAGAGGTTCGTGATAGCGCGTCTGCCACCAGGTTGTTCTTCTCAGAGATGTGCTTGATCGTGGTGGTAAACTCCGAGATGTACGACAGATGGTGTTGTTGGCGGCCCGACCACGGGTCCGACACTTTGGCAAACGTGAAAGTGAGGGGCTTGTGGTCTGTGAAGACCGTGAACTCCCTCCCTTCCACAGTTTGTTGATTGTGTTGTGACAAGGTAAGTTGAAGGAGCCAAATGGTAATGATGCAAGCTGAAGAAAGGTCGGACATTGACACAAAGTTGGGGGAGATGCAAGTAAGAGGTTTTACAAGGCGTAGTAATGATCAGGGAGGCACAGAGAGAATCTGTAATTACCAGCAAGTACCTTTATTGTCTCAACTGAAGAACGCATGAACTTACTCAATCATATACCTGTGTGCACACCTACTAAGATTTCTTGGCCTTCCATGTACAGTCAAATAATAGAAAAGATAATACCATTTAAAAAGGATTCTTTGCTGTCCACATGTTCTTCATCATCTCATTTCAAATCTCCATGTCCATGGACACCTTTCATCCATGATGGTGAATCTCAGAGAGCCATCAATGTCTTGTATCTGAAAACCACTGCTTTTATACTCATTCCTTACCTATTCAAATGTTACACCCTAATGGCATTGGCTACAGGCCATGTGACTGACCTTTAAAACCTTTTTATTGGTTCTGCTCCAAGCCAACATCTATTTATTGCCCTCTTTCCAGCAAATGACAACTGGTAATTAATGGCTCTTTGTTCTCAGTCAGCAGCCAGCTCAAATCACGCAGGGCAAATACAGAGGACACAGTCACAAACCTGCATGTTATATTATATCAAAGAACACTTCACAAATAACTTCTTATTTGGAAATAATCTCTGGTCCAGCAGATTACATGGAGCATCATTGTGTCTTCTTTAAAGCACTGTTTAAGCCAAGCATCTTCAGCTCCAAAAAATGGAGGATGTAAAACAGTCCTACAAAATGACAGCCTCCATTCCCAAGCACGTGGCAAGAACAAAGACAATTGGTCTGTCTGCTTCCACTGTCCTTGATTCATTCAAACTCACTGATTTGTAGACTGTAGTTTTTTTCTGGCCAATGGAGGATATGAATGAAATCTGAAATACCAGAAAAGAGAGAAAAAACCACTACAGGCTGGAAGATAAAGTGCGTGCCCCAGCTCACTTTGAGCTGCATTTGAAACAGTACAGGTCACAACAGAAATAGAATAGGAAATTAAAGTGATAGGATTGGCTGTCTGTATTACACTTGAGAGGGTTGTATGGGGTATCCACAGGGTTGCCAAATTTCTCACTCCCAAATAAGGGACAAAAGTAGCAGTCAAATACGGGACACTTGTGTTTACCCCAAGAAAGACTACCATGACCATGAATCCTTGCGTGGGCACCTGTGTGCGCATACGTGACGTGCGCATGCGTGTACGTGCTGATTTTTTTCTACACATCGGTTTTGGCGATTATGTTCAATGAAACTATACTGTACATACATTATTTCTACTTTATATAGGCTGTGTATTTATCATATACTTCTTGCTTTTACTATATGTTAGTGTTATTTTAGGTTTTATGTGCTAGTTGGTATGATTTGGTAGGTTATTTTTTGGGTCTGGGAATGCTCAAAAATGTTTCCCATGTAAATTAATGGTGATTGCTTCTTCTTTTTATGTCATTTCGGCACGAAAGGTTTCATAGGAATGCTCTACCTTAGCGGGGGAAATATGGGACAAACCAATTTAGCCAAATATACAGGATGTCCTGGCTAATGCTGGGCAGTTGGCAACTCTAGGTGTCCAGGAGGGGTATCACATCTGGTGAAGAGGCTTGCTGTGTCTGGAGCAGCTCACTCACCTTTGGGCCCTACCAGATAATCAGCTCTCAATTGTGGCTCCAAGTATTTCTTTGCACACGACAGCGTACACACCGCAGTACACTGCTTCGACAGGCGGACTAAACCAGCTGAGGGTAGCCAGCCAGCCTCACACCACAGTGAGGTAGAGCCATGCCTGCCTTAGCATGTGAAGTCAGCTCCAGCAGACTGGATGGATGAGATCACCTCGTACTACTGGACCCAGGCATCCATTGGTTGAGAGAGTGGAACTGTCCCAGTGCAAAGGCTTTTTCACTTTAAAAACTCTCCTGCACAGGTTTCTTGTCATCGTCAAATAGGATGGACAACTAACATTACAACAGAGAAACCTAACTGGTTTTTCCCTTACTGTCAATACAACCTGTTATTGAATTTAACTTAGAAAGATGAAAATGCCAAATAGTAAATTTACACCATCCTGTAGGATTCAGAGAGTTTGAGAGTTATGAAAGAAATGTGCAGTCTGTGTAAAATTGGTTGTTTATTTCCAGCTGTCACTATTAAAAATTGTGCTATAAGATGAACTGGTGCCTGGACTGCAACAATTTTACCAAAAATTCCCTAGACAATCCATGATGGGCCCTTCAAAAAACTTAACACAGGTTGAGATCTTTTTGTCTAACTCCTTACAATCTATTATGGATCTTGTTAGAAACAAAGTTCCCATGCATCACATACTTTTTACAAAGGTAACAAGAATAGTGTGCTGGAGAATTAAAAAAGCAACGACATCTGGTGTGTTGAGTTTCATCACGATGGTGCCTTGAGCATGTAGTAAGAAGCTAGCATTGGCAAACTGTTTCAAATGAAGAGGTGGAATGGCAATACAGATTCAAACAGATAGCATAGGAAATCTCAGCAAATATCTGTCTTCAAACAATTTGTAGGAGAAATAACGTTGTGGAAATAGAAGTTAATGACAAGCATGTTAGGAATGAGGACACATGTGAATACACACTGCCAGTCCCGTTTGTAGGTTACGTAACACACTGACAAACTTACCATCCACATCACACTTAACAAAAAGGTAGGAGAGCTACAAAACCATTTTGACCTAGTCTATCACAGATTCTGAGAAGTTACAAGATTGAAACTTGTCATGAGAGAACAGGTTTTAGATGACCAGCAATTGTTCAAAGCAAAATTGAGTTAAGCAGTGCGGTCTTGGATTTTCTGTTACAAATTATGTTGACTTGCAGAGTGACTGATGAGCCCATTAAGACCGGTTTACGAAACAAGTTTGTTTAAACATTTGAGCTTGCATGCAAAACAGCTGTGTCAATGGATTTAATTTCTAAGAATCCAAAGGAAGTTCACCCAGCTCAGAATATTCATGTAAATGCAGAACACAGACTAAAGGCAGGAGCAATGGTGGGAATGCTGGTAGTGGCCGGGTCACGTGGCCAGGTCACATGACCATGAATGGCATAAAAAGAGTCTGCTGGGAAGCTTTGCTGATGGTACAACAAGAATCATTCAGCAGATACATCAGTTCAGAGCAGCAGTATGTTTTGTTGTTGAAAGCAAGGCACAAGGACAGTACATGTAGAGCTAAACAGTTAAAGTAATGATAATAACGTCCCAGTGGAACGGAAGCCATTAGAGTAGCAAACTGCATAGCAGAGATTTACACAATATGGAGAAGGATCAATGATGTGAGGAGCATATTTTACATTGTGTGAATGCTTCTAATCTTCCAGCCTCCCAGATGGACACATCTGCGCCAGGTGCATTGAGATGCAGCTTCTGAGAGATTGTGTTACGTATCTGGAGCTGCGGCTTGATGACTTACAGCTTATCAGGGAAAGTGAGCAGGAGATAGATAGGAGCTACAAGGAGTTAGTCACCCCGAGGCTGCAGGAGTTAGATAAGTGGGTGACTGTCATAGAAAGGATGGGAAGAGCTCAGAGAGCAGAGAGCACCCCTCCCGGCATCCCCCTTAGTAATCGATATCTCGTTTTGGATGTGGTTGAGGGGGTTGACCTGACAGAGGACGACCACGGCGATCGTGTCTCTGGCCTGGTTCTGTGGTGCAGAAGGGAGAGAAGAAGATGAGGAATGCGGTAGTCATAGGGGATTCCGTAGTGAGAGGAACAGACAGGAGGTTCTGTCAGCTTGATAGAGATACCCGCATGGTGTATTGCTTCCCAGGTGCCAGGGTACTGGATGTCTTGGATCGGGTGCAGAGTGTTCTGAAGGAAGAGGGTGAACAGCCAGAAGTCTTGGTACATGTTGGTACCGATGACATACGTAGAAAATGGGAGGAGATCCTGAAGAGAGAATTCAGGGAGTTGGGTAGGAAGCTGAAAAGCAGGAACTCCAGGGTAGTAATCTCAGGATTGCTGCCTGTGCCACATGCTAGCGAGCACAAGAATAGCATGATCAGGCATATTAATGCGTGGCTGGGAGACTGGTGTAGGGGGCAGGGCTTCGGGTTCCTGGATCATTCGGGCATCTTCTGAGGGAGGTATGACCTGTACAAAAAGGATGGGTTATACCTGAATCCAAGGGGGTCCAATATCCAAGCAAGCAGGTTTAATAGAGCTGTTAGGGAGGGTTTAAACTAATTTGGCAGGGAATTTGGGAACCAAAGTGATAGGGCTGAGGAAGAAGAAAACAGAAATAAATCAAAGATAGTGTGCAACAGAGATGACAGAAAGGACAGGCAGGAGATGAGGCATAATCACAGCCAGTGGGATGAGTTACAGGGCAATAGAGGTGTGGTGCAGTTAAAACAGAAAGCAATACTAGAATGAAAGTGTTGTATTTGAATGCACGCAGCACAAGAAATAAAATGGATGATCTTGAAATTCAGCTACAGATTGGCAAGTATGACATTGTGGCCATCTCTAAAACTTGGCGAAGGGATGGCTACCATTGGGAGTTGAATTTCTAAGGATATATGGTGTATCAGAAAGATGGGTTAGTAGGCAGAGGAGGTGGTGTGGCCCTGTGTATAAGAAATAATATTAAATTATTAGAAAGGGATGACATAGGATTGGAAGGTGTAGAGCTTCTATGGGTTGAGATAAGAAATAGCAAAGGTAAAAGGACCCTAATGACAGTTGTATACAGGCCTCCAAACAGCAGCCAGGATGTAGATTACAAATTACAGCAGGAGATAGAAAAGGCATGTCAGAAGGGCAATGTCATGATAATCGTTGGGGATTTTAACATGAAAGTGGATTGGGAAAACCAGGCCAGTACTGGCCCTCAAGAGAGAGGATTTGTAGAATGTCTAAGGGATAGCTTTTTAGAACAGCTTATCGTTGAGCCCACTAGGGGATCGGCTGTGCTGGATTGGGTGTTGTGCAATGATCCGGAGGTGATAAGAGAGCTTAAGGTTAAGGTACCCTTATGGAACAGTGATCACAATAATATGATTGAGTTCACTTTGAAGTTTGAGAAGGAGAAACTAAATTCCAATGTGTGGGTATTTCAGTGGAATAAAGGAAATTACAATGGCATGAGAGGGGAACTGGCCAAGGTTGACTGGAAAGGGACACTAGCAGGAAGGACAGCAAAGCAGCAATGGCTGGAGTTTCTGTGAAAAAAGTGCAAAGTGCAAGACAGATATATTCCAAATAAAAAGAAATTTTTGAATGGAGAAGGTCACTACCGTGGCTGACAAGTGAAGTCAGAGCCAAAGTAAAAGCAAAAGAGAGGGCATACAAGGAAGCCAAAGCTAGTGGGAAGATAGAGGACTGGGGAGCTTTTAAAAACTTGCAGAAGGAAACTGAGAAGGTCATTAGGAAGGAAAAGATGAATTATGAAACGAAGCAGGTGACTAATATCAAAGAAGATACTAAAAGCTTTTTTAAGTATATAAAAGAGAGTTGAGGGTAAAAGAGAGTTGAGGGTAGGTATAGGACCAATAGAAAATGATGCTGGAGATACTGTAATGAGACGCACAGAGATGACAGAGAAATTGAATGCATATCAGTCTTCACAGTGGAAGACATCTGCAGTATAGTGGACATTCAAGAGTGTCAGGGAAGTGAAATATGAGCAGTGAAAATTACGAATGAGGAGGTGCTCAGGAAGCTTAATGGTTTGAGGGTGGATAAATTTCCTGGACCTGATGGGTTCTGAAGGAAGTAGCTGGAGAGATTGTGGAGGCATTAACAATGATCTTTCAAGAATTGATAGATTCTGGCATTGTACCGGATGGCTGGAAAATTACAAATGTTACTCCACTATTTAAGAATGGTGGGAGGCAGCAGAAAGGAAACTATAGACCTGTTAGCCTGACATCAATAGTTGGAAAGGTGTTGGAATTGATTGTTAGGGATGAGATTACAGAATACCTGGAGACACATGAAAGGATAGGCAAAAGCCAGCATGGTTTCCTGAAAGGAAAATCCTGCCTGACAAACCTACTGCAATTTTTTTGAGGAAATTACAAACAGGGTAGATAAAGGAGAGGTAGTAGATGTGGTGTACTTGGATTTTCAGAAGGCCTTTGACAAGGTGCTGCACATGAGGCTGCTTAGCAAGGTAAGAGCCCATGGAATAACACGGGAGGTACCAGCATCGGTGGAGCATTGACTGATTGGCAGTGGGAATAAAGGGATCCTATTCTGGCAGGCTGCCGGTTACCAGTGGAGTTCCACAGGGACCGCTGCTTTTTACGATGTATATCAATGATTTGGACAATGGGATTAATGGATTTGTGGCTAAATTTGCTGATGATACCAAGATAGGTGGAGGAGCAGGTAGTGTTGAGGAAACAGAGAGCCTGCAGAGAGACTTATATAGTTTAAGGGAATGGGCAAAGAAGTGGCAAATGAAATACAAAATTGGAAAGTGTATGGTATTACACTTTAGTGGAAGAAATAAACGGTCAGACTATTATTTAGATAGGGAGAGAATTCAAAATGCAGAGATGCAAAGGGACTTGGGAGCCCTTGTGCTGATACCCTAAAGGTTAACCTCCAGGTTGAGTCAGTGGTGAAGAAGGCGGATGCAATGTTGGCACTCATTTCTAGAGGTATAGAATATAAGAACAGGGATGTGATTTAGAGGCTCAATAAGGCATTTGTGAGACCACACGGAGTATTGTGTGCAGTTTTGGTCTCCTTAATTTAGAAAGGATATATTAACATTGGAGAGGATTCAGAGAAGATTTCAGAGAAGAAAGGGTTACCGTATGAGGAACGTCTGGCAGCTCTTGGGCTGTATTCTCTGGAGCTCAGGAGAGTGAGGGGGGATCTCATAGAGACATTCCGAATGTCAAAAGGCCTGAACAGATTAGATATTGCAAAGTTATTTCCCATGATAGGGGAGTCTAGGACAAGAGGGCACGACTTCAGGATTGAAGGATGTCCATTTAGAACAGAGATGCAGAGAAATTACTTTGAGTGTGATAAATCTGTGGAATTTGTTGCCACAAGCGGCTGAGGAAAACAAGTCATTGGGTGCATTTAAAGCAGAGATAGATAGGTTTTTGATTATCCAGGGCATCAAAGAGTATAGGGAGAAGGCAGGGGAGTGGGGATGACTGGAAGAATTGGATCAGCCCATGATTAAATGGTGGAGTAGACTCGATGGGCCAAATGGCCTACTCCTGCTCCTATATCTTATGGTCTTATGGCCTAATGGTGTCTGAAATAAAGAGTCAATTTGAAATTAAAAATTGACAATTAAGACATTGAACTGAATGGTGACACTATCTGCTCCATGATGGAAACCAAATGCAAAACTGATTTATTGTACTGAGAAGGAAGGGGGAAAGATACCAGAATAAAAAGGAGGGGGGAGGGGAAGAGGCCAGCTGGAAGATGATAGGTGAAGCCAGGTGGGTGGGAAAGGTCAAGGGCTAGAGAAGGAAGAAACTGATAGGAGACGAGAGTGGACCACAGGAGAAAGGGAAGGAGGAGGGGAGCCAGGGGGAAGTAATAGGGAGATGTGAGGAAGTGAAAGGTCAGAGTGGAAGATAGAGGAAAATCCTCTATTAGAAACATCCTTTCCAAGTTCACTATGTCCAGAACTTTCAATATTTGGTAGATTTCAATAAGATCCCTCCTCATTCTTCTAAATTCCTGTAATTACAGGGCCAGAGCCAACAAATCTTCCTCCTGCATAAACCCTTTCCTTCCCAGGATGATCCTTGTAAAGCTCCTCTGGACTTTCTCCAGTACCAGCACATCCTTTCTTAGATATGGGGCCCATAACTGCTCATAATGGTTGTTGCAAGGAGAGTGCCCTTTGCTCCACAGAACTGTTAGCTTTTCTATGCTTGGTCTTGCTTAATTGGAAGCCACACTGAAAGTGCTGAATATAATAGATGAGGTGGGAGGAGATGCATATAGACTTACTAAAGGCTAAAGAAATTGCACTCAGATAGAGGAAGTGTTAATGTTTAGTTTTAGAGTTACAAGTTTTATCATTTCTCTTTCAGACTAATTCACATTGATTACTGGCCACAATCCTTTGTTGCCATTTGGGGGATAAAGGCTAATGTTCCTATGATGGTGGATTTAAGTCATGGGCCTACTTTCTGTCTGAATACAACTATGATATTGAGTACAAGCTCAGATGGATAATTTATTTCGATTATTTTATAATGAGGCCATAATGAGCGGAGAAATCAAGATTTATGCTCTAACGGAATAGAAGACAAGTCCCATTGCAGCAGTGGATGGTACTTGTGAAAAGGCTCAATTGTAAGTCAGCTGTAAGGAGCCGTAGTACATAATAAAGCTGTGTGCTTAGCCCCCTGCTCTACTCACTTTATACCTTTGATTGTGTGGCTGAGTACAGCTCCAATGTCAAATTGCTAAGGATACCACAGCTGCTGGCTGAATCAAACAAAGGTGGCAATGAATTGGCATATAGGAGTGAGATTAAAAATGCCGTTGAGTGATGCCACAACAGCCACTCATTCAATATTAGCAAGAGCAAAGAGCTAATTATCGACGATAGGAGGAAGTAGCCTGAGGTTCATGTACCAGTCCTCACTATGACTGTATCCTCATGAAGGTGGAGAGGGTCAGTTAAATTCCTTAGCGTTAACATATCGGAGGATCTGTCCTGGGACCAGCATGTCATCACAGAGAGGCACAGCAGCGCATCTATTTTCTTAGAAATTTGTCTAGATTTTGGCACGCCAGCAAAAACTTTGACATACTTCTGCGTATAGATGCACAGTGGTTGTATCATGGCCTAGTGTGGAAAAACCAATGCCCAGGAATCGGAAAGGCTAGAGAAAGGGATGGATACAGCCCAGCCTATCATAGGCAAAGCCTTCCCCACCATTTAGTAAGTTTATCTGGAGCAATGGCAGAATACAACATTCATCATCAAAGATCCCCACCACCCTGGTCACGCCATCTTCACACTACCACCACCAGGTAGGAGGTGCAGAAATCTTGCCCATCCGCCTTGACAGTCATCTGGCAGAGCATAAGAGGGACTATTTTAGGAGGCTGAAAAGGGTTCGGCCTCGATCCATTGCAGTTCCACTCCTCCCCCGATCTCGGACCGTGACCAGCCTGTCTCTTGCTCGAGACTCTGTCAAGTTCATGCAGATTGGTTACTCAAGCCCCTCTGCAATGAGAGATCTCCTCATCAGAATCAAGGCTGCTGCTATTACCGTGGGAAGCGGCTCAGCTGCGGGTCAAATGTCCAAAGCTGCAGCCACCTGGAGAACTGCTGACACTGTCCAGTGTCAGGAGGACTGTGACGGTAGCAGTCACTACTTCCAAAGGGTCTGGTTTTGTGCTGAAGGCGGAGTTGGCTTGAGGTAAGAACTTAAGGCAGATGATGAAGGGTTTAGTGGACTCTGGGTGATCTCCCAGACTCAGGAACCACTCATCGGCTCGACATACCACTGCGAGAGTTGAGTCAGTCAATGCCCACAACTGTCCTGGACGGTCCCCCGCTAGGCTTCAGGCAGATTCAGAAACACTGTGGAGGACATTAGTTTCTATATTATTGACTTCCCACTCATATCCCTGATCCTCGGGTTACAGCGTAACCCATCCGTTCACAGGAAGGAGGGGAGAATCATTGCTTGGTCCAGTCATTGTAAGAAGGTATGTTTGCGCCATAGCGTTCCGACACCCAGACCCTCCTGACACCAATGACCAGAAAGGGAACAGACTTCCATGCGAGGTAACCCGAAGACTAAGAGATGCAGCCGCCAGGTCCTGACTGAAGGGAAGATTCCCAAATGTAGACCTTTGGAGCCTGTTCCCGGGGGCACAAGGACCATCTGTAACACCTCATTGCCATCAGCTGAGGATGTGACGAATTCAAGTGAACCAAGGGAAGAGACTCAGACGTCAGTTGAACTATCCCTGCCACCTCAGATGCCTCAGAAGCTGTCCTTGAAGGAAGGTGCAGTCGAACTTACAACACCCAGGCTGCTAAAAGTTCCTTCCACATACAAGCACCTGGAAGAGATCTTCAGCAAGGGAAAAGCCTCAAATCTTTCACTGCACTGACTCTAGAACTGTGCTATAAATCTTCTGCTGATACTTGTCCTCTGTCTGGAAAGGGTTACCATATGAGGAACGTCTGGCAGCTCTTGGGCTGTACTCCCTGGAGTTCAGGAGAATGACGGGGGATCTCATAGAGACATTCCGAATGTTAAAAGGCCTGAACAGATTAGATATGGCAAAGTTATTTCCCATGATAGGGGAGTCTAGGACAAGAGGGCATGACTTCAGGATTGAAGGATGTCCATTTAGAACAGAGATGCAGAAAAATTACCTTAATCAGAGTGTGATAAATCTGTGGAATTTGTTGCCACGAGTGGCTGTGGAGGCCAAGTCAGTGGGAGCATTTAAAGCAGAGATATATAAGTTTTTGTTTAGCCAGGGCATCAAAGGGTATAGGGAGAAGGCAGGGGAGTGGGGATGACTGGGGGAATTGGATCAGCCCATGACTGAAAGGCGGAGTAGACTCGATGGGCCGAATGGCTGACTTCTGCTCCTATATCTTATGGACTTTCGCCTAATGGTGTTTGAAATAAAGAGTGAATTTGAAATTAAAAATTGACAATTAAGACATTGAACTGAATGGTGACACTATCTGCTCCATGATGGAAACCAAATGCAAAACTGATTTATTGTACTGAGAAGAAAGGGGGACAGATGGCAGAATAAAAAGGAGGGGGGAGGGGAAGAGGCCAGCTGGAAGATGATAGGTGAAGCCAGGTGGGTGGGAAGGGTCAAGGGCTAGGAAAGGAAGAAACTGATAGGAGATGAGAGTAGACCACAGGAGAAAGGGAAGGTGGGAGGAGGGGAGCCAGGGGGAAGTAATAGGGAGATGCGAGGAAATGAAAGGTCAGAGCGGGACTTAGAGGAAAATAATCTATTAGAAACATCCTTTCCAAGTTCACTATGTCCAGAACTTTCAATATTTGGTAGATTTCAATAAGATCCCTCCTCATTCTTCTAAATTCCTGTAATTACAGGGCCAGAGCCAACAAATCTTCCTCCTGCATAAACCCTTTCCTTCCCAGGATGATCCTTGTAAAGCTCCTCTGGACTTTCTCCAGTACCAGCACATCCTTTCTTAGATATGGGGCCCATAACTGCTCATAATGGTTGTTGCAAGGAGAGTGCCCTTTGCTCCACAGAACTGTTAGCTTGTCTATGCTTGGTCTTGCTTAATTGGAAGCCACACTGAAAGTGCTAAATATAGTAGATGAGGTGGAAGGAGATGCATATAGACTTACTAAAGGCTAAAGATATTGCACTCAGATAGAGGAAGTGTTAATGTTTAGTTTTAGAGTTACAAGTTTTATCATTTCTCTTTCAGACCAATTCACATTGATTACTGGCCACAATCCTTTGTTGCCATTTGGGGGATAAAGGCTAATGTTCCTATGATGGTGGATTTAAGTCGCGGGCCTACTTTCTGTCTGAATACAACTATGATATTGAGTATAAGCTCAGATGGATTATTTATTATGATTATTTTATAATGAGGCCACAATGAGCGGAGAAATCAAGATTTATGCTCTAACGGAATAGAAGACAAGTCCCATTGCAGCAGTGGATGGTACCTGTGAAAAGGCTCAATTGTAAGTCAGCTGTAAGGAGCCGTAGTACATAATAAAGCTGTGTGCTTAGCCCCCTGCTCTACTCACTTTATACCTTTGATTGTGTGGCTGAGTACAGCTCCAATGTCAAATTGCTAAGGATACCACAGCTGCTGGCTGAATCAAAGGTGGCAATGAATTGGCATATAGGAGTGAGATTAAAAATGCCGTTGAGTGTTGCCACAACAGCCACTCATTCAATATTAGCAAGAGCAAAGAGCTAATTATCGACGATAGGAGGAAGTAGCCTGAGGTTCATGAACCAGTCCTCACTAGAACTGTATCTTCATGAAGGTCAGTTAAATTCCTTAGCATTAACATATCGGAGGATCTGTCCTGGGACCAGCATGTCATCACAGAGAGGCACAGCAGTGCATCTATTTTCTTAGAAATTTGTGTAGATTTGGCACGCCAGCAAAAACTTTGACGTACTTCTATGTATAGACGCACAGTGGTTGTATCATGGCCTAGTATGGAAAAGCCAATGCCCAGGAATGGGAAAGGCTAGAGAAAGGGATGGATACAGCCCAGCCTATCATAGGCAAAGCCTTCCCCACCATTTAGTAAGTTTATCTGGAGCAATGCCAGAATACAACATTCATCATCAAAGATCCCCACCACCCTGGTCACGCCATCCTCACACTACCACCACCAGGTAGGAGGTGCAGAAATCTTAAGCTCCACACCACCGGGTTCAGACACAGTTATTACACTACAGCCATCAGGCTCCTGAACCAGTGTGGATAACTTCAATCACCAGTACTCTGAACTGATTCTACGATCTACCGGTTAACATCAGGGACTCCTTTCAACTCATGTTCTCAGTACTTTTTATTTGCACAGTTTGTCTTCTTTTGCACATAGATTGTGTGTCAATCTTTGTCTGTTTATGTACAGTCTTTCGTGCATTCTATTGCATTTCTCTTTTAACCCATGAATGCCTCCAAGAAAGTGAATCTCATGATAGTAAATGATAACATGTGCATACTTCAATAATAAATTTATTTTGAACTTTGAACTTTAATTGGATGGACTGTCCAGACATGTCAGAATCATTACCTATGCTGTGAGTTTATAAAACAGCAGCAGGTGTAAATAAAGCAAAGGAGTTGCAGAGTAGCGTTATGGAAGAATCACTATATGTGCAGCTACAACAATGTGCATGCATTGGTTACTCTACCAAGCCACCTGCTGCAACTTCCCATCTCCTCATCTCAGTTCCTGCATTTTCGACCTCCAGTACTGTGCCTCCCGGACTCTGCAACTCTTTGGATCCTGCGAATGGAAGGTAGAGTGCAAACTCTATTTTCTGCTTCATTTTATGTCTAGGAATATTAATAGTGTGAGTAATACTTTGTTCATGGAAAAATACAAAGTTGTTAGTAATATTTGATCCAATTTTTAATCATATTGGTCGGAAACTATATCAACAGGATTTAAGAGGTTGATTGGTTCCTGTGCATATGATACAATAATTCCTGGTACGGGTGTTACAAGACGCTCCCAACCATGCCAGCTACCAGGATTTAGACACTCTAACTCTCCGGAGTATGGGTAGCTGGTGCAGCCCCTTTATCAGTTTAGGGTGATCCCACTAATCAGCAACCATGTTTTGGGAGCCAAGAATTGAGTATTTAAAGAGTACCTGAAGTGAGGTTTGGTGCTCGAATGTAAGGCTACAAGTGATATTGTCTTGTGTTTTTTTGTGTTGAGTTCTTGATCCAGTTTGATACCGTGTCTCCATCCTTGCTTCAGATACACCAGCATTTGGCTCCAAACCATCCTGGCCAAGGACTCTCCTTACAGTACGATTGTGCCAACTTGGATCCTGTGAGGTATCAGAGTCTCTTGGCTGCTGTGGCCAGCCACAGTGAAAGGATTTCCAGACTGAATCTGGAGGTACACAAGCTCCAGGCTACCATATGCCAGCTATCGCAAAGAGGATGCCAGAGTCACTCGGGTGAGGCTATCGGTCGCTCTGTGGAGTCAGTATATCTTCCAGCCTTTGAGAGATTCAGCAGAAACTCAGGTTTTTTCAGTGGCTTCCTCATTCAATGCTTATTGGTGTTCAAACTCCAGCTGTCCCGGTTCCCTTCGGAGCGTGAAATAGTGGCCTTCATTATCTCTCTCCTGACCAGGAGAGCCCTTGCCTGGGCCACTGCACATTGGGAACAAAGGTCACGGATTGAGAGGAATTCATGGCCACCATGAGAAAGGTATTTTATCATCCCACGAGTGCAAACAGAACCGTAGACGTTCTGAGGAAGCTGCATCAGGGAAGTTGGTCAGTGGCCAACCATGCTATTGAGTTCAGAACTTTCTCACGAGCGAATGGTTGGAACAGGGAAGCCTTGACCACTCCGTACCCCCATGGACTCTGAGATGAACTACAGATTGCCCTCGCCTCGGGAGAGCCAACAGGGGACTTAGAGGTCCTCATCAACTAGCCCATCCGCCTTGACAGTCATCTGGCAGAGCGTAAGAGGCACTATTTTAGGAGGCCAAAGAGGGCTCGGCCTCGATCCATTGCGGTTCCACTCCTCTCCCGATCTCAGACCGTGACCACCCTGTCTTCTGCTCAAGAATCTGTCGAGTCCATGCAGATTGGTTAGATTAGATTAGATTATGAGGACACTTAGCTCTCGTTTATTGTCATTTAGAAATGCATGCATGAAAAAATGATACAATGTTCCTCCAGAATGATATCATAAGAAACACAAGACAAACCAAGACTAAAACTGAAAAAAGAACATAATTATAACATATGGTTACAACAGTGCAAAGCAATACCATAATTTGATAAAGAGCAGACCATGGGCACGGTAAAAAAAAGTCTCAAAGTTTTGATAGCCAATCAGCTAGAACGGAGAAACTCACCCTGCCATGAACCTCCAAGCACCACAAACTTGCTGATGCGCACCATTGGAAGCACACGACCGAAGCGGACAATGAGTCCGTCTGACAACTTCGAGCCTCCAACCAGCCCTCCGACACCGAGCATCGAGTACCATCCTCTGCCGAGAGCTTTGACCCCGCTCCAGCCGCCGAGCAACAAGCAAAGCCGAGGACTCGGGGCCTTCCCCTCCGGAGATTCTGGATCACACAGTAGCGGCAGCAGCGAAACAGGCATTTCAGAAGTTTCAGCAGATGTTCCTCCGTGCTCTCACATCTGTCTCCATCAAATCAAGATTGTGCACAGTACCCTACTTGACAGATAACAGATATCATCACCGGAGTGGTCGTGGCGAGCTGTGTCGCGCCGCCAACTGCTCCTCCCGCCTTTACATGCGGTTCCACTCCTCCCCCGATCTCGGACCGTGACCACCATGTCTCCTGCTCGAGACTCTGTCAAGTTCATGCAGATTGGTTACACGAGCCCCTCTGCCAATGAGAGATCTCCTCATCAGAATCAAGGCTGCTGCTATTACTGTGGGAAGCGGCTCACCTGCGGGCCAAATGTCCAAAGCTGCAGCCACCTGGAGAACTGCTGACACTGTCCAGTGTCAGGAGGACTGTGACGGTAGCAGTCACTACTTCCAAAGGGTCTGGTTTTGTGCTGAAGGCGGAGTTGGCCTGAGGTAAGAACTTAAGGCAAGTGAAGGGTTTAGTGGATCCTGACACCAATGACCAGAAAGGGAACAGACTTCCATGCAAGGTAACCCGAAGACTAAGAGATGCAGCCGCCAGGTCCTGACTGAAGGGAAGATTCCCAAATGTAGACCTTTGGAGCCTGTTCCCAGGGGCACAAGGACCATCTGTAACACCTCATTGCCATCACCTGAGGATATGACGAAGTCAAGTGAACCGAGGGAAGAGACTCAGAGGCCAGTTGAACTATCTCTGCCACCTCAGAACCCTCAGGAGCCGTCCTTGAAGGGGGGTTCAATAGAACTTACAACACCCAGCTGGTCAAAGTTCCTTCCACATACAAGCACTTGGAAGAGATTTTCAGCACGGTTTAAAGCCTCAATTCTTCCACCTCACCGACCCTAGAACTGTGCTATAACTCTTCTGCTGATACTTGTCCTCTGCCTGGTCAATTATACAGGCTCTCGGGTCCAGAGAGAAGCACAATGGAAGAATGTATAAAGGAAACCCTTGCTACAGGATCCATTCATCTCTTCACCTCACCAGCTTCGTACAAAAGAAGGATGGGAGCCAGCAGCCACGTATTGATTACAGAGGGTTAAACCGCATAACAGTCAAGAATTGTTACTGCTTTTCACTCATGAATACTGCTTTGAGATTCTCCAAGGGGCAAGCGTATTCACTAAGCTAGACCTACAGAGTGCATACAATCTGGTCCGTAAAAAGAAAGGCAATGAGCAGAAGACTGCATTCAATATACTACCTGGTTATGCCCTTCAACCTTGCGAATGCTTCAGCAGTTCTTCGGGCATTATAAATGACATGCTCTAAGATACTCTCTATAAGTATGTCTTGGTCTACTTGGATGATATCCTAATCTTCTCGAAGTCCATGGAGGAGCACATCGCTCACATCAGGGACATTTTAAAGAAGATTCTAGACTGTGGACTTTGTCAAGTTGGAGAAATCCGAATTTCACGTGATCACTATTTCATTTTTAGGGTTCATCATCTCCAACGGCAATCTCAAGATGGACTGTATGAAGACCAAGGCAGTCAGAGATTGCCCACAGCCATTCAGTGTGAAACGAGTCCAACGATTCCTGGGGTTTGCAAACTTGTAGTGGAAGTTCGTCAGGAACTTCAGATCAGTAACAGCTCCACTGACGATGCAAACTGAGAAATCCACGGGCCCTTTTGTCTGGACTTCTGAAGCGGAGGCTGCTTGTGCAGAGCTGAAACGGCAGTTCACATCAGCTCCCATCTTGGTTTCTCCTAACCCGGATTGTCCCTTCATCGAGGAGGTGATGCCTCAGACATCAGAGTGGGTGTAGTCTGGTCTCAACGATCACTTTCAGATGGTAAACTGCACCCATGTGCATTCTTCCTCAGGTGGCTATACCTGACAGAGAGAAAGGATGGACATCGGGAATCAGGAGCTTCTTGTGGTTAAGTTAGCTTTGAAGGAAAGGCATCACTGGCTAGAGGGGGCCAAGAGCCCTTTTATCGTTTGGACAGAGCACAAGAACTTGACTTATCATCAGGAGGCCAAGAGGCTGAATTCCAGGCCAGATGTTTTTTATTTTCTATCTGTTTGAATTTCATCCTGACCTGTCAACTGGGGTCAAGGAACCAGAAGTCAGATGCCTTGTCCCGTCAGGTTGATGAACTGGAATGAGAGGAGCAGCCTACCACTATTTTGCCCCAGGCCAAGGTGGACGCGCCAATTCATTGTGGAATCGACGCTCTTGTTTGCAAGGCCTAGAGCAAGGGGAAATTCCTAAGAACAGTCCTTCAGGTCGGCTGTTTGTTCCAAGTTCTATCTGGTCCCAGATATTCCAATGGGGACATCCTTCAAGAATGACTGCTCACCCAGGGACTGCCAGACCCTTGAGTTTATCAAGAGAAGTTATTGGTGGTCTGGAATGACGAAAGAGGTTCGGCAGTATGTGCAGTTGTGCAAGGTATGTGCCCAGAATAAGGAGACCCTGTACCTGACCCTACCTGTTCCAGAAAGACCATGGGTGCGCGTTTCCATGTACTTTGTCATGGGTATTCAGCCATCCAAGGGGAAGACTGTCTTCTTGGTAATTGTTGATCGTTTTTCAAAAGCCTGCAAGTCTATTGCCTTGGAGAAGCTGCCATCTGTGGCCGAGATGGCCGAAATTGTCCTGGAGCAGATCTTCAGGATCAATGGATTCCCGGTGGACATTGTCTCAGATCGTGGTCCACAATTTGCATCACATTTCTGGAAGGGGTTCTGTAAGCGGATTGGGGCAAGATCAAGTTTTTTCCTTTTGGTTTCACCCGCAGTCCAACGGCCAGGCGGTGCAGACCAATGAAGATTTAGAATGTACCCTAACCTCAAAAAGACCTGATAAGTGGTGTGACTACTTGATGTGGGCAGAGGTCTCCCACAATACCTTGCAGCATTCGGCGCACAAGATGTCACCGTTCAAGTGCCAGTTTGGTTATCCTCTGCCCCTCTTTCTGGAACAAGAGGCCAACATTGGAGTCCGTCAAAGATCTCATCCAACGCTGCAAGCAAAAATGGAGTTCAGCAAGAGAGATATTGCCAGCCTCTACCTGGAAGGTGGAAACCAAGGTGAAGGAGAAGACAGATAATCACTTTACAGCCTGGGCAACAAGTCTGGCTGTCCACTCATGATTGGCCTCTCTGAGTAGAGTCTAGAAAATTGGTGCCCAAGTTCAGTGGACCCTTCAAAGTCCTGAGGAAAGTAAACCCAGTGGCTTACACCTTGCAGCTCCCCAGGACCCTAAAGATCAATCCCACCTTGCACATCTCTAAACTAAAGCCTGTCTGCACCAGGCCTATAGCCCCACCACCATCAACCCCATCGCCACCAAGGTTTATTGATAGAGAACAGGTTTTCACAGTGAGGTGACTTTTAACCCACGTATTATTCGACATGTTTGGCAATACCTCATGGACTGGGAAGGATTCAGACCTGAGGAAAGGTGTTAGGTGCCTGAAAGAGACATCTTGGATCCAGTTCTCATCCGTGCCACCACCATCGCGTCTCTGAGCAGCCAGGGCTGTTAGGAGTTAGCTGTAGGGGATGGGATCCTGTTACGAGATGCTCCCAACCATGCCAGCTTCCAGGATTTAGACACTCCAACTCTCCGGAGTATGGATAGCTGGTGTGGCCCCTTTCAGGGTTCAGGACGGTCCCGCTAATTGGCAATCATGTTTTGGGCCCCAAGAATTACATATTTAAAGAGCACCTGAATTGAAATTCGATGCTCAATCATAAACCTACTAGTGATATCACCTAATGTTTGTTTTGTGTTCAGTTCTCGATTCAGTTTCATACCGGGTCTCAATCCTTGCTTCGGGTACTCCAGCATTTCAATCTAAACCATCCTCGTCACAACAGGAAGATGATTGCTTGTAGTTGGAAGATCTAGATGTTTAAAGCAGTTCCATTATGTAACATTCTGATAATATATTGATGTGCTGAATTAAAATGCCGCCAAATTAATTACATGTAATTAGATGTTTCAGATGACTTGATTGCATTGACAACCCTCTACACCTGCCCTCTCACCATATCCCTTGATGCCCCGACCAATCAGGAATCTATCAACTTCCACTTTAAATATACCCATGGACTTAGCCTCAACCATTGTCTGGGGCAGAGCATTCCACTGATTCACCACTCTTTGGCTAAAAGTATTCCTCCTTACTTCTGTCCTAAAAGGTTGCCCCTCAATTTTGAGGCTGTGTCCTCTAGTTCTGAATACCCCCACCAAAAGAAGCATCCTCTCCGCATCCACCTTATTGTGTCCTTTCAACATTCTGTAGGTTTCCATGAGATCCACCCCACGCCCCGCCCGCATTCTTCTAAATTCCAGTGAGTACAGGCCCAAAGCTGCCAAACACACCTCATATGTTAACCCCTTCATTCCTGGAATCATCCTCATGAATTTCCCCGAACTCTCTCCAATGACAATACATTCTTTCTGAGATAAGGAGCCCAAAACTGTTGACAATACTCAAAGTGTAGCCTGACCAGTGTCTTTTAAAGCTTCTGCATTATCTCCTTGTTTTTATATTCTATTCCCCTTGAAATAAATGCCAACATTGCATTTGCCTTCTTTACCACAGACTCAACCTGTGAATTAACCTTCTGAGAGTCTTGCATGAGGACCCCTATGTCCCTTCGCACCTCTGATGTTTGAATTTTCTCCCCATTTAGATAACAGTCTGCAGTACTGTTCTTTTTACCAAAATGCATTATCATACATTTCCCACACCGTATTTCATCTGCCAGATTTTTGCCCATTCTTCCAATTTGTCTAAGTCCTGCTGCAATTACCATTCTTCCTCAGCACTACCTACCCCTCCACCTATCTTTGTATCATCTGCAGACTCTGCCACAAAGCCATCAATTTCACTATCTAAATCATTGACAAGCAATATGAAAAGTAGCAGTCCAAATATTGACCACTGAGGAACACCACTAGTCACTGGGAACCAACCAGAAAAGGCCCCTTTATTCCCATTCACTGCCTCCTGCCTGTCAGCCATTCCTCTGTCCATGCCAGCATCTTTCCTGTAACTCCATGGGAGTTTACCTTGTTAAGCAGCCTCATGTGAGGCACCTTATAAAATGCCTTCTGAAAATCCTAGTAAATGGTATCCACTGCTTCTATTTTGTCCACCCTGCTTGTTACTTCTTTGAAGAATTTCAACAAATTTGTCAGGCAGGATTTCCCTTTACAGAAACCATGCTGACTTTGACTTACTTTATTCTATCATTAGACTCCAAGTACCCCAAAACTTTGTCCTTTAATGGACTCCAACAGTTTCCCAGCCACTGAGGTTAGGCTCACTGGCCGATAATTACCTCTCTTTGTCTTCCTCCCCTCATAAAGTGTGGAGTAACATCTGCAATTTTTCAGTCCTCCGGGACCATGTCAGAATCAAGTGATTCTTGAAAGATCATGACCAATGCATCTGTTATCTCTTCAGCAACCTCTTTCAGCATTCTGGGATGTAGTCCATCTAGTCCAGGTGACTTATCCACCTTAAGGCCTTTGAGTTTGCCTAGCACCTTTTCCTTTGTAATAGCAATGGCACTCAGTCCTTCTCCCTGACACTCATGGACCTCTGGCACACAGCTGGTGTCTTCCACAGTAAGGACTGAAGCAAAATACTTATTCAGTTCATCTGCCACTTCTTTGTTCCCCCCTCCTCATTACTACCTCACCAACCTCATTGACTTGGTGGTCCAATATCAACTTTCACCTCCCTTTTATTTTTTACATAACTGAAACAGAACATTTAGTATCCTGCTTTATGTTATGGGCTAGTTTGCCCTCCTATTTCATCTTTTCCCTTCTTATAGCTTTTTTAGTTGCCTTTTGTTGGATTTGAAAAGCTTCCCAATCATCCAACTTCCCGCTCACTTTTGTTACATTATATGCCCTTTCCTTGGCTTTTATGCAGTCCTTAACTTTCCTTATCAGCCACAGTTGCCTGCCCTTGCCATTTGACAACTTCTTTTTCTGTGGGACATATCTATCCTGAACCCAGTAAACTATTCCCAGAAACTTCAGCCACCTCTGTTCTGCCATCATCCCTGTCAGTATCCCCTTCCAATCTACCTGGGCAAGTTCCTCTCTCATAACTCTGTAATTCCCTTTATTCCATTATGATACTGATACAATGCTCCCTCTTAATTGCAGTATGAATTCAATCATACTATAATCACTGCCTCCTAGGGGTTCCTTTACATTAAGCTCCCTAATAAGAACTAGGTTTTTACACAGCACTCAACCTAAGAGCCTTTCCCTGAGTAGGCTTTAGCACAAGCTGCTCTACAAAGCCATCTCGTAGGCATTCAACAAATTCCCTCTTGCAATCCGACACCAACCTGATTTTCCCAATCCCCATGCGTATTGAAATCCCCCATTACAAATAAAATAAAATAAAATAAAAAGCAATAAATATTGAGAACATGAGATGAAGAGTCATTGAAAGTGAGTCCATAGGTTGAGGGAACATTTCAATGATGGGCAAGTGAAGTTGAGTAAAGTTATACTCTTTGGCTCAAAAGCCTGATGGTTGAGGAATAATAACTCTTCCTGAACCTGGTGGTGTGAGTCCTGAGGCTCCTGTACCACCTTCCTAATGGCAGCAGCAAGAAGAGAGCATGACCTGATGATGGATGCTGCTTTCCTGCGACAACACTTTGTTTAGATGTGCTCAATGGTGGGGAGGGCTTTATCCGTGATGGACTGGGTCGTATCCACTAATCTTTGTCGTATTTTCCACTCAATGGCATTGGCATTTCCATACCAGGCTGTGATGCAGCCAGTCAATATACTCTCCACTACACATCATTGTTTAAGATTCATGCCAAATCTTCGCAACCTCCTATGGAAGCAGAGGCATTGCTGTGCTATCTTCTTAATTGCACTTACAGTACATGTTGAACTTGGGGCAGGTCCTCTGAAATAATAACATAGAAGTATTTAAAGTTACTGACCCTTTCCACCTCTGATCCTCCGATGAGGACTGGCTCATGGACTTCTGGTTTCCTCATCCTGAAATCAATGATCAGCTCCTTGGTCTTACTGACATAGAGTAAGAGGTTGTTGTTATGGCACCACTGAGCCAGATTTTCAATCCCCATTCTATATTCTGATTCCTCACCACCTTCGATTCAGCCTACGATAGTGGTGCTGTCAGCAAACTTGAATATGGCACTTAAGCTGTTTTCAGCCTCAAAAACATAAGTATAAAATGAGTAGAGCAGGGGGCTAATCACATTGCCTTGTGGTGCACCTGTGCTGATGGATATTGTGGAGGAGATGTTGTTGCCAATCCAAACTGACTGGAGTCTTCAAGTAAGGAAATGGAGAATCCAATTTCACAAGCAGATGTTGAGGCCAGGGTCTTCAAGCTTATTGATTAGCTTTGAGGGGATGATGGTATTGAATGCTGAGCTGTAGTCAATAAAGAGCACCCTGATGTATGTACGTTTGCTGTCCAAGTGTTCCAGGGTTGAGTGAAGAGCCAATGAGATGGCATCTGCTATGGGCCTGATGCTCCGTGAGGCAGATTGGAGCAGATCCAAGTCACTTCTCAGGTAGGAGTTGATATGTTTCATCACCAACCTCTCAAAACACTTCATCGCTGTGGATGTAAGTGCTACTGGATGATAGTCATTGAGACAGGTCACCACGTTCTTCTTAGGCACCGGTATAATGATGCAGGTGGGTGCCTCAGACTGCTGAAGCGAGAGGTTAAAGATCTCAGTCAGCACTCCAATCAGTTGATCAGCACAGGTTCTTAGTACTTGGCCAGGTACCTGGTCTGGGCCAGATGCTTTTCGTGAGTTCACCCTGCTGAAGGCTACTCAGACATTGGCCTCAGAGACTGAAATCACAGGATTATTGAGGGTTATAGCAGTTCATGATGGTCTCTCCATGCTTTGATGGTCAAAGTGAGCATAGAAGGCACTGAGCTCAACATTGTTGTTGCCTATGTCTCTTGATTTAACTTTATAAGATGTGATAGTATTCAAGCCCAGCCACATCTGTCGAGCGTACTTTGTTGATTCAAGTTTAGTCTGGAATTGCCAATTCACCCGCGAGGTGACTGTCCGGAGATCATAGCTGGACCTCTTGTAACTTTCTTGGTCACCAGACTTGAATGCCTCTGATCTGACCCTTAGCAGAATGCAGATTTCATGATTCATCCAGGGCTTTTGGATGAGGAAGGCCGAATTAATTTGTGGGGACACATTCATCTACAAATGTTTTAATAAAGACCGTGACAACCATGGTATATTAATTCACTTCCATAGATGATACCTTGAATATGACCCAGACCAGTGACTTGAAGCAATTCCAGTAGCCACTCCGCTGCCTTCTGCGAGCACCTCTTTGTTGTCCTAATCTTTGAAGCCTTCCCCTTCAGCCTCTGCCTGTATGCAGACAGGAGAAGGACAGCCAAGTGATCTGATTTACCAAAATATGGTCTGGGCATGGAACAGTAGGCATTCCTTATCTTAGTATAACAGTGGTCTAGTGTGTTGGGACGTCTGATACTACAGGTTATACGCTGATGGTAATTGGACAGGGTTTTCTTCGAACAAGGTTGAAGTCCCTGACTATGATTTGAAATGCATCAGGATGGACTGTTTCTTGGTTGGAGATGACATCATGCAGTATCTCAGGTGCTCGATTATAGTCGGTTGCTGGTGGTATGTAAACTGTGGTCAGGATTATGGAGAACTTCCTCAGTAAATAGAACTGATGGCATTTGATCATTAAGTGTTCAAGGTCATGGAACGCAAGTTCAACATAACTGTCAATGTTGAACACAACCGAGAGTTTATCATGAAACACATACCTCCACCTTTTGCCTTTTCAAATCAGCACTTCAATACATTCTGTAAATCAAGAAGCATTTGGTTCTGATCGCTGTATCTGGTGAGAGAAAGCCATGTGCCACTCAGACATAGAGCACAACAATTTCTCATTTCCCTCCGATACAGCAATCTTGCCCTCAGTTCCTCAGATTTGTTCTCCAGTGACTGTACTTTTGCCAATAAGATGCTGGCTAGAGGGGACCTCATCTTTCTGCATTTCAGCCTGGCTTGGAGTATCCTCTTTCCTGCCTCACTTCCTGCTTAAAGTTGCCATACCTGCTTGGTCCGTCAAGTCCTTCAGAAGATTGTGAAATCTATGGATCATCAATTTGATTAAAAATCACTTAAATAAAGGGAAAATACATACTGCTGAAGGAAAATTCTGATCTCAAACCTCTGCTGCCTTGCAGCTGTTACTACTCATAGAGAAAGCTTCGGGAGTAAACCCTGAGGAAAAAATCTGGAGCTGGAGTCCCTAAGGCAGTCCTAAATTGCGTTCAATGCTGATTGGCAACTCCTGTGACACTTCTGGTATCAAACTGTGTCAGTCTCTGCTGTTCCTTTGGGTTCATCAGATGCGTGGAGGGGGGAGCTTGCAACATGGGCAACAGCCTGCTCTCCAAATTATACTGCCCAGGCTTTCATATCTAGGTAGCTAGGACGCAATATTTGTGGTTAACTTTGACCGATGGAGGCCCTCACCTCACATACTGCAGATTTCAATGAGAGTAATTCAAAGGAGGTGTTTAGAAGTATTGTATGTAGCCCGTAGGACATCGCCGTGGTTCACCAGTGCCATCTTGATCTGTGAGAATAGGGTGGGATACCTTAATGAAGGGACTCTGCCCGAAATGTTTGCTGTTTATTCCCCTCCATAGATGCTACCTGACACATTGTGTTCCTAGAATATTTTTGTGTGTTGCTCTAGATTTTTCGTATCTGAAGAATCCCTTGTGTTTATGGTAGGATTCGCTAGCCTACTGCTAGAACTGTCTCAAATATGGCCCTGCAGAAAATTCCAGTAAAGGACAGGATGCATCTAATCCAGCTCTCATCCCAGTTCCGGGGCCTGCTCATACCTTCATGTTGGACACGTAAATAAGAAGATATAAGCAGCAAAGAGGCAGCAAGCTGCAAGAGGCAATAAACTGGTACAGAACTAATACATGTTCCTTTTGTGCATAAATTGACACAAAGTTTAGAAAAACATGTTTGGAAAGAAAATACAATGTAGTTTGTGCATACATAAGTAAAACCAGACCCTTTAAATTACAGTTTCCTGTGGTGGTGGGGATCACTGCAGATCTCCAACACTATATTTTTTCCAGGCACTAGAGAATCACTTTAACACAATTCCTGAGTACCATATGTGCATATGCATCATATCATGGATGCATTGCTGATGAGCTCATCAAATTCATCAAAAATCTGAAATGGGAAGAAGGGATTAAAGATGAGTCAACTAAGAATGATTACTTCCTTACCAATCTGTCTGGCTGAACAATTGGTCTCATCCCATAAAAAATCAGTGAAATTCAGGGCATACACATCTTAAGCAAAGGTGTTCTGTTTTTTTTTAAATAAATTATCTCGTCAGTCTTTTACAGGTTTCTATTAGCTTCTGAAACAATGTGGTCACATGTTCTAAATGTTGTAGACCTTTTTCCTCAGTCTCACATACAGAAAAGCACATCAAAGTTTGACAATAAGAATTCCTCTTGACCATATCCACTAAAATCTTGATACAGTTGTTTAAACACATTGTACTTCTCTTCAAAAGTCTGTTCAGTAAAAATTATTATGATGAAATTCTGAAAGCAATCTATATATAACTTGTACAAGCTACTGAGTGGTCAGAGACAGACGACACTCATCCATGTCTCAGATTCTTCTCTTCCTTTGTGGCCAAAGTGTGACCCATTTGACCTGACTGAAAGATTGTTGAAATACTGGGAACATGAACAAGAGAAAATCTGCAGATGCTGGAAATCAAAATGCTGAAGGAACTCAGCAGTCCAGGCAGTAACTATGGAAAAGAGTAAACAGTCGGCTTTTCAGGCCGAGACTCTGCATCAGGACTGGAAAAAAAGAGATGAGAAGTCAGAGTGAGAAGGTGGGGGGAGGGGGAGGAAGAAGTACAAGGTAGTAAGTGATAGGTGAAACTGGGAGATGGGAAGGAGTGAAGTAAGGAGCAGGGAAGTCGATTGCTGAAAGAAAGACAGGGCTGTCTGCACCACTCCCTGCAGAGTCCTACAGTTCCCATACCAGGCAGTGATGCAGCCAGTCAGGATGCTCTCAATTGAACCCCTGTAGAAAGTCTTTAGAATTGGGGGACTCATGCCAAACTTCTTCAACCTTCTAAGGTAAAAGAGGCGCTCCATGCTTTTTTCACCACACAGCCAGTATGTACAGACCATGTGAGATCCTTGGTGATGTGTATGTCGAGGAACATAAAGCTGTTCACTCTCTCAACCCCAGATCCATTGATGTCAATAGGGGTTAGCTTGTCTCCATTCCTCCTGTAGTCCACAACCAGCTCCTTTGTTTATTATCGAAATACGTATGCAGTATACAACTCTGAGATTTATCTTCCTCAGATAGCCACAAAACAAAGATAACCATGGAAGACGTTCAAGAAAAGCATCAAACCCACTCCCACACACAAAGAAGAATGGCAACACAGTCATCAACTCACAAACCCCACCCTCCCCCACCCAGAAAAAACAACAAAAATGTGCCTCACAGCAACAAGAACATCAACCCCCCCCCCCTCGCTGGAGACAAACTTGCCATGTGGCAAAAAGAACATCAGCCCCCCCCCCCAGCACCACCCCACATACAAAAAAAACGAACAGACTCACCAGGCAACAACAAGAACATCAAACCCCCAAACACCACCCCTGCATGAAAAGAAGTAACAAACTCACCAAATGGCAACAAGGACATTAGCCTCCAACCCCCCCCACAGAAAAAGCTAACAAACTCTCCAAATGGCAACAACTGGCGAAAGCACAGAACCGAAAGAGTCCACGTTGATCGGTTGCAGAACTTCAGTAACATCTTCCGACGACAGCGAGCGAGGGAGAGCAGTACCTCTGGAATGCAGCGGCCTCCCCTCCGACGACAGCGAGCGAGGGAGAGGAGTACCTCTGGAATGCAGCGGCCTCCCTTCCGACGACAGCGAGCGAGGGAGAGCAGTACCTCTGGAATGTAGCGGCCTCCCCTCCGACGACAGCGAGCGAGGGAGAGGAGTACCTCTGGAATGCAGCGGCCTCCCCTCCGACGACAGCGAGCGAGGGAGAGGAGTACCTCTGGAATGCAGCGGCCTCCCCTCCGACGACAGCGAGCGAGGGAGAGGAGTACCTCTGGAATGCAGCGGCCTCCCCTCCGACGACAGCGAGCGAGGGAGAGCAGTACCTCTGGAATGCAGCGGCCTCCCCTCCGACGACAGCGAGCGAGGGAGAGGAGTACCTCTGGAATGCAGCGGCCTCCCCTCCGACAACAGCGAGCGATGGGCTGCCACACAGACCCCTTCTCCTGCAGCAGAGAGATTACTCAGAGCAGAGAACAAGAGGCAGGGAGTCGCCACTGAACCCTCGCTCTCCTTCCGCATTCATCTCGATGTTTCAATCTTCCTCAATGCTTCAGTCAGCAAAATGGAGTTGATCATGGGCTCGTGCCCTGTTTCTAAGTTCCTCCACCTGGAGCCTGCTCGCACTTCAGTTCAGTTCAGTTTTCGTTTATTGCCATTTAGAAATGCATGCATTAAAAGATGATACAATGTTCCTCCAGAATGATATCACAAGAAAACACAGGACAAACCAAGACTAAAACTGACAAAACCACATAATTATAACATATAGTTACAACAATGCAAAGCAATACCATAATTTGATAAAGAACAGACCATGGGCACTGTAAAAAATGAGTCCCGATAGACTCATCATCTCCAGCAGGCGACAGAAGGGAGGAACTCTCCCCACCACGAACCTCCAAGCGCTGCCAACTCGCCGATGCAGCACCATTGGAAGCACCCGGACGCAGCGGACTCTGAGTCCTTTGGAAAACTTCGTGCCTCCGACCAGCCCCTCCGACACAGCCTCTCCGAGCACGATCCTCTGCCGAGCGCTTTGACCCCGCCCCGGCCGCCGAGCAACAAGCAAAGCCGAGGACACGGGGCCTTCCCCTCCGGAGATTCTGGATCACACAGTAGCAGCGGCAGCGAAGTAGACATTTCAGAAGTTTCACCAGATGTTCCTCTGTGCTCTCACGTCCATCTCCATCAAATCAGGATTGTGCACGGCACCCCACTTGACAAATAATAGACATCACCACCGGAGTGGCCGCTGTGAGCTGCGTCGCGCTGCTATCTTCCCGCTGATCCTGGCACTGGCTTCCTGGATTCTCCTCAGAGACAGTGAGGTGCTAGATCACTCAATCGATCTCCAAACTGTAAATCACAGGCTCTGACAGTTTCAGATACACATCTGAGATTTTTTAAAAAGCGGAGGTGAAAGAAGTGAAATACTGTAAACAGGAGGATGTCAACTGTTGTATGCTGGTGCCATCTTGATCGCAAGTCTGGCTGGAATGTAAACCTCTGCTCTGCGTTCAAAGGCCAGAGACATGGATGTGGGACATTCATGGTCTGATGTTGGGCCAGCAGACTAGTGTGGACAAAAGCCCCCCCTCCACCCAGTGTCAAAGAGTTATCAGCAGGTTCTAGAGTTGGAGGTCTGTGTGGGCAGGAGGAACAAGATCTGATGATCCCTGGTCATCAGTGATTTGGGAATTCAAGGCCTACTGTACAGGGTCCTATCATTGCCAAATCCAGAGTTCAAGGCCTACTGTTTGGTGATCGGTGTGCCCTGGGGTTAATGTCAAAGATCGAGGCCCAAGGGTTGAATCAGAGGTCCAGAAGTGGAGGTCCATTGGCCGGAGCCCAAGTCTGTGAATCTCTGTGAGTCCATTGGGAAAGTCAAAGACCCAGTGTCTGAGAGTCCGAGTCCAAGTCTGAGTCCATTAGGGGTTAGAGGCTGGAGATAGCCTGTCCTCGGGTTGGAGTACTGTGTATGTGCATGGAGAGAGAGAAGAACAGGGCTTGTTTTGTTGCCTGTTGTGTTCTGTTTGCGTTGCTCTGTGAGCATTGTGGCCATGCTAGTGTGTGTGCTGGAATGTGTGGCAACATTTGTGAGCTGTCCCAGCACACCAGCGGGTGTGTTGGTTGTTAATGCAAATGACGCATGACATATATGTTTTGATATATATGTGATAAATAAATTTGAATCTTTATTCTTGAAGCCTGAATCCTTCTACCAAATACGTAAACTTAATGCCCTTGGGTTATTGGAATCTCAAAGTGAACCAATTCCTATTTACTCTGCAAGGAATAGGAATGTGCAGTGACATCTACAACCTATTAGAGTAATAGGTTCTATTTACTCCATCCAGTCCCTTCAGAAGTTTAACCACCTGAATTCCAGACCTTCCCTGTCAGCTTTCGTTATTTTTTTTACATACCTCCCCACATCCCTTTGTTCATCCACCAGAATCCATACCCTCCTCAGTAATGTAAATACCCATACATTACCTCATGCTCCTTTTATTAAATTCTTTGCCAGGTTTCTGCCCAATTGACCATCTTGCTATTATCTAAAGCCTTCCTCCTCACAGTCAACAGCACAATATATTTTTTTGTTTCATCTGTAAATGTTTTTAGCATGGTCTTTACATTTCAGTTTAATTTAAAAAAAATATGTATATCTAAAATTTCAGGACTCCTACTGGTAACAACATTTGAGTTACAAAATCACCCATGAACCTCTGCTTCCTATCATGGCATTAGTTTTGAATCAAATTTTCTTCTCTCCCTTGACTACTATTATGGGACCTTGTCAAAATACTGCTGTGTACATATATCTATTGATGCCTCTGGACACATCTTCAGTGATGTTCCTGGAATCATCAGGTGTTTCGGGTCTTTCAACATCATACACCCTCCTCCAGGTGACCCAGCCTGGGCTGATCAGACCCCAGCTTGTGTCACGGGGTGGTGGCTGCGATATGGTACTAAAAGCCATCAAATACCTCCTCAAAGAGTTACTTAAGAGCAAAATAAATCTATCAGGGAGTAGGTGATTCTGGCTTTAGGGAATAATCTGCATTCAATAAGATGGCAACTGATACACCAGCAGCACTTTGCTACACTAACCCCTTCAAACTCAATCCTATTAATTCTTTGTACATTATTTTAGGTGTTGTAGATTCATATGAAGGTCCTGTAGCACAGGGAGTTCCAGCAATTGGACTTGATGCTTAAGAAGGAATGGTTACACATATCCAAAGCAAGATAGGTGAAACTTGGAAGGGAACATGGAGGCAATAGTGTTACTCATGCTGTATCTCATGCTCTTGTCCTTTCTGGTGGTAAAGTTTATTGACAATATCTGCAGAAAGGAATAGAGAGTCAACACTTCAGGTTGAGACCCATCATCAGGACTGGAGGCCCTTTGTTAGTCTTGTGAACTTTTGCTCTATTCCCTCCATCATAAGCACATTCTTCTTTAAGGCATAGAGACAAGACCTGTGCACAAATTTCCAGATGTGTTCTCACCAGGGCCCCACGTAATCAGAACCAGATATCTCATACTCTGCACTCAAACCCTAGTGCAATGAAACTAACATACCTCTTGCTGTGCCTGTATGTTAGTGATTGGTACGTAAAGTGTCTCTGAATTCAAGTCCATTCATTCACCAACTTAAAAGGCTTTTATGTTTGTACAGAACCAGGCGTAATCAACCCTTAAAACTCCATTCTGAGTGCCTCTGATTAATCTGTGCCTGTTCAAATGAAACTTTATTTCCCTTTGAATGGATTCCAATCATTTGGCCTGTTATTATTTTGTTTTTTCTTCCTCCTTTGTTAAAACAAAGGCAGGTCATTAAAAATTCTACGTTCTTATGACTCCACTCACATAGCTCAAGAGGATAAAAACACTGCAGTCAGAGCCTCCACATTTCCCACTCCCCTTCCCCCACCTGCACTTATTTCTATTAGTAGCCTGGGAATATATTTCTTAGCAGTTTAGCAATCTACCCACTTCTGAAATATATATTTAAAATAAAACAGAAAATGCTAGAGATACTTGATAGGTCAGGCAGTATCTGTGGGGAGAAGTCAACAACCTTCTTCAGAATTGGGAAGATTTTGAACCGATGTTTACACTATAGAGAAGAGGAAGAAGTGGAGAGAAGGAATGCCTGGGATCGAGAGGTGCCCAAAGAGATTGATTGGTGTCCAGTAAAAGCAAGTGGTCAAGGCTAGTTACTAGCAGCAATTGCATCTGGAGGACATTTAACGGAGAATAAGGAAAGAAAACAAACTGCGGGAACTGTGAGAAAGAGAACAAAGCAGTTGCTGAAAACCAGAGATGGGAACGCATGTCATCTGTTAAAACAGAAAAAGTAAGTTTTCTAAGTACCAGCCAAAACAAAAAAAAATCATCAAATATTGCATGCAACCCACACAAACTGCTGGAGGAACTCAGCAGGCCAGGCAGCATATATGGAAAAGAGTAAACAGTTAACATTTCGGGCTGAGACCCTTCGTCAGGATATCACATCATCTTCTTTTTTCCAGTCCTGATGAAGGGTCTTGGACCAAAATGTCAACTGTCTACTCTTTTCCATAGACGGCTTTTAAACCTTTACCCATAGATGCCTTTGAACCTTTAAAAATGAACCTTTGTGATGCTTCCTGGCCTGCTGAGTTCCTCCGGCATTTTGTGTGTGTTGCTTGGATTTCCAGCATCTGTACACTCCCATGTGTAAAGGAAATACATGCCTGGTGGTGCAATCTCACTGAAAACAATGCAATTTCCAGAGGATTACAAAGTTTGTTGATGGGGGTAGAAGCTAAGGACCAGAAGAACTCTATATTTGCTCTTGGTGACAAAAACAGAAATGAAAGAAATGGAACTGACGGTTTTTGTTTTGTTTCTCTTTCTATTTACACCTCATTCAGGCAGAGTGGCTGCCAGCAGCGCTCTCTCATAGTCATCCATTTTCTCTTGATCTCCACCCATCTCAGACAATCCCTTTGTTCGTACCATGTGTCCCCCTTCGTCACAATTTGATCACTATCTATACTGTCCCCATTCTGACAAAGGGTCATCAATCTCAAAGCCTAAACTAAGGTTATTGTCGTATGCACAAGTACAATGACAAATTTCCATGCAGCAACATTACAGGCACATGACATCATATAAGCGGTATTTACAAGGAAATGATAAATGGAGCACAATTTTTATGAGAAAGATTTGTAACTAGGAACAAAAAAACAACAAAGTTCATTTTAGAGCAAAGTAATTACTGAAAGATTAACTCCTTAAGTCCTGATGAAGGGCTTTGGTCCAAAACTTCAACTGTTTACTCTTTTCCATAAATGCTGCCTGACCTGCTGAGTTCCTCTAGCATTTTGTGTGTGTTGCTTTGGATTTTCAGCAACTGCAGATGTTCTTGTGTTTGTGAAAGATTAACTCCGTTTTGATCTCTGAAGATAATGCCTGTTGGCTATCTTCAGTCATTTCTTTTTCTATTTCACAATTAGAACCTTTTCAATTTACTTTTTATTTTCCACAAATATTATTTTGGCCACTTCAGAACCTTTGTTTGCTCTGCCTTTCAAGCTCACTCCTTAATTTTCTGCCTTTTACTTCCATTTTCAATTGTTTCTTTTCTGAATCTTCACTCAGCTTCCCATTCCTCTGCCAAATGAGTTTTTATCCTATGTATGAGCAAGTTGGCCCAGAAGGATATTAATCCAGTCCTGTTGAGGGACAACCTATCTGACCTCCTCTTCAATGGCTCATGTCCAAGATCAGATAACTGAAATCTAGAACTTCAGGCCCACAACAGTAGAAATATTCTTCTCTCAGGATTTCTAATTTCCTAGCTGCACTCAGTATCTAGGGAACCACATACAGAATGCTGTGCCAAACAAAACTATTTTACTGAGTAGATCAACTTTGTAGATGATCTTCAACAAAAGGGATTCTGCAGATGCTGGAAATCCAGAGCAACAAACAGAAAATGCTGGAGGAACTCAGCAGGTCAGGCAACATCCATTAGACCATAGGACATAGGAGCAGAATTATGCTATTCGGCCCATTGAGTCTTCTTTGCCATTGCATCATGGCTGATTTATTATCTCTCTCAACCCCATTCCCTTACCTTCTCTTCATAACCTTTGACGTCCTTACTAAATGCCTCTTCATCTCTGTTCTAAATGGATATCCCTCTGTTCTTAGACTGTGCATTCTACTCCTGGACTCCCCTACTATAGGAAACATAAACTCCACATCTACTCTAATGAAACGCTTCCTTTCATCCCTGGAATCATTCTCATGAACCTCCTCTGGATCCTCTCCAATGCTTTCACACCTTTTCTTAGATAGTGGGCTCGAAACTGCTCTCAATACTCCAAGTGTGGCCTGACCAATGCCTTATAAAGCCTCAGCATTACATCCTTGCACCAATGGAGAGGAATAAACTGTTGAAGTTTCACGCTGAGGACTGGAAAGGAAGCGAGAGAGAAAAAAACAGTATAAGCTGGTAAGTGACAGGTGAAACCAGGTGAGGGAAAAGGTAGGTGGGTGGTGGAAGGGAGTGAAGAGAGATGCTGGGAGGTGATAGGTGGAAGAGGTAAAGGGCTGAAGAAGAAGGAATCTGATAGGGTGGGAGAGTGGATCATGGGAGAAAGGGAAGGAGGAGGGGCACCAGGGGGAGGTGATGGGCAGGTGTGGAGAAGAGGAAACTTATGACGGGAGTCAGAATGAGGAATGAAAAAAGAGAGGGGAGGAGAAATTACAAGGTTAGAAAAATCAATGTTTATCTTGGAGGTTGGAGGCTACCCAGGTGGAATATGAGGTGCTGCTCCTCCAGTCAGAGAGTGCCTCATCATAGTGGATGATCTTGCCGCAGAATTAGAAACTGGAAGATATGACATTGTAGGCATCACAGAGTAGTGATTGAAGGAAGATTACAGTTGGGAGCTAATATCGAAGATTGCATGTCATATTGAAAGTACAAGCAGGTGGACAGTCAAGTGGGGTGGCTTGGGTTGTAAAAAAATGGAAATCAAATCCTTAGAAATAAATAAGATTGGAGATGTAGAATTTTGCATTTCACTGTTTCTGAGGGGATATCAGACTGTGTTAAGGGAGAGAGAGTTTAACAAAAGCCAATGGGAGCAGTCGGCATATTTTGTGTATCACCGTTCCCAAGGAAACATCGAACTACAGTGAGGGATAGAGAGTTTAAAAGAAGTGAATGGGGCAGTTGGCACATTTTATCCACCACGGTTCCCAAGAAAACATTGGATTGTGCATAATTAGGCACTTGGCAAGGTCCTATAAAAGGAAGACAGATTTAAGCAGAGTGGCCATTGTGCGAGTGGGCCAGTGTTAGAGTGGAGAGTTCAGGCTTTGGCTTATTGTGGCTTCAGTAAGGAGAGGCATAGGCCGTAGGTAGATATTTTTTGTTTTTATTTGTTTGTTTGTTTCTTTCTTTCTTATTTCACATTTAGAGCAGTGGGATTGCCAGGCAGGAAAATGGAATGCTCCTCTTGCAGCATGTGGGAAGACAGTCCTTGGTGGCTACAACTGCAAAAAGGGTATGCAGTTGCAGCTTCTAATAGAGTTAATGAGTCAGAGTGGAACTGAATAACTTGGGAGGCTGAGGGGTTGATTGAAAGGACATACAGGGAGGTAGTCACACACTAGGTGCAGGACACGTGTAACTGGGTGACTGTCAGGAAGGTTAAAGGGATAAATAACCAATGCAGAGTACCCCTGTGGCCGTTCCCCTCAACAGTAGGTACTGTATACCATTTTGGATACTGTGGGAGGAGATGACCTAGCAGAGACAAGCTTCAGCAGTCATGTCTCTAGCACTGACTCTGGCTCTGTAGCTTAGAAGGGAAGGGGAGAGTGATAGGGAATTTGTTGGTTAGGGAAACAGAAAGGCAATTCTGTGGATGAGAATGAGATTCCTGGATGGTACGTTGCCTCCTGGGTGTCAAGGTCAGGGACATCTCTGATCAAGTCTACAAGATTCTTAAGTGGGAGGGAGAGCAGCTAGAGGTCGTAGTCCCTGTTGTTGCGTGAATTAAACCACCAGAGAAAAGTACTGGTAATTGTGAAGCAGCCTTTTTATGTGACAAATCAAAATAAAGCAGGCGTCATAATGAGACGCCTTCAGTGGAAAGGTCTGGCTGACCAACACTACCCGATATCTTAAGTGCTAAACATCAAAGGACAATTCTATATTTACAACACATCTACACAAACCTCACACCTCCCGACTTACACCCACACCACAGGCACCTAATAAATTTTAATCAGCCTCATCTGGTCTGTGATTCAAGGCTTTTAGGAAGCTATTGTTCAGAGCTGCATTTTAAATTAAATCTGCAATCTATATTTGAATCTGAAGGCGAATGGCCAAAGTCAGTTAAGTTAATTGCTACATATGCTAAACCCAAAAATCATTCTAACGGTCTCTCCTCTTGGCACTGCTGGACAAAAATAAGCTCGTACCACGAAAGGCCAACCTTAAGGAGGATCTACTCAAATGGGGCAGCAAAAATGCTCTATCTTGAAATTTCTAGGTAGGTAATGGCTACCTAGAAAACGCTAAGCAGGGAGATTGTTCCAGAAATTTGATCAGCAGTCTTTAGAAATACAGCATTATTCATAATCCCGTTGACTCTTTCCCCGGTGGCCGATTGCAGCTTAGTCACATTCCTTGCCTTCGCCCCTTCATTCTCTGGCAGCTAAAACTCTCTCTTTCCAGGGGCACCAGCAAGGTAAATGTATCAGGCTCACTGGCCCTCTCATCGATGTACAGAAAGGAGTTGGAGTGGTCTTTATTTGAATCTATTTGGTCTCTATTTGAATTACTTCAAGGACCTCTCCCTGGTGGCACCCCCTTTTGAACTGTCCAGTCGATCACTGGCCTGACTGCTGAAAGGGCCCAGCTCACTCTCCATTCAGGTTAGGGGTAACTGCCTTCAGATGCTGTGTACAATCTTTCTCAGTCTGCCATACCATCAAAGTTGTGGAACCTACTGTCTTTGCTTTTAATAAAATCCCTCTCCATCTATTTCCCCCAAATATCTTTTCTATTCTATGCTACCCAACCAATCGTCTACTTTCAGCAACCAGCCTTTATTACAGAGTACTGTCACCACACTTGAGCATGCTATTCACAGGTTTCTGTCACACCCTCGGTGTCTTCTGCCTACGCATTTTGCTGTGGGTGTGTTTCCATCAGCTGTGGTCAGGTCTGGTGTGGCCGGCTGGTGTTCATCTGTTAGCTTCTCTATATCTACACTGTCACTGCGTACACCTGATCCCCCACTCTGTCTGTGGGGGCAACAGGAAGGTGAGTCATACGGTTTAACCTGAGTCCAGTGTTTCCACTGGCTGCCTCGCCAAGTCTGCCCACAGACACAAGTGTCACTTGTTAAAAATACCATCTGTGGTTCCATCCATCTGGGAGCAAACCCTGCCTTTTCAGGCAGCACCCTCACCATGACTTGGTCGCCCACTGTGGGAGGACTATCTCCTTTCCCTCCGGCTCTGTCTGATCAGTGATGTGCTGCTGTTGTTTTGCTCGGTCCTTCTACACTTTAATTTGGTTACGAAGGTCTTTCACATTCTGGGTCATTCCATCCCTGTAAGCCCCACGGGGTCACCACAACCTATAATTACCCCATGAGCGAGTAGCATTGCTCGCTCCATCAATAATTCGTATGGGCTGAGACCAGCGTGTGGTTCAGGGTTGCCCGCAATCTCATCAGGATTCCTGGTAATACATCAACCTGCGTCTTCCCCATCTCAGCCACTGCCTTGGCTAGGGCATTCTTGATTATTTGGTTCAACCTTTCTCCCATTCCTGATCTCTGAGGGTGGTAGGGTATGTGGAACTGTTGTTGAAACCCTAACAGCTGGCATATTTTCCTCATCACTTTCCCTGTGAAATGTGCTCCCTGATCTGAGTCCACCCCGACTGGGGTTCCCCACTGCAGGAGGAATTCCTGAACTAGAATCCGTGCAGCGGTGCAGTACCTTGCTGGGGTAACACCTGTGTGGCTCCGGTCTTATCGGGTGTGACTAGTGGTCACATTCTTTTGAGAAAATCAAATTGCACTTGGTGCTAGTAGGCTATCAGAAGGTTCTAGGTATTGGAAGGAGGCAGTGAATAGAAACCACACACTGGAAATAAGTTTTGTTTGTAAGAAAAGGACAATATGTACAAAATATTTACATGAACAAGGACAATTCAAAATTCAAACATTCTGTTTAGGTTCCAAATCTTAGATATCAACAAAAGCCAAATTTCTGTTTAGTTAGAATCAGTGATATTCATTAAAATAACCTTTGTTACTCCAATTTCTCTAACTAATTAGATCTAGTCTTTTTCCCTATTTAAAAGTTTACAGACTAAAGTTCCCTTTTTACTTTTCCCTAGTTAGTTAGAAAACCAAATATAATTCCTATTCTCAAGTATTATAGTTAACTTCAGTTTCAGTTCCAGGTAGTATATCTACTCGACCACAAGGTAGGGATTTTGGACTCTGGTCTCAGCCGATATTGTCTCGTTATAGCTGCTGCATGTCATAGTTGTAGCTTCAATAAATCTTTTATCGCTATTATCTCTCCTCCACGGGTTTCATCCAGAGGGTTTCAAGTTAGTAGGGTAAAGATACTCACTGCTAATTCCACTCTTAACAGTTCGTGTCTTCAGTATCTAATGTGCTTCTCTCTTTGTCTGTCCTGTGTTTTTTTTAATCCACTTTTTAAAATTGGTAAACCTCGTTTTCAGGTAGAACTTCCTAACATTACAACTTTGGGTTTAATTAACCTGGGTTACACTGGGAAAGCCTCTACCCACCGTGTGAAGTGATCCCTAACTACTAGACAGCAGCTTTCCCCCCTGCTGTTTGTCAGGGGCCCCATGAAGTCTATCTTGATTTCTTCCCAAGGTCCCTTTGACCGTGGCTGGTTTGCCAGCTGGAACTTTATGCCCTTACCGGGGTTACTCTGGGCAACAAATGATACAACGACAAGAGAATTTCTCAACATTCCCGCCCATCCCTGGCCACCACCAGTCCTGCCAGAGGGTTGTGGTCATGTTCTGCCTTCCCTGGAGCGATACCCCGTGATATAACTTCAGTAGTATTTGCCTAATACATGATAGGGCCACGACGACTGCTTCCTTCTCACGGGTCCAGCTCCCATCTGTCCCTCCTTTACTCCCTTTCTCTTCCATTTATCCTTCTCTGCTGCCTCCACCTCTGCATATAATTTTACTAAACTGGCTTCAGTCCTTTCTGCCCGCAAACTTGCAGTTTCAATTGCCTCTTGCCCACTCATTTCCTTTCTGCTCCTCTTTCTGGTGAGCTTTTACTGTCACCTCTGCTGGCAGACTCTCTGCTTCCAGCGGTTGTTGCATTAGGTGCCCGTGCTGAACACCTGCCCCTGTGAGGTTACAAACCGCCATCGTGCCCATGCCAGCAAATAATCATTCACCACCTCGAAGGCACACCGGCTGTCTGTATATATATTTACTCGTCTGTCTTTACTGTACCAAAGGGCTTCTATCAGGGCCACCAGTTCCACCGCCTGAGCTGAGCAACCCCCTGGCAGTGCTCCTGAAGCTAATTGTTTCCTTCACCATGGCCCACCCAGTCCATGGTTTCCTGTCTATGTACTGCCAAGACCAATTCATAAAAATGTCCTCTTCTTCCCCTTCCAGTGTTGTTTCCTTCACACCGATATCTTCTTCCTGCTCTGTTTCCATTTGGGACTCATGTGCCTCCCCCTCTGTTAGAATGGTGCTCACGGGATTCATTCCAGTGTACTAAACTGTCGTCACTGACTAGTGAATAGCTGTCAGTGTGTCACTTTTTATGGGATGCTGCTTATGAGCTTTACGCAGGCCTCCTCTATTTTAACTGGGTTTATCTTTACTCAACCACAATCTTGATTGTGTCTCACCCACACTGCTGGGAACTGCTGACAAATTAACCATAGACACCATCCTGGCTCCAGTCCCTGATAATCGGAGTGGCTGTGGCTATGTTGGCTATGTTGTGTTCTCAGTTGGTTGGACATATTTGATACCCCAACTTGTCCATATTATTTCTCCCTTTCCCGAATCTATAACGGCCTTCCCTTATGATATCTATTCCAAGGATAGTATTTATGATCTGATCGACAGTTAGATTGGTCCGACGGGGCGGCGATGGGGTGAAAGATTACATGTCTGCCATGACTGTCAGCTGTTCTTCTTACGTCAGTTTTGCACACTGCCTCCAGCCATGTCTCGGTAGGGCAGAGCTGTAGCATATCAACTCCCTTACCCTCCCACAATCTATTCCAGCAGTTCCTTGCTACGTGCCCCAGCTGCCAGCACACAAAGCAAATCCTCGCTGACGTCCCAGCAGCTGCATCCACTATTGCCACTTTATGATTTCTCTTGTACTTTCTTTAGTCTATCTCACTGGTCCTTGACACCTTGCAGAGCATGTGAACCCCACCCCAATACCTAAATCCAAACAGTCCTGTTTGGGTGAACTCAGGCCTTCTTCATCATTTTCAGGAAGACTGAGTCATCCCTCCTTGGATTACCCAACCCAGAATACTCCTCATACGTTCAATATTTACATTCTGCATAATCCATAGCTGTCTCGTCAGCTCTTTAAATCACTGCTGTTATCATTCCCCAGTTATTCTCTCCTCCAAGTCACTGCCTCACTTCCCCTTCCTTTTCTTTTCAATATTTTTATCAGTTTCTAAATAGGAGAATACAGAGTACAAGAAAGTGGATATAAAAGGTCAAAAAAAGAGATTTAAAAACTACCAATTACATTATACCTATTCATAATAACAATCTCATTACCCCATATTCATGTAAGTTAGTCAATAGTTATATTGAAATATATTAATTCATTACAAAAAAAGAGTTAACCCCTACCAAGACCGAAGCTGTTTATTAAGGAGAAAAAAGGTAAAATACCTTCTCGTATAATAAAAAATTAATAATAGCCAACATCTGAATTTAAACAACGAATTGAGGGTTATGAAAATTTTGAAAATAATTCAGAAAGGGTCCCCACAGTGTTTGAAAGTCTTGACGAGATTCAGAAATTGAACAAATCTTCTCTAAATCTAAGCATGACATAACGTTGCATAACCATTGAGCATGAGTAGGAGGAAAAACGTCTTTCCATTTAAACAAAAGCACCCTCCTAGCTATAAGGGAGCTAAAGGCCAAAATATGTAAATCAGATGTCTTCAGCTTGATATCTTGTCCTGTAACAATACCGAATGGGGCCATCAGAGGATTAGGCTTAAAATTGACTTTGAAAAGTAAAGAAAAAGTTTGAAAAACATCCTTCCAAAATTTTTCAAGACACAGACAAGTACAAAACATATGAATTACTGAAGCTTCTCCGTTATTACATCTGTCACAGTAGGGAGATATATCCAAATAAAAATGAGACTTCCCCTTTCAAAAAGCGATATCTTCCTTCAGTGCTGGCTTTCCCGGTAGTTGCCCATGTACCACCGTGCACTCCCTGGGCCATACTGTCCTATATATTCCTTGGGCACTTCATTTTTACCAACACTTGTATATCTATGGGGTGCATCTGGTGAACTTCAACCATTTCCTCGAGCTTGCACCAGAATTCTGAATTCCCACATGCAGCTTTAAGTGAGCACGACTCTGACAAAATGCTTTGCTTCTCTCAGGGTGTGAAGGGCTTATGAATGGTCATAATCAGAGTCAAGGGCTGGCTTGGATAATCAGGGTTCTCGACCTGACATTGCCTGACCTCGATAGGTGGCATCCTGATAGATGTATCTGGGTAAAACCTTTCCCTGAAATACCTCCACACTAATTCCTACATTATTCAAAATATGAATGACGAGTATGAGTTAAACAGCACATACTTAAACCCGCAGAGTATGTACTCCGCAATATGCCATTTTTGAGCGTCTAAACTCACGATGCCAGCTGTATTCCCTTGTACCTAACTGTTGCACCAAGGCAAACACACGCACACAACTTTTATATCTACCAGTTATATCTGTGTTGTTGATACCTCGTGTTCCAATGTACCATCGATTCAAAAAGATTCAAGTGTGAGTGCTAATTTAAAAAATACTCACCCACTTAGACTGCTAAGATCATTGGCCACACAGTGAGTCACAAGAAGGCATCTCACTTCTGATACCAAATGTTGTTGCACCAGAGAAAAGTGCTGGTAAATATGAAGCAGCCTTTTTATTCGACAGAACAAAATACAGCAGGCATCATATTGAGATGCATTCGGTGGAAAGATCTGCTGACCCACACTACCTCATATTTTATGTGCTAAACATCAAAGGACAATTCCATATTTACAATGCATCTACAATGCTTTCTTTGAAACTACACACAAACTTCACACCTCCCGGTTCGTACCAAACCACAGACATCAAAGTGAATTTTAATCAGCCTTATCTGGCCTGTGATTCAAAGCTTTTAAATAACAATAATAATAATAATAATAATACATAATATGTACTCTATTGATCCTGAATGGGACATTATTTCATTACAGCAGCAATATTTAAAGACACACTTAGCAATAATAATAAATATAATAATAATGTTAAGTAATAAAGTACTGAATAATAATATACACAATTATAATTTACCAATGTGCAATACTGTGCAATAATAATATGAAGTAATAAAACAGAGTCTATTGTACTATGATGTGTGTTCTCCTGTGGCATAGAGATGAACTGTTGTATATGCTTATTGCATTTGGTAGAAAAGATTTTCTGTAATGATCCTTGTGACAGCGGAGCTGAATGAGTCCGTTCGAAAGGTTGCTCCGCTGCTTGTTCAGTAGGTCATGGAGAGGATGCACCAGGTTTTCCATAACGGATAACAGTTTGTTCAGTGACCTTCTCTCCACTACTAACTCAAAAGAGTCCATGTTGTAGCCAACAATAGATCCAGTCTTTTTGATGAGTTTATTTAATCTTTTTGCATCATCAGCATCTGATGCTGCTCTCCCAACATAAAACCAAGGAAGATTGCACTCGCTACATCAGGCTGGTAAAAGATCTCCAACATCCTGCTGCACACATTGAAGGACCTCAGCACCCTTAGAAAATAGAGTCTGCTCATCCCCTTCTTTCAAACAGCCTTGGTGTTGGCTTTCCAGTCAAGTCTGTTGCCGAAGAGAACACCCAAGTATTTGTACTCCTCCACCACCACAACTACTTCTCCCAGAATGTATACAGGATTCGTCACAGTCCTCTTCCTCCTAAAGTCAATCTCCATCCCGCTGATTTTGGCCACAGTTAGGTGCAGGCCATTCTTCCCACACCACTCCTCAAACTTGTCCACCAGTCCTCTGTACTCCGACTCCTGCCCATCTCTGATACACCCAACCACCACAGAGTCATCAGAGAACTTCTGAAAGTGACAGGATTCAGATTTGTACTGGAAGTCTGAGGTGTACAGTGTGCCCAGAAATAGATGAAACACCCTGGTTTCCTTGGCTGCGTAAGTCTAGGGAAGACACTCTTGAGTCCCGCCAAACTCTGAGACTGTTTGTGTGGTGTTGTGTACCCTGTTACAAATTACAGCCACGGAATAACAGACAGTGCACTGCGTACGATTAAAGAAATTGTATTTATGAATCTTAACGAAAGGGTTAGTAAAGAATAACAAAAAGAAAAGGGCCCATTCTAATTAACCAGACAAATGTGCACAAGTTGGAGGTCATCTTGAACTTCTCTGTCACTCACACGCTGGGCTGTTGGTCAACGTGAAAACACACACCACCTTCCGAATGTCACTCACACTCCATCTCAAACAAACGGGTCTCCCACCATTACGACCAGTTCTCCCCAGCGTTTTCTCTCTCCATCTCTTGCCGAACACAAGCCCAAGCCACCTTTTTGTCCCTCGCCAAGAAAAACTTCCCGCTAATCAGATGGCACACATTCCACATCATCCCTTATCTTCAACAATAACCCAAACAGGCTGAAAGCAGAACAGGCTGCTCTTACAGAGCGGCTAAATGAAATACCTACAGCATAACAGTAAAGATGTGAACCAGGGCCTTACACGTTCCCCCCACCACAAATAGTCATGTCCTCGTGACTTTAAAATAATTTGTCATCCCATCATTAATAACACCGTTTTGAAAGGAATTTTGTGATGTCAGAATCTCCACTCCATTTGTAAATGGTAGTGACAAATCTCACCCCTCTGTTCTCCCGGTGCTATATATGCCAGCCTATTTGGGGGTCTCCTGACTCTTTGAGACTTCCTCATCCCATCATCTACACCTTCAGTTTCAGACACTCCTTGAGGTACTCCTGGTCTACACGGTGAGGCCTCCCCCTGCCTATTACTCGTGACTTCCAGCAACTCAGTTCCCTCTGCCACTTGGCTGATCTCAGCTTCATTCCCCGTTACTTTAGAGCCCAGCCCCTCTTCGTGGTCCCGCTGCAAACCTGCCTGTCTGCTGCGAGTCCATTTCAATGCCAGGAACTCCAGTTTGCGTGTGGGGTAGTTTCGCTCAGAGGGTGACAGTCTCCAGCTGACAAACGCGACAGGTATCAACCCTGTGCCCTGACCCTGATACAGAACACCCCCTAAGCCCTCTCTCTGCTGACATCTGTATGCAATACATAAGGAAATTGGGGGTCTGCTAAAGCCAATACCGGCACTTTCACAAGGAAATCTGCAGATGCTGGAAATTCAAGCAACACACACAAAATGCTGGCTGAACGTCAGGACCGACGAAGGGTCTTGGCCCGAAACATCGACTGTGCTTCTTCCTATGGATGCTGTCTGGCCTGCTGCGTTCCACCAGCATTTTGTGTGTGTTACCGGCACTTTCGTCAGCAGCTCCTTCAGCAACTGAAAGGCCTCTTCGCATTTTGCATCCCATCTTGTTCCACAAGGCTGTGAAAGGCTAAGACAATCTTTACCATCCTCTCCTTATTGCACAGGAGCTGATTTAAAGGGTGACTCATTTTAGAGTAGTCCTTCACAAACCTCCGATAGTACCCACAGAATCCAAGGAATGAGTGCAAAGTGCTCACAGTCTGGGGCCTTGGTCATGTGGTCACTGCCTCTATCTTAGATGGCTCTGTAGCTACTCCATTCTATGAGACTATGTGCCCATCATAGCTGACAGACCTCTTGCAGAACTGGCACTTGCCTAGGGAAAGTTTTAACCCTTTGGCTTTCAGGCTGCCCAGCACCTTCAGTGGTCTCACATCATGTTCCTTCAAGGTGGACCCGAACACTAGATACGCCAATAACTCAAGCAAGTTCATATCCCCAACCAATTTCTCCATGATTCGCTGGAAGATCGCGGGGGCTCCCAATATCCCTGGGGCATCCTTTCAAACTGGAAGAATCCCTGTATACTGATTGGGGATTGTACGCTTGTTCAGAGTCCAATAGTCCACACACACCCATACCTTCCCATTGTTCTTCCTGGCCACCACTATTGGAGGTGCATAAGGGCTTCTGGACTCAGTGATGATCCCAGTTTCCTTCAACTTCTGCAGATACTGCCAAATATCCTCCACCTCTGCAGGTGCCAGTTGCTGCGACCTTTCTCTGAATGGGGTGTCCTCTGTCACCCGGATGGGGTGGCGAGTGCTGTTGGAACAAACCACGTCAAACTCATCAGTAGAAAAGACATCTTCAAGCTTCAACATGTTCTCTATCAACTTCTTCTTCCAACCCCCAGGTACCGGGGAGTCCCCAAAGTTGAATGACTTGGCAGTCAACTTTCCTCTTTTCGGAGAGAGTTTCTTCCCAGCTTGTCTCATAGGGACACTAGACATTACCGTCATGGGGAAGAGTGCGCCATTGGCATCCCCGCGTACCCCCTCCCCCCGAGGGTGACCTCCTGCTCTGAAGTGTACCTGACATTCACTGTCATCCTGTTCACCTGTACAACCACGGGCTTCTTCAGTTCGAGCCTCACCAATACCCCAGCAGTTAAGCATGTCTCCTCTTCGTGGTCTTCCGGAGCATCCGCCAAGGGGACCTCAGCCTCAGGCATTCCGGGAAATTTGGGTTTCCTATCAGTCTCGCTACTTCCCCAGTCCGTAGCACGATTGGTTTTGACTGGGTAAACCACACAGTCCCTAGTCTATGCTCATCGTCCAGCCCAGTGCCACCACATGCTTCCTCAAAAGCAGCTCGGAACACAGGGTGAATGGACAATGTTTTCAGAAAGCTCATTCCAACTTTCTTCTTGCAGGCTCCCACTAGCCTCCGTACAATAGGAGTATTTGTCCCCGCGAGAATTCAAGTTTTGTTCTTCTCGACCCTGTCTGGATAAACCAGCTCTAATGTATCAAAGACTTCAGCTACTCCCACGTCTGCCTCCGAAAACTCCAGCTTCAATGACAAGTAACCATCGTACGGGTAGTCATCCGCACTAAGACCCCAGATCTCCAGCGCACTGAGTGGCGTCAAGGGTAAATGCATCAAATACCGGTTGTAAAACAAACGGTATCACAGCGTAACCTGAGAGCCGGTGTCAAGTATGGCTCTAGCATAAATACTCTCAATCCGTATTGATACACTGGAGCATGGCCCCACGAAGCCTCCAAGAATAGTTTTTTTTGCTTTAGGGTGTTCCTTGATATATTGCAGGGAACATGTTCAGGAATAGTTTTTTTTTTGCTTTAGGGTGTTCTTTGATATATTGCAAGGAACGTGTTCCCCCGGAGACACCAGGCCGTTCTCTCACTGGGACTCTCCAGTTAGGTACCCAGGGGCTCACTCTCCGAGAGTTTTCCCGTCCTTCACACTCCCGCCTGGCTTGTCCCTCTTCATCACAGTTATAACAGACAATACCGGTCCTGCGGGACCACATTCACTTGCACCCTTCTTCTTAATCCGTCCCCTCAGGGGTCCGACTCCCTGTCAGCTTTATTGTGCGGGGTGGCCCCGCCCGCCAGTAACAACCGGAACATCTCAGTCCTAAACTCTGCCATGAGATCCTTTACCACTCCCTGTGCAGGGTTATCAGTGGTACCTCAGCCAAGGACTGTACCCTGCTGACGGAGATCTCCCACGCTGATCAGCTGGACAAACGAGGGAGGGGGCGCATCTTACGAGACATTCAGAGAGCCCAAGCGATCAAGTCCGGTGCCATTCCATTCTTAACTGATTCACCTCAGGCATTTGAATGGCCTCCTACACTGCAAGCAACTCAGCTGCCTCTCTAACCGGAAAATGTAGACAGAAAGTTTCTCCCTCTTCTTCTAAACCATGTTCTGAAACCCTGTCATAAGTTCCCCGTCACGGTAGACACCCTCATTCCACCAAGATGCAACACTGAGCGTCATAGGAAGTCATTTCTGCCTGTGGCCATCAAACTTTACAACTCCTCCCTTGCAGGGTCAGACACCCTGAGCTAATAGGCTGGTCCTAGACTTATTTCGTAATTTACTGGCATAATTTACATATTACTATTTAACTATTTATGGTTCTATTACTATTTATTATTTACGGTGCAACTGTAACAAAAACCAATTTCCCCCGGGATCAATAAAGTATGACTATGACTATGACTATAACTATGACTATAGTCTAGCGAGGCTTCATGGATAGAACTGAGAAATAAGAAAGTTATGATTGTGTTAATGGGATTGTGTTATAGACCTTCTAAAGCTCCGTGGGATTTAGAAGAGCAAATTTGTAGAGAGGTCACAGACCTGCAAAAAATATAAGGTTGTGGTAGGAGGTGATCTTAGCTTTCCACATAATCGACTGGGATTCCCATACTGTAACAATGCTGGATGAAGAAGTATTTGTCAAACGTGTTCTGGAAAGTTTTCTTAATCGGTGTATAGAAGTCCGAACTGCAGAGAGTGTGATTCTAGATCTCCTATTCGGGAATGAGACAAGGCAGGTGAAAGAAGTTTGCATCTTTTTTCTAATAATCTAGTGATCATAATGCCATTTGCTTCAGGATAATTATGGGAAAGGATAGGTCTGGTCCTCATGTTGAGAATTTAAATTGGAAAAAGGCCAATTTTGATAGTATTATAAAAGATCTGGCAAGTGTGAATTGGGATAGGCAAAAGTATACTTGGTTAGTGGGAGCCTTCAAAAGTGAAATTTTGAGAGTACGGAGCTTATATGTTCCTGTCAGAATAAAAGGCAAGATAACAATGGTTTTTCAAAGATATTGGGGCCATGATTGAGAAAATGTAGGAGATGAATGGCAGGAACAAATGAGGTACTTGAGGAGTATAAGAAATGCAAGAGAACACTTAAGAAGGAAATTAGGGAGGCTAAAAGAAAATACAAGGTTACTGTAGCAGAAAAGGTGAAGGGGAATCCTATAAGTTTCTATAGATATATTAAGAGCAAAAGGATAAGAAGGGAAAAAATTGGTCCTCTGGAAGATCAGAGGGGTAATCAATGCATGGAGCTGAAAGAGATGGGGGAGATCTTAAATGAATTTTTTTTTCATCAGTCTTTACTCGGTAGGCAGGCACAGAGTTTATAGAAGTAAGGCATACAACAGCGAAGTTATGGACCATATACAGATTACAGAGGAGCAGGTGTTTGCTATCTTGAGGCAAATTAGGGTAAATAAATTCCTTAGACCTGACAATTGTTCCCTCAGAGCCTGTGGGAGGGTACAGCAGAAATTGCAGGGACTCTAGCAAAGATATATAAAACGTCCTTAGCCATGGATGATGTGCCAGAGGAATGGAAGATAGCTAATGTTGTTTCATTGATGAAGAAAGGCTCTAAGAGTAAGTCAGGAAATAAAAGGCCGATGAGCCTGACATCAGTAATGGGAATGCTATTGGAAGATATTCTAAGGGATCGGATATATAAATATTTAGATAGATAGGGACTGATTAGGATAGTCAACAGAGCTTTGTGCGTGGTATGCATGGTAGGTCTTGTCTAACCAATCATAGAGTTTTTCAAGGAAGTTACCATGAAAGGTGATGAGGCAAGGTAGTGTGTGTTGTCTCTATGGACTTTATCAAGACTTTTGACAAGATCCCATATGAAAGGATGGTCAAGAAATTTCATTTGCTTGGCACTCAGATAAGGTAGTAAATTTGGCTTTGTGGGAGAAGGCAGAGAGTGGTAGTAGATCGTTGCCTCTCTGACTCGAAGCCTTTGACTAATGGTGTGCTGCAAGGATTGGTGCTGGGTCCGTTGTTGGTTGTCATCTACAGTACTGTGTAAAAGTCTTAAGCACATAAGTATAGCGAGAACGTCCAGGACCTATGCACAGTACTGTAGTAATTTTATGTATTGCACTGTACTGCTGCCACAAAACAAAAACAAGTGTGATAACATATGTGAGTGATGATAAACCTGATTCTGATACGAGTATCTATTGTGGACTGAGAGTGGGAAAGGGGCAGGGGGAGGGGAATCATGGTTGGGAAAAAGTGAAGGAAGAGTGGAGGGAGTGGACAGCAGCAGAGAGGCATTGTGTAATGATTAATAAACCAATTGATTGGAATTAAATTACTTTGACTGATGTCTCAGGGCTGGGTGTGTCTGCACCCATGCACCCCCACCCCTGGCACTCCATCTCTGCCATCTGTCCCCCACCCCTCCTGCGGCCCTTCACCCTCACCATTTCCAACAGCCTTTGCTCCTGCCAGATTTGCAAACACGCCCTTTGCTCTATGTTGTCAAGTAGTCAAAGTCTTAGGGAATAATAAATCAGCCATAATCGTATGTCAGAGCAGACTCGATGGGCCAAATGGCCTAATTCTGCTCCTATGCTTTATGGTCTTTTGGTCTAACTCAGCGAGTCAGGCTGCATCCATGGAAGGGAAAAAGCAGTCGCCATTTTGGATTAAGACCCTTCATGAGAACACAGGACACTAAAAAGATCTCGGCTCGAAACGTCAACTTTTTATTCCCCTACGTAGATAGAGCATAGAACGTATAACCTGGAAGATGGAACAGAGCAACGCATTGCAGGCCTTTCTGTCCACAATGTTGCGCTGACCTTTTAACCTACTCCAAGATCAATCTGACTCTGCTGTTTCACATAACTCTCCAGTTTTCTTTCATCCATCTGCCTATGTAAGAGGCTTTTAAATGTCCCCTAGTATATTTGCCTCTGCCGCCACCCCTGCAGAATGTTCTACATATCCACCACGTTCTATGTTTAAAAAACTGTCTCTGACATCCCCCTATATATATAATCACCTTAAAATTATGCCCTTTTGCATTAGCCATTTCAACCCTGGGAAAAATGTGCTGGCTGTTTCTATATCCATGCCTCTTGTACACCTCCAGCAAGTCAGCTCTCATCCTCCTTCACTCAACATGTTGCCTGACTTGCTGAGTTCCTCCAGCAGCTCTTGTGTGTTGCTCAAGATTTCCAGCATCTGCAGAATCTCCTGTTTATGACTATGAAGATCATTAGCATTTTATGGCGTCTACAGGGGACACCTGATTTTACCCTTCCCCCACCACTCCAGAGGGAACCACCAGAAGTTCCTGCCAAACAGAAAACAGTAGAGAGTTGTCGTAGTAGCTGTCTTAGCTTTTGCTTTTCCTTTGCACTGGACCATTTCTCAGGCAAGGCCTTGTACAGCTTTTCTGTGAGGGACTTTGTGGGTTTCCTCCAGGTGCTGTGGTTTCCCCCACATCCTATAAACCTGCAAGTTAGTATTTTAACCCATTACTGGGTGGGTGAAATGGTGCATTATTGTCACATGTAGCCATATACGGTGAAGAACTTGGTTTTGTATGCCATCCATAGACGTTTATTTCATCACATAAGTACATCCAGTTAATGCAAAGCAAGAGCAATAAGATAATGCAGAATGTAGTGTTACACATACAGAGACAACGCACTGCAGGCTATGGTGAGGTAGTCAACGGTCCATTTTATGGGTAGAATCTGGGAGGAGTTAATGTGAGTGAGGGAAGATTGAAATGAGATTAGTGTAAACTAAGTGTTTGCTGGTTAGTGTAGATGTGGTAAGCTGAAGTCCTCTTCCTGTGCTGTATGATTCTATGACCACTGACCACTAACTTCCCCTTCATGAATACTCTCAATATATCTATAAATACGAAACTGTGTATAAAATACATATCTGGAAATTACTGGGGAATTTCCATCAAGGTTCTGGAAGTCACTATTAAGAAAATACTTCTGAGTTTACTACCGGGATTTTCCAGAGTTAAAAAAGATATAGTTTTTCTTTATTCAACATACAGTACAGACAGACATTAGTTTCCATGCTTATATTCTTGTTAGTAACATTGCCTGATAAATCATGGTATATTTTCTAAATTAAAACCCATATGACCTTGAGAACTGCAATGGGGAGGTAGGCACGTGGCTACTACATTGGCCAACCAGACATGCTATTCTGTCTATGCCCAGTTTCATTCCATGCGACACTTCCCCTGAGAAACACATTGCTTTGACCAGCCCCGCAGTGAATGCTTTGCTCTGCTGCATGCCACCTCTTCTTTAAGAACAATACAGCATTGAAAATAGCAACTGAACCCTGACCAAAACTTCCCCACCACCGCATGCAATTCCTGACCTCCAGAATGCATTCCATCACTTGCTGCTAGGACCTGTGCCTTTGTCCAGCAAAATGTTTTTCAATGAGTTGGCCCTACAATTTCTGACAGTCAGTCACCGTAGGGAAGAGGTTCTAGCCGTACTTTTCCCCTAGCAGATCACAGTTTTTGGAATTTGGGGCCTCACGTACAGTTGTTACTGAGCTTCATGTGGTTTTCATTAAAGCAGGCTGACCCTGTGCTTCGTCTTTCCCTCAAGGGGAAAACCTAATCCAACTAAATTGCGCAAAACATTCTTGCCACTCAAGCAGGGGTAGCTGCAAGAAACAAGCAGACCAGAGACTAAATGTCTTGCGCAATTAAGAGACTTACAGTTCCCATCTGCCTCATTAAGAAGCGTATCGATGAAATCATCATCGGGAGGGGACTATCACATACAGATACCACAGAACAGAGACTTTAGGAATTTCTCGTTCTAATAACTTGGGACAAACTTGATTTGTTATTTTCTAGTAAAACATTCCTCTTCAAAAGTCGCTTCTTTCCAACTGTGATAAGACTGTTGAACGGATCCTGACCTGGATCTGGGCCGTACCCTCCAAATATCCGGACCTGCATCTCAGTTTTTTTTGCACTACCTTACTTTCCATTTTTCTATTTTCTATTTATGATTTATAATTTAAATTTTTAATATTTACTATCGATTTGTGATCCAGGGAGCAGGAAGCGCAGAATCAAATATCACTATAATGATAGTACGTTCTAGTATCAATTGTTTGGCGACAATAAAGTATAAAGTATAAAGTATTAAGGTATTATATCACAAGTTCCTTTGCTTGCACTTCCTGAGTTGTGCAGGTATAATAGGTGGCAACATGCCCATCTCCTTTATTGATCTCTCAGTGACGGAGGGCAAAGTTAATGTAGGTGCTGCGGCAATGGTGACTTCCTTCAAAAGCGGATTAGAGAAACATCTTGCAAAAGATCAGCAGTACATCTGGCAGATCTGGATGGAACGCTGCATTGCTTTGCCTTTCTCATACTTCTGTTTGAGTTTTGGTCACTAAAGATAAAACATAAGGGACATACTGTACTTCCATTATCTTTAGACAGACAAGGGCAAATCCAGCAAAGGAGCCCTATAAAATGTATCACATCCAAAATGCTGGAGAAACTTGATAGGTCAGGTACATCTATGGAGAGAAATAAACAGTTAATGTTTCGGGCTGAGAGTCTTCATGAGGACTGGAAAGGAAGGGAAAAGCTAGAATAAGAAGGTGGGGGGAGGGGAAGAAGTATAAGTTGGCAGGTGATAGGTGAAACCAGGTGAGGGGGAAGTGAGTGGGTCAGGGAGGTGGGGTGAACATGGTACATTGGATGAATAAGCCTAAAGGTTTCTTAGCGGTGCCTTGAATTCAGAGAGTCCAAGTGCTTCTTTATTCTGATATTTGCTCTTCTTCTGCTAAAGATTTGCATTAAGCATGATTAGTTTTTGGGAACAGAAGTGGACAATCTTCAATTAATTTTGTTTCTTTATGCACCTTTGCTTAGCAAGAAGAAAATAAATCTTCAAAATGAGTAAACAAGTTAATGATGTTCTCTCTGCAAAACATCACCAAGTAATTGCAACAAAAACATGAACTTTAAGATGTTCGACTGGGCTTCAAACATTGAACATCCAAATCTATGGTGGGGAAAATACTAGAAAATAGGGGCAGAATTAGGCCACTCTGCCACATAAGCCTAACTGTGCCATTTAAAATGATGAAGGGCTGTCAACTCTAGGCATCATCTCCTCTTGTGTGCCACTTGATCTGTCAAAGATGTAGCTCTCTCCAATTTAAACACTTCTAATGAGCTCGTCTCTATAGCTCTTCAGATCAAATAATTACATAGCACCAGCACCTGCTGGGAGAACAAATCTGTGTACCTTAGTTTTAAATGACTGAACTCTTATCCTGAAAGTATGACCTTTCATTTCAATCTCCCACTTGTGAATGCATCTCAACATTGATCCTGTTAGTCCCCCTTAGTCTCCTATATGTTTGGAATTGACAGTACCATGGGAAGATGGTGTCAAAGAAGCTTATGAGAGGAAAAAGACCAAGTACTCTGAACTGGCAACTGAAGCTCCCCAGGGTGGCTGGAAGACCAAGGTTTTCCCTGTAGAAGTGGGATGCAGGGGATTCGTTGCTACATCTACGACCAGTCTATTGAAGAAGATGATGCTGAGGTGTCACTCCCTCCAACAAGCAATCAAATCCTTGTCAAATGCAGCAGAAGAAAGCAGCAATTGGATTTGGATTAAAAGGAAAGACAGCAACTGGACTACAAGATGAAGACAGGAGGGTATGGAACTGAGGGGGGTGTATCTGGGACACCAGGTAGCACCATTGAGCCCTCTGGAGACGTCGTGGGCTTATCAACGAAACGTCAAAGAAGGAGGATGCCCACCTGATGACCCCGATGACGTACCTACCCTCTCTCCTTGTCACCACTCCAAACCCACTGCCAACATCGAGAGTGCCAACTTACCATAGGGATTGAAACATCAAGTCCTAGTAGCTCTACTAATAATATCACCCCTCCTTCTGCATTCCAAAGAGTACTGACCCAACCCATTTAGACTCTCTTGATAGGAGAATCCTCTCATCCACACTCCAGTACTGGTACGTCTACTCTCAGGATTAAAACTCTAGATTTGGTCTCACCCTGTATAACTGTAACAAAGGCACTCTTAATAAAACATGAACATAGACTAGATTAGATTCAACATTATTATCATTTTGCCGAGTACAGATACAAAACCAATGAAATTCAGTTAGCATCTAACCAGAAATGCAAAGAATAGTGTTATTTACAAAATAACTGTGAATAAAAAATAAGGGCTACAGCACACAAATATAAAAGTACTGAGACAGTACAATATGGGTTCAATACTGCTTAGTGCTGTGAATCTATGGCTTCCAAAATGAGGTGTGCAAGTAATGTCTTGGTAAAGGTTTGCACAAACACAATATGCATAAGCAGGCTAATTATAATAATCATACACAACTAAACTGATGTAAAGATTTTGAAATACTAAGGGGAAACTACAAATCTTTGGGGCAGTCTAAAGCTGCCAGGCATTGTCTAAGGTTGAAACTAGACCTTTCAGATTTTGAAGGGAAGAAATATCATAGATCAAGACATGAAGGGAGGAGAAAGTTTACATCTCTAGCTCTGCCTTTTCCAGTCCAGACTTTGAACCAAAAAATATAAAAGCAAGGATATAATTCAGAAATCAGAGGTGCAAAGACACTTGGGAGTCCCCGTACAGGATTCTCCAAAGGTTAACTTGCAGGATAAATCAGTGGTAAGGAAGAAAAATGCAATGTTAGCATTCATTTCAAGAGAACTAGAATATAAAAGCAAGGATATAATTCTGAGGTTTTATAAGGTACTGCATCTGGTGTATTGTGAGCAGTTTTGGGCGCCTTAGTTAAGAAAGGATGTGTTGGCATTGGAGAGGTTCCAGAGGAGGCTCATGAGAATGATCCAAGAAATGTACGAGGATGACTCTGAGCCTGTACTCACTGGAGTTCAGGAGAATGGGACGGGGGGAAATCACTTAGAAAGCTATTGAATATTGAAAGGCCTAGATAGAGAGGACATGGAGAGGATGTTTCCTATAACGGAGGATCTAGGACCAGAAGGTACAGCCTCAGAATAGAAGGACATCCCTTTAAAGATGAGAAGAGTTTCTTTAGCTAGTGGGTGGTGAACCTGTGGAATTTATTGCCTTAGACGGCTGTGGAGACAAATTCATTGCATTTATTTAAAGCAGAGTTTGATAAGTTCTTGGTTAGTAAAGGCGTCAAAGATTATGGAGAGAAGGCAGGAGAATGAGGTTGAGAGGGTTAATAAATCAGCCCCGATTGTCATGACGTGCGCTGGCAATGTCAGAACCCAAGTGTGGAGGAAAGGCAGACTCTGTTGTTGAGACGGCAACCAGAGTTTATTCATAAGAATTTCAACAGAACACTGACGGCACGGCTGAGCTAAACCACACGTTGTAACATTCTCAGAACTATGACTCCATGGTTAGCGCTAACCAGGCATCCGCTTAAATAATACAAGAAATACAGAATCCCCAAGCCTATCAAAATAAACTTAGCAAGTTTAAACAGAAAGCAACCAGAAGACTGCATTATAAAGAGGGAGTTGCTCGAGAGAATACACAGGAAACTCTGAATGATCATTAACTTTCATGAAACAACAATGAACCAGTTCAGGTGTTTGAAAAACCTCAGAGCCCAATGGTTTCCGGCTCCCCACAGAAGACCAAAGAGAATGGTGGAGTAGACTTGACGAGCAGAATTCTGCTCCTATGTCTTATGGTCTAATGGTCAAGATCAACCATCCCCCCCACCCCCATCTCTTCTCCCAAATGCCAAAAAACTGGATTTTTTTAAAAAAACAGAAAATATTGAACCAACTCAGCAAAGCAGGCACTGTCAGTGAATTAGATTTTCCGTTAAGTGCAATTAAACCCACTTCTCAAAATTTCCTATGGTTACCTACATCTGAATAGATTAAAGATAGTTGTCAGGTGACAGAAGCTTCTCGCCTTTTATGGGTTTTAATGTGTCTCTGTCTGGATCTTTTCAGGTGACCACTTGTAACACAGACAGCATTGGCAGTTAGAGTAATCCACTGTAGCAGAAGGTCAAGCAACACACATAAAAGTTGCTGGTGAACACAGCAGGCCAGGCAGCATCTCTAGGAAGAGGTGCAGTCGACGTTTCAGGCCGAGACCCTTCGTCAGGACTAACTGAAGGAAGAGTGAGTAAGGGATTTGAAAGTGGAAGGGGGAGGGGGAGATACAAAATGATAGGAGAAGACAGGAGGGGGAGGGATGGAGCCAAGAGCTGGACAGGTGATAGGCAAAAGGGATACGAGAGGATCATGGGACAGGTGGTCCGGGAAGAAAGACAAGGGGAGGGGGACCCAGAGGATGGACAAGAGGTATATTCAGAGGGACAGAGGGAGAAAAAGGAGAGTGAGAGAAAGAATGTGTGTATAAAAGTAAGTAACAGATGGGGTACGAGGGGGAGGTGGGGCATTAGTGGAAGTTAGAGAAGTCGATGTTCATGCCATCAGGTTGGAAGCTACCCAGATAGAATATAAGGTGTTGTTCCTCCAACCTGAGTGTGGCTTCATCTTTACAGTAGAGGAGGCCGTGGATAGACATGTCAGAATGGGAATGGGATGTGGAATTAAAATGTGTGGCCACTGGGAGATCCTGCTTTCTCTGGCGGACAGAGCGTAGATGTTCAGCAAAGCGGTCTCCCAGTCTGCGTTGGGTCTCGCCAATATATTTCTGTCACTCTCCTTTTTCTCCCTCTGTCCCTCTGAATATACCCCTTGCCCAGCATCTGCAGAATTCCTGTTGTAGCAGAAGGTCACTGAGGTTTTCCGCACCTCATTGCATTTTGCCAAATGGTTGAAGTCTGCTACAAAGTTTTGCAGCAAGTTAGCCCAACAATTTTCTATATGTGGGTGCAACACAAATAGTGCCATGTGGACACCACATTTTAACTCCAAGCTTTCCTCAAAACGAAGGTGATTCCAGTCCTTAAAACTGCCATCAGAGAAAATGCAGCATGCAGATCAATCTTAGCAGTATTTTCGGTGTGTTTGTTCTCCAGAATTCTGCTTTGGCAACTTAATTGACCTATCACCACTAGTCCAAAGATGACTAAATGACATCCGGGACTGACCACATGTCATGCTGTTCACAACTTTAGTCCAGATCACAGAACCATGTGAGCAGGAAACAGTATTACTATGTCTAATTTAACATACTGTAGATTCGTCTCGTTATGTTTAACGAGACTGAAAAGAACATAAGATGTTCCTCCCAGATGGTCTAAGATTCGACAGACAAAATTGAGCTTGCTTTTTGTTCAATGGGAGAAACAATATTTAAAAGAAGCTGTAGCTTATGTTTAGCTTTATGCAAGGTTTATGCTGAAGTAGCAATACAGTGATTTCTGTATTGATTTTTAAAATCACAATGGTTAATGTGCTTGCATTAAATTCCCATCAGCACCATTTTGTTGCTTTTATGACAATTGTTTAAAAGAAATTAATAACTTTTAACGAAATAGAAATGTGTACAATGAAGAAGAAATGGCTTGATTTAGTTAACAAGGTAGAAACAAATAAGGGATGGGTTTGCAGTTAACGTGGAAAGAAACACCATAAGACCATAAAAGAATTAAGCCATTTGGCCCTTCAATTCTGCTCTGCCATTTCATCATGGCTGATCCAATTTCCCTCTCAACCCCAGTCTCCCAACTTCTTCCCATGTCCCTTCATGCCCTGACCAATCAAGAATCTATCAACCTCTGCCTTACATATACATTTGGCTTCCACAGCTGCCTGTGGGAAAGAATTCCACAGATTCACCACACTCTAGCTAAAGTAATTCTTCCTCATCTCTGTTCTAAAAAGACACCCCTCTATTCTGAGGCTGTGTTCTCTTGTCTTAGACTCTTCCACCATAGGAAACATCCTCTCCACATTCACTCTATCAAGTCCTTTCACTATTCAATATGTTTCAATGAGGTCACCCTTCATTCTTCTGAATTCTAATGAATACACACCGAGAGCCATTGATCGCTCTTCATATGACAAGCCATTCAATCCTGGAATCATATTTGTGAACCTCCTTTGAACCCTCTGCAGTTTCAGCACATCTTTTCTAAGATAAGGGGCCCAAAGCTGTTCACAATATTCCAAGTGAGGCCTCACCGGTGCTTTATAATGGTTCAACATTACATCCTTGCTTGTATTTTCTAGTCCTTCTGAAATGATTGATAACATTGCATTTGCCTTCCTCATCACAGACTCAACCTGAAAATTAACCTTTAGGGAATCCTGCACAAGGACTGCCAGGTCCCTTTGCACCTCAGTTTTTTTGCATTTTCTCTCCATTTAGAAAATAGTCAGCCCTTTCATTTCTTCTGCTAAAGTGCATGACCATACACTTCCCAATACTGTATTCCATCTGCCCTATTTTGTCCATTCTCCTTATCTGTCTAAGTCCTTCTGTAGGCTCTCTACTTCCTCAAAACTGCCTGCTCCTCCACCTATCTTCATATTGTCTGAAAACTTTACAACAAGGCCATCAATTCCCTCATCCAAATCATTGACATATAATGCTAAAATAATTGGTCCCAACACAGACGCCTGTGGAACACCACTAGTCACCAGCAGCCAGTCAGAAAAAGCTCCCTTTATTCCCACTCTTCACCTCTTGCCAATCAGCTACTGCTTTCTCCATGCTAGAATCTATCCTATAATACCATGGGCTCGTAGCTTGTTAAGCAGCCTCATGTGTGGCACCTTGTCAAGGGCCTACTGAAAATCCAAGTACACAACATCAACCGATTCTCCTTTGTCTATCCTGCTTGTTCCAATAGACTTGTCAGGCAAGATTTTCCCTTGAGGAAACCATGCTGATTACGGCCTATTTTATCATATGTCTTAAAGTACCCTAAGACCTCACCCTTAATAATCAACTCCAACATCTTCCCAACCACTGTAGTCAGACTAACTGGCCTATAGTTTCCTTTCTTCTGCCTCTCTCCCTTCTTGAAGAGGGGAGTGACATTTGCAATTTTCCCGTCTTCTGAAACCATTCCAGAATCTAGTGATTCTTGAAAGATTATTACTAATGCCTACTGCGATCTCTTCAACTACCTCTTTCAGAACTCTGAGGTGTACACCATCTGGTTCAGGTGACTTATCTACCTTCAGATCTTTCAGTTTCCCAAGAACCTTCTCTTTATTTCTGCCAACTTCACACACTTCATGCCCCTTGACACCTGGAACTTCCACCATACTACTAGTGTCTTCCACAGTGAAGACTGATGCAAAATACTTCTTCAGTTCATCCGCCATTTTGTTGTCCCCCATTACTACCTCTCCAGCTTTGTTTTCCAGTGGTCCAATATGCACTCTGGGCTGTCTTTTACACTTTATGTATCTGAGGAAACTTTTGCTATCCTCTTTAATATTATTAGCTAGCTTACTTTCTTATTTCATTTTTTCCTTCTTAATGACTTAGATGCATTCGTAACATAATTAAATTGATTTTGCTGCCTATTTCTGGAGGTGTCCATCGGAACCTCAAGAATTTAATCATTTGAACACTAGGAGGTGTGGACACTGGGACTTGCTGTCAACCACACAAGTCCAGAAAGAAGCTGTCAGTTGACTTGATGTCAGAGCTTGATTTTTTATATTTAATTTGAAAACTAAATGTCTTTGAATGTGCATATAGTTTTAAATAATTACAAGTCACATCTATAACAGCTGGCAAAGCTGTACTATGGCTTTGAAGGAGCAACACCTCATATTCTATCTGGGTAGCATCCAACCTGATGGCATGAACATGATTTCTCGAACTTCCGGTAAATTCTTTCCCCTTTCTCATTTTTTTCATTCCCTATTCTAGCTCTCTTCAAGCCTCTTCTCTTCTCCTCGCCTGCCCATCTGCCCTTCCTCCTTTCCTTACTCTCCTGTCTTAGCAGTTTGCTTCTTTTTCAACTCTTTATCTCTAACCCATCACCTCCCAGCTTCTCGCTTCATCCCTTCACACCTCACCTGATTTCATCTATCACCTCCTGGCTTGTATTCCTTCCCCTGCCCCCACCTCCTTATTCTGGCTTCCTCCCCTTTCCTTTGCAGTTCTGATGAAGGGTTTTGGCCCAAAACATCAACTGTTTATTCCTCTCCATAGATGCTGGCTGACTTGCTGATACTGTTCCCTTTAAGCTGTGCAGGTGAGCAGCCACACAGTAACTGAAATGCTCCTGTGCACATAGCTTTTATTGCCATGCAGCTAGAATTTTCTTTTATATAATGTTAATATAATTCTGAAAAGATGCTAAAATAATTCTGGATTCTATGTTAATATAATTGTGAAATGCCCTGTAATTAATTGTGTTAATGAATATAATCCATAAATTTTCTAAATAATAAATGTACCACAACCTTTACTTTGAAATATTTTAGAGCTTCAATGTATTTCCATTGTCAGTGTATCAAGTTTCAACACTGCTGCAAATTGTAACAATAGACACAGAATGGAAGTTGGCAGCTCATTGTTAATAAACCGTCGACCCACTGAACGCTGACACCATCCAGTCAAAACATTTTATTTTTGCCATTATACCCGTCAGGTGTTTTGACTGCTTTTACTTGTGTTGTGAGTTGTGGTTTGTGTTTGTTTGATTGAAAGTTTCTATATTCTTTTCTTTCAGTATTTTTATTTGTTTCTACATAGAAGCATACAGAGTACAAGAAAGTATATATAAAGATCAAAAAAACTACTTATTACATTATATCTATTCATAATAACAATCTCATTACCCCGTATTCATGTAGGTTAGTCAAAGTTATATTGAAATATACTAATTTATTACAAAAAAAGGAGTCTAACCCCTACCAAGACCAAAGCTGCCTATTAAGGAGAAAAAAAAAAGGTAAAATACCTTCTCATATAATGAAAATTAATAATAGCCAACATCTAAATTTAAACAACGAATTGAGGGTTTTGAAAGTTTTGAAAATAATTCAGAAAGGGTCCCCGCAATGCTTGAAAATCTTGACAAGATTCAGAAATTGAACAACAAATCTTCTCTAAATCTAAGCATGACATAATGTCACAAAACCATTGAGCATGAGTAGGAGGAGATACAGCTTTCCATTTAAACAGAAGCGCCCTCCTAGCTATAAGAGAGCTAAAGGCCAAAATATGTAAATCAGATGTCTTCAGCTTGATATCTTGTCCTACAACAATACCAAATAGGGCCGTCAGAGGATTAGACTTAAAATTGACTTTGAATAGCAAAGAAAAATTTTGAAAAACTTCCTTCCAATATTTTTCAAGACATGGACAGGTCCAAAACATATGAATTAATAAAGCTTCTCCATTATTACATCTGTCACAATAGGGAGATATATCCGAATAAAAACGAGATAGCTTATCTTTAGTCATATGGACTCTATGTACCGCCTTAAATTGTATGAGGGAATGACGAACACATAGCGATGAAGTATTAACCAGTTTAAAAAATTCATTCCATGTTTCCTCAGATATTGATGTCTGTAAATCTTTTTCCCAGAGATTCTTAATTTTGTCTAAAGGAACATTCCTCGTCTCCAGCATCATACCATAAATAAGATTCTAGATTCTGATTTTTTTGGTAAGTAAACTTTAAAAAATCATAATCTAATAAGTATTTTTAAATTGAAAAGTTGTTAGAACAAGGTAAAAATTAATTTCTATAAAATTGTTTGCATGACTGTAATTTTATTAAATTTATATATCTTTCAATTCACATTAATTTTTTCAAATAATAATTATTATTACTGGTTTTCTTAAATAATAATAATGAATATTTTTAGTATCCTAAGGGTGCCAAAAAGAAAAGCAGATGAAGAGTTAAATGCTTTGAAGAACAAAGGTTGAAAGGCAACTCATAGATACTGAATCTTTGCATCATAATCAAAAAAATAAAAAATGGCAATATGGTTACATATTATTTTAATGGCGAAGTTGTATGCACCATTTGTACGGAAGCGAAGCAGAGGGTGAGTTCAGTAGTGAGCAAAAATAGAAAGAATGGAAGTTAGATTACTTAAAATATCATCTTAACCAGAGAATTCATATAGATGCAGTCACCAAATTAAGCAAGCAAAAGAAATGTGGAATTTTGCACATGTTAACTAAAACTCCAAAAGAGCATGAAGCAAGAGAGAAACAAAGTACATGAAAGAAATCTAATTCTGATATGGTCAAAGTGATATTTGATAACCTTATCTTAGCAACTAAAATTAATGCTTCTGTGCATTCTATGCAAGAAATTCATGCACAAGGCCAAATAGGTCAATATACAAGAGAGTTGCCGCAGCAAGGACTACGTGTTTGAATTTGTTGAACACATCAGCTTTGTGCTTCAGAAATAGATAATGGAAGAATTTCGGATATCTGATTTCTATATAGTAATTGCTGATGAAAGTACAAACATTTTTGTACAGAAAATATATTTTTTTATTTTTAGTTTCAACAGGAAAATGAAACTTCCTATAACACTGTTGATGGATATTTTGAAATTAACTACATGTGACAGTATCACTATTGTTGAAGCAATAAATAAAATTATATCATCAGCAATCTTGATATTCAAAAGATGGCAATGTTTTCATCAGGTGGGGCAAATGTATGCTTGGGAAGAATAATGGTGTGGCTGCAATTAATTAATGAGAATAAAGCATCTGTCTGATCACAATCGTGTTGCACACAGAGAATACCTGTGATTAGATGACGCATGGAAAAACGTATCAATTATTCAGGATATAGGCACACTGCTATGAATGGTGTACAGCAGGTAAAAAAACTAGAAGAATTAGCTAACACCACAGAATGTGATGTGTCATTTAGACCATTAAACGAAGTAAGAGGGCTGTCAAGGCATTTTGCTGTTACTGCTTTAACAAGGACTTTTGAAGTTTTTATCCAGTATTGCAAAGAGCAAGTTAATGAATGTATAGATCCAATCAGCAACTACTGCATGAATATTTTTACCACAATATAGAGTAACATTAACTGTCATTAATGATTTTTTAGAAGACCTGGCATCTCTTTGTAAATTCCTAAAGAAAAGCTGTTTTATACAATTGAGGCACTGCAGGATGCAAAAGCAAAAATTAACAAATTACAGTCAAGGTGTCTTAGCGATACGATTTATTGGAGTGACAAAGTGAAAGAACTGTTTGTATCTACAGGTTCTTACTGCACCTATTATTCAATTCATTCAATGCATGTGTAATCACTTGGATAACAGATTTCCTGATGATGAGTTAAGAGAATGGCAAGCTTTTGACCCTGTTGCTACTGCAAATGCAACAAATTTTGAATTTGGAAAAGAGAATGTTGTATGACTGACAAAAAATATGCAGCTGCTATTATGAACTATGGCAAAAGCTTTGCCTCTAAAATATCACGGTAATACTGTGGACACGAGGAAATCTGCAGATGCTGGAATTTCAAGCAACACACATAAGAGCTGCTGGTGAACACAGCAGGCCAGGCAGCATCTCTAGGAAGAGGTACAGTCGATGTTTCAGGCCGAGACCCTTCGTCAGGACTAACTGAAAGAAGAGCTAGTAAGAGATTTGAAAGATTCAAATCTCTTACTAGCTCTTCTTTCAGTTAGTCCTGACGAAGGGTCTCGGCCTGAAACGTCGACTATACCTCTTCCTAGAGATGCTGCCTGGCCCACTGCGTTCACCAGCAACTTTTATGTGTGTTGACAGTAATACTGTGATTTTAAATTTGTCGTCTCTGAGAAAGTCAAGACTGTTTCAATTAAGATATTCACTAGCATGTTGAACTATATGCTTAGAAACGAAGAATTTGAAGAATCATAAGTTCTAGTTGACATTATTGGAACATTTCAAGATTCCAGTGCTGACTGAGAATGTGGATACAGTCTTATGGATGCAATCAAATGTAAATCCGGAAACAGACTAGAAGTGGAATATTTAGATGGTCTAATGCAGATTAAGGCATATCTTTCACCTGGATGCAAAATACTCCTGAACAGCATTTATAGACAATGGTTTGCCTATAAATAAAGACAGATGAGAAAAAGTTTATGAAACATCAAAGATTTTCTTTATTGAACTGTATTTCATTATGCTCTTCAATTAATAAATAAATCAAAGGTATGTGATTTTTCAATCTTCATTCTAAATATTTGGAGTATGTTTATTACGAAATAAAACATTTAAAGTGCCATATAGTTTTCAGGCCGTGTAAAAAGTTCCTGCTCAGAGCAATGGTTGGTCCGCACAGCAGTAAAAAAAATTAGAGGGAATGGTGCCTGCTAAGTTCTTCCAGGATTTCCAGCATCTACAGAATCTTTTGTGTTCATGACTTTGCTGACTGTTGAAGTTCACCACCAGAAATTTCAGACTCAGCTAGCTTCATCACTGGCCAAACCACCCCAGCATCGAAGACATCTCCAAAAGGCGGTGACTCACGAATCCATCATTAAGGACCCTCACCATCCAGGACACGCCCTCTTCTCATTACTGCCACCAGGGAGGGGGTACAAGAGCCTGAAGACCCATACTCAATGATTCAGAAACAATTTTTTTCTCCTCCACCATCAGATTTCTGAATGATCTTAGAGTCATAGTCGTAGAAAAGTACAGCACAGAAACAGGCCCTTCAGTCTATCTGCTCTGTGCCAAACCATTTAAGCTGCCTGGTGTCATCAACTTGCACCCAGGCCATAAAATCCATACTGTTCCCATCCATGTACCTGTTCATACTTCCCATAAATGCTGAAATTGAGCTCGCATGCACTGCTTGCACTGGCAGCTCATTCCACACTTTCACAACCTTCTGAGTGAAGATGCTTCCCCTCATGTTCCCCTCAAACATTTCTCCTTTCACTCATAACCCACCCAACCTCAGTGGAAAAAGCCTGCTTGCAGCTACCCTATTTGTACCCCTCATAATTTTGTACACTGTACCTCTATCAAATCTCCTCTCAATGTTCTACATTCCAATGAATAAAGAGCTAACCTTTTCAATCTTTCCTTATAACTCAGGACCTCTAGTCCTAGCAACATCATTGTAAATTTTCTCTGTACTCTTTCAACCTTGTTTACATCTTACCTGTTTGTAGGTGACCAAAACTGCACACAATACTCCAAATTAGACCTCACCAACGCCTTTTACTACATTGATTTATGAAAGCCAATGTGCCAAAAGCTTTCTTTATGACTCTATCTACCAGTGCCGCCACTTTTAAGGAATTATGGACCTGTATTCCCAGATGTCCCTGTTCTACCGCACTCCTCAGTGCCCGGCAACTCACCTTGTAAGACCCACCCTACCCTAACCTTGCACTTCTCTGCGTTAAATTCTATCTGCCATTTTTCAGACCATTTTTCTGGTTGATCCAGAACCCGCTGCAAGCTCTGAGTGTCTTCCTTGCAGTCTACTACACCACACCCTCAGTCTTGGTGTCATCGAAAATTTAGTTAACCATATTATTATCCAGATCATTGGTATAGATGACAAACACCAGCAGACTCAATACCACTCCTTATGGCTCTCCTCTAGTCACAGGCCTCCAGTCAGAGAGGCAACCATCTACTTCCACAAAGCCAATATCTAATCCAATTTAAACCTCATCTTGAATGACAAGTGAACCCTCTTGATCACCCTCCCACACTGAATCTTGTCAAAGACCTTGCTAAAGTCCATGTAGACAACATCCACTGCCTTGTCTTCATCACCTTCCTGGTAACTTCCTCAATAAACTCTGTAAGATTGGTTAGACACAACCTGTCATGCACAAAGCCATGCTAACTATCCCTATTCAATCCATGTCTATCTAAATAGTCATATATCCAGTCCTTTAGAATACCTTCCGATAACATTCCCACCACTGATGTCAGGCTCACCAACCTACACTTCCCTGGTTTATTTTTAGAACCTTTCTTAAACATCAGAGCAATATTAGCTATCCTCCAATGCTCCAGTACCTCACCTGTCGCTAAGGATTATTTAAATATATCTGCTAGGGCCCCTGCGATTTCTGCATTTGCCTCCCACAGTATCCAAGGCCCTGGGGACTTATCCACCCTATTTCACCTCAAGACAGCAAACACCTCTTCCTCTCTGATCTGGAGATTGTTCATGACTTTGTTGCTGCTTTGCCTCCTTCTATAGAGTCTGTGTCTGTCTCCTGAGTATATACTGATACAAAAAATCCATTTATGGTCTCCTCCATCTCTTTTGGCTCCTCATATAGATAACTATTCCGAACTTCAAGAGGACCAATTTTGTCCCTTGCAATCCTTTTGCTCTTAACATATCTATAGAATCCCCTAGGATTCTCCTTCACCTTGTCTGCTAGGGCAACCTCATGCCTTCTTTTTGCCCTCCTGATTTCCTTTGTTCCCTTGTGTTTCTTATATTCTTCAGCTACCTCATTTGTCCCACAATAGTGTGCACATGTCCATGAACCCGTGAACTCGCTATTTCTCTTCTGCAATGTTTATTTATTTTGGGGTTTTTTTTTGTTTATTTTAGCAATTTATAGTAAATTTTTTGTCTTGTGTGGTACTGCTATCACAAAACAACAAATTTCACAACATATTCAGTGATAATAAATCTGATTCGGATTCTGCATGATGCAGTAGCAATCTACTAAACTCAATTTCTTTAGCAGGTGATACACCACACCTCATCTCCTTTTAAAGAAATAAACCATTGCACCACAAAATTAATATTTCTCAACCATAAATGTGAGTTCAGTGGCATTCAAGAACTTGTATCTATGTACGTATATAATCAGAATTAGGTTTACTATCACTGACCTATGTCGTGAAATCTGTTGTTTCACATTGCAAGACAAAAATTACTACAACTTTCAAAAATGAATAAATAGTGGAAAAGAGCAGTAGTGAGGTAATTTTCATGGGTTCGTGGGCCATTCAAAAATCTAATGGCTCATGGGACAAAGCGGTTCCTAAAGCATTGAATGTGGCACACTAGTATCTCGTCCCCGATGGTTGTAACAAGAGGAGAGTATATCCTGGGTGGTGAGGGTCCTGAGTGGTGGATGCTGCCTTCCTGAGGCATCACTTTCTGAAGATGTCCTCAATAGTAAGGAGGCTTGCGCCCCTGATAGCTCTGGCTGAGTCTACACCCATCCACTCCTGTGCAGCCTTCATACCAGTCTGTGATACAACTAGTCAGAATGCTCTCCAGCATATATCTGTAGTAATTTGCAGAAGTCTTTGGTGACATACCAAATCTCTTCCAACACCTAATGAAGTGGAGCTGCTGATGTACCTTCTTCATGAGTGCATCAATGTGTTGGGCTCAAGATAATCCTCTGAGATGTTTACACCCAAGAATTTGAATCCGCTCACCCTTTCCACTGCTGACCTCTCAATGAAGGCTAGTGTATGTTTCCCTGATCTCCCCTTCCTTACATCCACAATCAATGCGAGGTTCTTGTTGTGACATCACTCTAGTAACCAATCTATCTCATTCCTGTGTACCTTCACTGACCTCCCCTTCCTTAAGTCCGCAATCAATGCGAGGTTCTTGTTGTGACATCACTCCATCAACCAATCTATCTCATTCCTGTGTACCTTCACATCACTATCTGTGATTCAGCCAACAACAGTGGTATCATTGGCGGACTTAGGATGGAATTCAATTGTACCTAGACACACATTCGAGAGTAAAACAGTGGGCTAGCACACATCCTTAAGTCGTGCCTGTATTGATTGGTTGCGAAGAGGATTTACAGCAACCTCAATCTACACTGCGGGGTTCTAAATCTGAGAATCACAGAGAGATGACATGTGGAAGCAGGCACCTCAACCTAACTACTCCGCAACAGCCATGAAGCATTAATCCTACCCTAACCCATTTTGTTCTGCCCACATTTCATGCACCCACACAGTAGGGGGTAACTCATCTAGCAACTAACACATTTTTGTAATGCAGGATGAAACCAGGGAATTTGGATGAAAGCCATGCAGTCACAAGGAGAACGTACACCACCAGCGGTAGGAATTAACTCATGTCTCTGTAGCTGCGAGGCAGCCACATCGAGTCTAGTCCGTAGTGCAACAATTTACTGTTTCAAATGTAACCACTGTGCTTCATCTTCTTTCAAGCAATTACCCCAGTTCTCTTGCAAATCATGGAGTGCTTCTTACAAAGCATTCCTTTTAACACACTTCATTTTAGGCATTCAGATTTTTCTGTTTTACAGTCAGCAGGCTATTCTACTCAGCTCCTTTCTTTACCCACTAATTTCAGCCACTTCCCTTCAAAGTGCTACCAATGTTGCCCTGCTTTCTAAAGCTATTTTTGGTTTTACTATTTTCTCTAAATTCCCCAACTAATCTGCATCTGAAGATATTCCTGTTCGTCTTATAACTGTCATGTAAAATCGAGTTAATCCTGAATTTTTGTTTTCATCTCTTACTCTCCTGAATCCTACAGGACCTCCAAGCACCAGGTTGTCTGATTGCCAATTATCTTTCTTTAATGTGTAGAAAATAAATAATAGCTGTCAGAGGCAGAACTGGACATTTGCCTCAACAGTGGCATAGGTGCTATTCAGCATAAGTTTCTCTAGGTCATCATTTACTTCAATTAAATTCAGGACTCTTCCCTGTCACTAGAATGGAGACTTTGCTTTTTGTGTTTGGAATGTCCCTGAAATATGATCCTCCATATTCTTCATATGAAGCTGTGATTCATATCATGGTGACAGGTTTTCCTGTCTTTTGAGACTATATGGCCTGCTGACTTCCCACTGAAACTGTTGTTTTCACTCATATAACCAATATTGTTGAGGAAGATGAAGATAATACCTTTGCTGCAGCCGCAGATTATGCACATAACCAGTGCTGGGTTAAAAATCAAAAACGAAGATACTTGAAACTCTCAGCAGGTCAGTCAGCATTAGTAGAAAGAGGAAGATTGGTAACATCTCAGGTCAATGGTAAGTTCCTCCCCACGCCTTCAGGGGCATCGGGCTGCAACATTACTGTTTGTCTGTTTTATGAGTGCGAGTTGCTAACTCAACGCCCCACCCAGCACAGGTGGAAATCATACAAGGAGCCGGCCAGATTCGAACCCAGGACCTCTCTCACTCTGATCTTTGGGTGTGGACACCACTACACCACCGGCACATCCAAACTGCTGAAACATCACCAATCTGAAACATTAACTCTGCAGAAGCTACCCAAGCAGCTGAGTATTTCCAGCATTTTTTGTTTTTACTTCCAGTTTCTAGCAGTGTTTTCTTTCTCAATTATGGTGTGGAATTAAAAAGGCAATGTATTATTTAAATTACATTAACATCTCTTGTCTTGTTTGGTGTTAACTACTTAATCAGTCTATCTTAAACTCCTGTTTTGCTCTATTATAATCCTTCGTATTCTCACGTCATCCTGTGATATTATTATTGAAGAAGAGCAGATGTATCTTGTATAAATACATGCTGAACTCATGCTGGGTTTTGTCAGTGGAATTGATCCATCCTCTATCTCTTAGCTCTTTGCGATTTATCCAATATCTCTTCCACATGCCTAGCTTGTCATGATTCCTGAGCACAATACTTTTCAGCCTTGATCAGTAAGACCTCTCCTGTTTGCTGAGAGTTCAATGGAAATTACTGAGCTATGTCACCATATTCTCACCAATACAAACTCATATTAACTCTCTATTACTGCATTTGCACAGGGCACTGGATTCTAGCCGGGCTGCACTGTAACATGTCAAACTCACATGGATGGAAACTATTGAACTCCATTGGATCATGGCTTTTTGTTGTGGCAATTAACACAAAGCTGGGGAACAGGATACAATGGATAAACATGTGACACAGTTTCTTGAAGTAATTGGAGCCCAGCACCTTTAAAGTCTCATTTTCTACTAGACCCTTTGGTAAAATCTTAAAAGATGTAGAGTATACCAATTATTCCGAGTTTTCTTAGATCTGGAAATAAATTAAGGAAAAAAGCTTCTTAATGTCAGGAACAAAATGGCAGAAGGCTTTAGGGATGTAATAGGTATACATGTGAATGGAAAAGTTCTGGACCAGGAAGAAAGAATGAAATCAGTGTAGAAAGAATTACAACTGGAGAGGCTAGTTTAGACCAGGCACTGATTTGA